>NW_004444001.1:12148678-12262451 GCF_000243295.1 Trichechus manatus latirostris | reverse complement strand
TGAAACATCTTATAACATGGAGGAATCTGGAAGGCATTATGCTGAGTGAATTTAGTCAGTCACAAAAAGACAAATATTGTATAAGACCACTATTATAAGAGCTCAAGAAAAGGTTTAAACATAGAAGAAAACATTCTTTGATTGTTATGAGGGTGGGTAGGGAGGAAGAGGAAGGGAGGATATTAGATAAGAATTATCTTAGGTGAAGGGAAGGACAGCACATACTACAGGGGTAGTCAGCACAAGGGGGCTAAACCGAAGCTAAGAAATTTCCTGAGTACAACTAAACACTTCAAGGGACAGAGTAGCAGGGGTGGGCATCTGGGGACCATGGTTTCAGGGGGCATCTAGGTCAATTGGCATAACAAACTTTATTAAGAAAATATTCTGCATCCTACTTTGGTGAGTGGCATCTAGGGTCTTAAAAGCTAGTGAGCGGCCATCTAAGATGCATCAATTGGTCCCAACCTACCTGGAGCAAAGGAGAATGAATAACACCAAAGTCACAAGGAAGGTATTAGTGCAAGAGACTGAAAGGGCCACATGAACCAGAGACTTCATCAGCCTGAGACTAGAAGAACTAGATGGTGCCCGGCTACCACCAGTGATCACCCTGACAGGGAATACAACAGAGGGTCCCTGATGGAGCAGGAGGAAAGTGGGGTACAGAACTGAAATTCTAGTAAAAAGACCAGACTTAATGGTCTGACTGAGACTGGAGGAACCCCAGAAAGCATGGCCCCCATACTCTCCATCAACCCAGAACTAAAGCCATTCCTGAGGCCAACTCTTCAAACAAAGTTTAGACTGGACTATGGGACATAAAGTGATACTCATAAAGAGTGTGCTTCTTAGCTCAAGTAGATACATGAGACTAAATGGGCAGCTCCTGTCCGGAGGTGAGATGAGGTCCAATGAGAGGGCAGAGAGGGTCAGGAGTTGGTTGAATGGACACGGGAAATCAAGGGTGGAAAGGAGGAGTGTGCTGTCACAGTATAGGGACGGCAGTTAGGGTCACATAACAATGTATGTATAAATTTTTATATGAGAGACTAACTTGAATTGTAAACTTTCACTTAAAGTACAACAATAAAATAAAACACTGTCAGCATCAAAAAAAAACAAAACAAAAAACAAATTCTGAGCAGAGGTTCGAACTAGAACAAACTAGTTCAATCCCTGCTTACAAAACAGATTCCCAGATCCCCCTACCAGAGCTTTTGATCCTGTAGGTCTGCAGAGGGGCCTGAGAATTTGCGTTTCTGTCACACCATCAGGTCATGCTGATGCTGATGGTGCTGGTCCATGGACCACATTTTGAGAACCACAGCTTTGGGCCAAGGTTTGAATTTCCAAATTTGGATGAACATGGAATCATCAAAAGAACTTGTGAAAAAAATACCAGTTTCCTGACTCTGTCACAATATAGGAGACTGATATATACAAAATAAAAATTACGTGTATCAATCTTGAAATGTAGTCCCTTCTTCTATCCTACCTTGTATTTCTAAAATCCCCATTCTTTAAGGTCTAGTACTCCTTCCATGAAGTTGTCATTCATAGTATGAGGAGCTTCTTCATCCTTCTGAATGCTCAAAGCACTTTATTCTTTCTGCTCTTAGTCCTATTTGAATGTGAACTTTTGTGTGTGTGTGTGTGAAAATATATACAACAAAACATACACCACTTCAACAATTTCTACATGTCCAATTCAGTGACATTGGTTACATTCTTCAAGTTGTGCCACCATTCTTGACAACCTTTTCCTGACTATTTCACCATCATTAACACAAACTTACTGCCTCCCTAAGCTTCTCATCTATCCTTTTGAGTTGCTGTCATCAATTTGATCTGAATGTTAACTATTTAAGATGAGGGCTTTGTCTGAGCTTTCATGGAATTCCCCTCAGGGTCTTATATAAAGCAGCTGTTCAAAATGTTTAAATCATCACTTTTATTCTCATGAGAAATGAAGGTCTCATTTCTGCCAAGATCTCTGTATTTGAGTACTTACTACGTTGACAGGAAAAATGAAGTTTAAGGGAATAGCAGTATATACAAAGTGTTGATTGAGTGCATTAACTTTGGGCCTACCGTCATCTAAGTTTAGTTACACTGAAGATTCTAAAAGGGAGCTCTCCTTGAGTTGTGTTTCTGCCTGCTGGATCATTATCTCCTTCCGGTGCCTGTTCCTCCCTCTTCGCCATCCCCAGTGTAGCCTATGGCTACCTAGTCAAAGAGTTTAAGGATATGAGTTGACTAGGAAAATAGTCACTGAGGGCCTTCCAGGTACTGGGATACAGTACGAGTCTCACATTGCTCAGAGTTGGGCTTTTGGAATTAGCTTTAGAGATCTCTGTCACCCTTATTGGAGCCCTGGTGGCGCAATGGTTAAGAGCTCAGGCTGCTAACCAAAAGGTCAGCAGTTTGAATCCACCAGCCGCTCCTTTGAACTTTATGGGGCAGTTCTACTCTGTCCTAAAGGGTCACTATGAATCGGAACCAACTTGACAGCAACTGGTTTGGTTTTGTTTTTTGGTCACCGTTTTAAGGACCCCTGGTGGCACAGTGGTTAAAGCACTCGGCTGCTGTGTTAGTCATCTAGTGCTGCTATAACAGAAATACCACTGCCATCGAGTCGATTCTGACTCATAGAGACCCTATAGTACAGAGTAGAACTGACCCATAGAGCTTCCAAGGAGTGCCTGGTGGATTCGAACATGCCAACCTTTCGATTAAGCAGCCATAGCACTTAACTGCTACACACCATGGCCTAGCCAAATGGATACACATTTCTGGGGGGACACAATTCAATCCATAACAGCTGCTAACTGAAAGGTTGGAGTTTGAACCCACAAGCTGCTCTGTGGGAGAAAGATGTGGCAGTCTGCTTCCGTAGAGATTTACAGCCTTGGAAACCTATGGGGCAGTTCTACTCTGTCCTTTAGGGTCACGATGAGTCAGAATCAAGTTGACTGCAAAGGGTTTGGTTTTTGTTTTCTTGGTCACCCTAATTAGGAGTCCCTAGGTGGTACAAACAATTAATGTGATCGGTTGCTAACAGAAAGGTTGGATATTCATTTCTACCCAGTGGTGCTTAGAAGAAAGGCCTGGCGATCTATTTCTAAAAACTCAGCCATTGAAAACCGTATGGAGCACAGTTCTGCTCAGACACACATGGGGTCACCATGAGTCGAACTCAACCCAACAACTAGACTGGTTATCCTTATTAGACAGTGAAAGCCTGGAGGGACCCAGCCACATCTAATTTGTTACTGAAATTCTCGCCCTCCCCCCACAGATTGGTTGTCTGGTTTACAACTGTAATACCATAATTCTTATTTTAGGGAAACCATCTGCTACTCATCTGAGTTTTTGTAACGTGAAGTGTGGGAATAAAGCATAAAATGTTCGGGATTCAGTTTACACTGAAAGCTTCCTGATAATATGTAACCAATCCATTCAAGTAAGTAGCCTCTGTAAATGGAAAGGTTGTCTTTCAAAGTGTTCGCAACCAACTTAAGTTAAAGCAAAGGGTTTACTCAAAGCACGGCCTTTTCTCTCTGTGAGTCATTTGTAAGCATTAAAACACAGAGCTGATAGAAACATTTGCTTTAAATTGCCCTAAAACGCAAACAGCTCTCCTTGTTCTCCCATCAAAATCATTAATGCCGTGGAAGTTCAGTGAGGACTGAACTAAGGGCTTATTGCTTTGATAAACACATTGGAAGCCTAAGAAAGAAATAAAAGCAGATGAAGAAATACTTGCCTGAATTTAATGAAATCTGGAGGAATGGTTTTATTTGGGATAATTAGACAATATATCTATCTTTTACATTGAGTATGCATGGAGACCCTTTCATCCAACTTCCCCAAGCCTGTTACAAGATAGTATTGTGATGCTTATGCAAATTACAATTTATTGATATACTAATTTTATTGCAGAATGGTTTGCATTCCGTTATTTAATCTTTGCAATACAGACGTAAGAATATAATTGGTTTTCTTCAGAAGAAAGAATTGCTCAAAATTTGGGAAAGTGCTTTTATCCTGGTATGCTTGTATGAGTTATTTGCTTATCCTATAGATTTGCATGGAGAAGCTCTTACAGCGGTGTGTTAAATTATTTCTTCCCCTTGCCATTGAGTTGATTCTGACTAACGGTGACTTCATACGTTAGAGTAGAATGCTCCATAGGGTTTTATACATATATATATATGTATATACATATACATATATATATACATACATATACATATATATATACATATATATAATTATACTTTAGATGAAGGTTTACAGAACAAAAAGTTTCTCATTAAACAGTACACACATTGCTTTATGACAATGGTCAACAACCCCATGACATGTCAACACTGTCCCTTCTCGACCTTGGGTTCCCTATTACCAGCTTTCCTGTCCCCTCCTACCTTCCAGTCTTTGTCCCTGGACTGCTGTGCCCCACCAGTCTCGCTTTGTTTTATGGGGCTGTCTAATCTTTGGCTGAAGGGTGAACCTTGGGAGTGACTTCATTACTGAGCTAAAAGGGTGTCCAGGGGCCATATTCTTGGCGTTTCTCCAGTCTCTGTCAGGCCAGTAAGTCTGGTCTTTTTTGTGAGTTAGAATTTTGTTCTCCATTTTTCTCCAGCTCTGTCTGGGACCCTCTGTTGTGATCCCGGTCAGAGCAGTCAGTGGTGGTAGCCGGGCGCCATCTAGTTGTACAGGACTCAGTCTGGTGGAGGCTGTGGTAGTTGTGGTCCATTAGTCCTTTGGACTAATCTTTTCCTTGCATCTTGTTTTCTTCCTTCTCCCTTGCTCCCAAAGGGGTGAGACCAGTGGAGTATCTTAGATGGCTGCTCAGAGGCTTTTAAGACTCCAGAAGCTACTCACCAAGGTAGAATGTTGAACATTGTCTTTATAAATTGTGTTATGCCATTGAGCTAGATGTTCCCTAAGACCATGGTCCCCACAGCCTTCTGCCCAGCAATCCAGTCCCTCAGGGAGTTTGGAAGTATCTATGGAGCTTCCATGACCATTCCTTGTACAAGTATAATGGTGTATTGTGTAATGTCTTACCCATAGGATTTTCTTGGCTGTAATGTTTATTGAAGCAGATTGCCAGGCCTTTTCCACAGCACTGTTAGGATAGGATCTAACCATCAACCTTTAGGTTAGTAGCCAAGGACAAACTGTGCCACCCGGGACCTTTAATAGTCTGCTTACTGTCATATAATTCAGAATTCCTGGATACCGACCTATCAGGATAGCCTGTGTCCACTTTAGCAATATTTATCATCCAACAGTTTGTTCATATTACATTTATGAGGAATTAGTAGATACAAAATGAATATATTTGGTGCATACCAAAGAAATAAACTTCTAAATTAGATTGTTGTTGTTAGGTGCCATTGAGTCGGTTCCATCTCATAGTGACCTATGTACAACAGAACAAAACACAGTCCAGTCCTGTGCCATCCTCACAATCGTTGTTATGTTTGAGCCCATTGTTGCAGCCACTTTGTCAATCCATCTCATTGACGGTCTTCCTCTTTTTCACTAACTTTCTACTTTACCAAGCATGATGCCCTTCTCCAGGAACTGGTCCCTCCTGATAACCTGTCCAAAGTACATGAGACAAAGTCTCAATGTCCTCATTTTTAAGGAGCATTCTGCCTGTACTTCTTCCAAGACAGATTAGAGGTATATATATTTTATGACTTCTACTAAATGTCCAGAATAATTTTTATTCCAACCCACATTTCAGAATTTAATATGTAACTAGGAAGGTACTCTAAGCCTAGCTTGAGGGTAAAAATTAACAAGAGTATGATTCCAAGAACAGCTTTAATAAGAAGATCCCTGAGAATATAAACAAAAATGTATTTAAGTACTTAATGTTGCCTACAGCAACAATATTTGGTGGTAATGAAATTATAAGATTATAACTTATATATCAAGCCAGATTGGTCTGTGATCAAAAGAATCATTATTTCTCTCTCCCAGATCACCTCCTCTAAGCTTACAGCCCCTCAAGTACCCCCACTGCCAGTGAGAATTGGCCAGTCCTTGCCTGAGAGGCCCAGAACACCACCAGTTCATGCCACACTGCATAATTATTCTGGGACTTTTTTTTGTTAAACTATTTTTGGTAAAACTTTTAGTATTGTTAATGACTCACCTTTGTGTGGAAATTTAAACAGTGTAGAAGCACGTAAGAGTTGATAGGAATGAAAAATATTTTCCATATCCCACTCTTTGTTGGTGCATTCCACTAGCGTCTGAGTGCAGCCAGCCAGCCTTGGAAAACCTCAACATCCAGGGTTGTCCAGAACAGCCCAACAGCTCTGGCTTGCAGAATTATTTTTTATCAGAGTTACCAACCAAGTATGCACGTGTGCACACACACACACGTACACATGCATATGTGCACACACATGCCCTTGTATATGCACAAGTGTGCACACACATGCAACACATGCACACACACACACACTTATCTAGACCTACAGCATACATATGTCTAGATAAAATATAAATATTAAAATATTTTTTATTCCACTTAAACACCTAGCAAAGTGCTTAGCACATAATAAGTGCACAGTGAATCCTTGCTGCTTAATAAGTAAATCTAGTTCTTTAAGGTCTTTGTTTCTTAAACTTCTGCAACTTCAGCTCTTCAGATTCATACATTCTTAATATTTTTTGTGGCAACGTTACCTATTTTCCCAAATAACAAGACACTGCCTTTAAAAAAAGTTTTCTTATGTATGTATTTATTTATATGTACCTTTACATACATTCTTGGACACTCTGAGTGAATGGTTTTCCTGCTGTCCAGACTCTACCTGGGCTTTGTACTCAGCACTGCCTTCAGCTGAGCTCACAAGCTGTGCAGTGGGGTCTCTGCTTCATGTTCCATGAGCATCTATTTCAAGCTCTTGACAGGGCAAGTTTGGGGATAACAGTTAGTCTCCACCTCATTGTGAAGGCTGTCTTAGTTATTTAATGCTGCTATAACAGAAGTACCACAAGTGGATGGCTTTAAGAAAGAGAAATTTATTCTCTCACAGTCTAGGAGGCTAGAAGTCCGAATTCAGGGTGCCACCTCCAGGGGTAGGCTTTCTCTCTCTGTAGGCTCTGGGAGAAAGGTCCTTGTCATCAATCTTCCCCTGGTCTAGGAGCTTCTCAGCACAAGGACCCTGAGTCCAAAGGACACACTTCCCTCCTGGTTCTTCATTCTTGGTGGTAGGATGTCCCCCTCCTCTCTGTTCGCTTCTCTCTTTTATATCTGAAAAGAGATTGACTCAAGATACAACCTAATCCTGTAGACTAAGTCCTTCCTCGTTAACATAACTGCCTCTAATCCTGCTTCATTAATATCACAGAGGTTAGGATTTATAACACATAGGATAATCACATCAGATCACAAAATGGTGGACAACCACACGATACTGGGAATCATGACCTAGCCAAAACTGACACACCTTTTTTGGGGATAGAGTTCAATCCATAACAAGGCAGATGTTCAGACACGTTACTTATCTCAGGTTCTCATGGAAATGGAAGGAAGGAACCTGATTTTACTATTGTTATTTTCATTGTCCAATGAATTTATGTATTGTTCAAAATTAAAGTAGTTTGCCATATAACTAAAGATGTGCTGACAGTTGAGAAGGATTCAGAAAGCTTCAGGGAAATGTTGGGGTAGAAACTGAAGTTAAGCCAGGGCTACTTACATACATACAGTTTACAAGTTACTTTGAAACAGATCTGAGCATACTCAAATTGGGGGAATTTATGAGCTAGCCTCCTTTGGTTGTATAAATGAAAGGCAGGCAGGCGCACTTTTTCCTGGGTAACAAGTATGATGGGATCTTTTGCTGTGTTTTTTGTCTCTTTGCGTTTCTCAGTACCTTTGGTGGTTAGATCTCTAGCAGGGAGGATGGATTTATTTACTCAAAGAATACAAGGATATTATGTAGGGAAGGGCACCCAAATCTCAACTCTCTCCCCAACATTCTAACTGTAAAGAGACTCTTGGAGGTCCCAACAAAGGCCTAGTGGTGGGGAAGGATAACAGTCCCCAAAACGAAGCAGAAAGAGACAAGACTGTGGGCTGACCCCTGCCCAAGTTGGAAGGGCAGAGCAGAAAGGGTGATTTTTGGTTCAGGAGGTGGACAGCTTGGAACTTGCCTGTGGACTTGTGCCCCAGGCAATGGAAGGAACAGGGACGTTGTCAGAGAGCTCAACCCATTGTGAGTATAGGGCTTCTTGACTGAGCCTAGTGGAGCATGGCTATACTTTGTATCTTCTTGAATATACTAATCTGGTGGTTCTCAGACTTTAGTGTGTATAAGAATCACTAGGAAACTTGTTAAAAATGAAAAGCCTTGGGCCCCTTCCCCAGAAATTATAATACAGAGCCTACAAAGGGGCTCTAAAATTGGCATTTTTAATCGCTGTCACAAGTGTTTTTCATTTGGGTGGTCTATGGACACTGTACTTTAAGAACCCAGTCCTTTCCATAGGGAGCAGGTGCACAGGCAAAGAAAAGCCATTCTTTTCTTACAAACATTTGGGCTTTGAATGGCCAGCACCACCTTGTAACCCCACTAATGTGGGACAGGGGCCACTGAAGCCCCAGGGCCAGTTTTCCCCCACCTACAAAGAGGCATGGAAATGCCATAGGGTTTCTGGGCCAATGGAGGAGATGCTGATGCAGGGGAGGAGAAGAGAGGAAGAAGCCATGAAAAGCATCAACAGTTGGGGAACTTAAGGGAGAGACTGACTCCCAGGCAGGGCTGGTCTGCCTTCACCTTCAAGAACAACCAACAATCTCTCCCCAGTTTTAGATCTCTGGTCCAAGATAAATGGGAGTTTGAGGAACTGGGCTGAAGGTGAAAGGAGGCTGGGGAATGAGCTGTCCAGGGAACCTCGACCCACTGGTCTTGAGTAAATGTTAACAAGGGCAGAAGATCACGTAAAGAAGAGAAGTCAGTAAAGCTGGACAGCCCACTCAATAGAGATGATCTGAAGGAGCAAGGTAGAGGGAGAAATTCCAGTGTTAGGTAGAATACAGGATACAGGAAACCAATGGTGGGAACCAGAGGTGAGATCTAGAATTTGAAGGAATTTCCAGATGTGGGACATTTGTTACTGGTTTTCATTGGTCTTAGACTAGGACATAATGGTGGAGAAGCAGGAGTGCTGAGCTGCCATGTGCAGAAAAATTCACTTTGCATTTACCCTTGTGTAGTGGGTGGAATGGTGGGCACCCAAAAGGTATGTCCACCTGGAACCTGTGAATATGACCGTATTTGCAAAAAGAGTGTTTGCAGATGTAATTAAGGTAAGGATCCGGAGAAGAAATCGTCTTGTATTAGGGTGGACCCTAGATCCAATGACAAATGTCCTTAGAAGAGAAAAGTAGGAGAAACACAGAGGAGAAAGTGATGTGAAGGTGGAGGCAGATTGGAGTGATGGATCTACAATTCAAGGATTACTGGCAGCCGTCAGAAGCTAGGAGAGAGGCATGGAATAGATTCTCCCCTAGAACCTCTAGAAGGAGCCAAACCTGCTGACACCTTGATTTCGAACTTCTAGCCTCCAAAACTGTGAGATAATAAATTGTTTTCTTTCTTTCTTTCTTTTTTTTTTTTTTAAAGCCACCAAGTTTGTGTCCTAGCCCTAGGAATTTAATATACCTTGCTTGCAATTCTCCATGTTACAGATTGAGGATGACATTCTCCTTTTGAAAATGCAAATACCTCAATTTATCAAATTGTAATATGAAATTAAAGAAGACATGCTGTGTTAAGGTTCTTTGTAAACTTTGAGGGATTGTACAAATCCATAATAACAGTTATTTTGCAGCAGGGAACACTTAGAGGGAAGATTTGTTTAGATTTGGGGACAAGGTGGGGGTGGAATGAAGCATAAAACAGGGAGCGGGTAACCCAAAACCTCTGTAAGAAAATGGTTCCTGGTCTACAGAAAGGAGAAGGCAAACTTTGTGTTTTAAAATGTCCTCATATTGCCAGGACACATTGTTCTTCCTAGGCCAGGGACATTTATATTAAAAGGGCTTTGATCAACTGATCGGGAAGCCTAACACATTTTTTAATATAACTTCTGTTTGGGGTTCCAAAAAATCAATTTAGCGGCAAACTTTTGGAATGTGATCCGTTCATCTGTTAGTGAAAAGCATCACTGCACAAAATTAAATCACATCTTAATGCCCTGAAAGAGTTTAAACCCTGGTGGCATAGCGGTTAAGAGCTATGGCTGCTAAGCAAAAGGTCAGCAGTTTGAATCCACCAGGCGCTCCTTGGAAACTCTATGGGGCAGTTCTACTCTGTCCTATAGGGTCGCTACGAGTCGGAATCAACTTGACAGCAACGGATTTTAAAGGTACTTTATTCATGCTCAGGAGACATTTTCAGTTCTAGAGCAGTGCCTCTCAAACTTGATGAATATGCAAACACTTTGAAAAGGAAAAAGATTCTTGTGGACTCTAGTTGACTTAAATTACTATTTTTTTAGCAATATGCTACCCACATAAATTCAATGCAAAGTTAAATAGGTGTAAACTCCTTATACTTAATGCCTTTGTATATCTGTAAGCTACTAAAATTTTTTATGAATTAAATACAATCAAAACTAAAAACAAACACTATAAAATAAAAATTAATTTAATGTGGCTGTTGATACTGTTTGCTGAAATTAAATCACTGACCACATTGTAGGTTTGGTACTGATGGCTGAGGGCAAGTTCTTTTGAGTTTGGCATGCCAGGTCCTCTCCATGGCTTTCTCTACTGGAAATTCTGCAAAACTTTCACTTGTACAGGGGGCTGTGGCTTTACTAGCCAGGAATCCATCATTTATCTATTACATTTGCCTCTGTTTCTTTTCTCATTAGTCTGTAAGAATCAGAGTAGTAGTACTTGTCAACTTCGCAGTCATAAAAATAAATGCAAATATGGGCTTTGGAATTTTGTGGCCATCTCTGATATACCATGATCCTGCAGATGATCTGGAATATGTCTATATTATCATGTTAAGGTTATCATATTAATAGGAGTCCCTGCATGGCACAATCAGCTCAGCTCTTGGCTTAACCGAGAGGTTGGCCGTTCAAACCCACCCAGAGGCACCTCAGAAGAAAGGCCTGGCAATGTGCTTCTGAAAGGTCACAGCTATGAAAACCCAATGGAGTGCATTTCTACTATGAAACACATGGGTTCGTATCATGAGTCAGAATTGACTGGACAGCAACTGGTTTGCTTTTTTTTAGTTTTATCATCTTAATAAAAACACCACATTAAAAATAACTATTACAGTAGTCATGGACCACTATGAATATATATTTGTACTTCCAAGGGTCCACTCACCATAGTTTAGACACATTGGTCTAAAAGGAATTGGCTCATAATATAGACCTTTTTACATTTTACGTTTATTGCAAGTGTAATAAATATTCACTGTAGACATTTTGGAAAATTTAGATAATTCAAAAGAAGAAAATAAGTATTATTCGTAATGCCATCTCACAGAGAAAGTCACCATTAACATTTCAATATCTATTTATTCCCCTATGCAAATATATACATATATTTTCTTTAAATAGGATTTTATTGCATACCTTATTTAATAAAATTTTTTTCGTTTTGCAAAATATTGAGAGTAGCTTTCCAAATGACTAAATATTCTTCTACAGTAACATTTCGATTGACTTCATTTTGTCAATTCCGGGTTTTCATCAAAATGCACTTAACCAGTAATTTATTTAGATTGAATATTTATTCTGAATATTTAGATTGTTTTCAACTTTCTGCCATCATAAACTATGCTGCGATAAAATGCTTTTATTAAATTTTGGTGCGTGTAAATAAGTAGTCTACTCATAAGATATGTTCCTAATATTAGAATTTCTGTGTCAAAGAGAATGCAAAATTTTAAATATTTTTGCACATGCCAATTTTCTGAATCAGACATATTAAAATAAATAAAAATGCAGTGGTATTAACTTCATAGCTAGGTGAGAATGCAGGGCTTAGATGATTGTCAAAAGCTACTTGTTCATTATTGGCTACTTTGGACAGGGAGAGCTGACTTAAAATGAAAAGTTTTTAGTATCATAAGTCATTGATTTTTTTCACATGTAAAGTGTCTATTATTAGTTTCAATGAATTAACAAATAAGTATTTTCTTTTTTAATAACTATTTATTTTGGAAAAAATTGTAAACTAGCAAGAAGTTGCAAAAATGGTACAGAGATCCCATGTGCCTTTCACCCAGCTTCCTCCAAAGACAACTTCTTACTTTACTATAATGCATGATCAAAACCAAGAAACTGATGTTGGAATACGATTATTAGCTAGACTACAGACCTTAGTCATATTTTGCCAATTTTTACATGTAGTCGCTGTGTGCGTGTGTGTGTGTGTGTAGCTCTGTGAAATGTTATTCACATGTGGAGGTTTGTGTTACCACCACCACAATCAAGATAGATAACTGTGCCATCACTGCAAAGGAATTCCCTTGTGATACCCATATATAGTTCCTCTCTTTCCCCTAATCCCTGGCAACTACTGATCTGTTCTCCATTTCTAGAATTTTGTGAATTTTAGAATGTTACATAGACGAAATCAGACCAGGGTATTTATTTTTAAACATAGTAACTCCCACAGGTATATAAAATGTGTTTTCTGTATTTTCAGAATAGATTACTGTATACTCTTTGGCTATCAAGGTTGTTGTAATGAAGATCAGAAGGGAGAGATGTCTGTTTGAAACCGTTCAAACAAACTGATGAAATCCCTGGAAAATAGGAATATATTCTGTTCCCTGCTTTACTCTCTGTAGCATCATGGGTTATGTCTTAGGCTGGGTTCTCCAGAGAAGCAAAACCAGTAAAGTGTGCAAATATATATAGAGAGAGATTATATCAAGGAAATGGCTCACGTGGTTGTAGAGGCTGGAATGTCCCAAGTCCATGGGTCAGGCTGGAGGCATCTCCTGATTCACATAGCCACAGGGGCTGGCAAACCCAAGACTGGCAAGTCGGAGAGCAGAGCTGTTGCTCACAGCCTGTGAAGATACACAAATCCCAAAAGGCAAGACTGGAGGTAAACTGCTAGCTCAAGTCCCAAGAACCAGAGGTCAGACAAACAGGAGCCAGCTGCAGGATCCAGAGCGAACAAAAGCCCACGAGCCTTGCTAGAATGTCCAGTTATATTAGTCCACACGCCCAAAGAAACTCCCTTTCAACTGATTGGCTACTCATAACAGATCCCATCATGGACGTGATCACAGTATGTTAAATCTCATCATGGAAGTGATCACAACATCATATGACTGCCACACCACTGAGAAGTATGGCCAAGCCAAGTTGACACACAACTTTCACAGGTGATATTAAAAATACTTAACAGCCTGTCTGGAACAATGAAGGACCAGTCAGAATAGACTAGTAGACTATCTATAGCCATATCCATGAGTACAGCTGAATCTCGACCCTGCCTAACACCTACCACAATGCCAGGCAAATAGTGGCTGCCAAATAAATGTCTTTTGAATGAGTGAGGCATGTCAGCCCTCTTTTATGGCTTTTCTAGCCTTCATCCCTGAACCTGTAGCTCTTCTGGGTGGTATTCTCATAGCTAAGCAAGAGCAGGCTGTGGATCTCTCACAGATCTAAACACCATTCTAACCAACCTCAGGGCAGTAGACTTCAGTGAAATGCACTGGAGTAAAGAAATCTAATCTGTATGTGGTCCCACTGCTTCCAACGTATCTTAAATTCAGTCTTCTCTTATCAATAAAAATGATTCTAGAAGTATGGCTGAGATTCAGATAAGAAAAATACAAAAATAATGCAGAATTCAATAAGGGAACCAGACATTAGTTGAATCTCATAAAAGGGTGAAAAAAATATCTGCAACTTGGTCCTTCTACCTAAATTTGAAATAGTCTTATGATAAAAACTAGGTGAAGGTGAAACTTGAAATATATTATAGGAAATGTATGATGTGCTGGGCTATGGAAATTAACTCTAGCTGAAAGAAATGGCTGCAGGGTCCTCCGCTGAGGTAGCACACAGAACTCAACAATTAGCAAGGGATCAGGGTGTTCACCTGAAATTTGGGGAGAATCAAGTTCAGAATACATAGTGCCCAGATATCATGTCTTGGTATTGAATCTTTAACAGATAAATAAGTGCATCACAGTCCTGAATCTTGACCTAGGGAACATGGTACCCATGATACGGTAAATGTTTGCCCCTTAACTGGTAAAATAACTACAACTCATGGAAAATGTTAAAGGAAGCAGAGAGATGATGAAATGAACCAAAGCCCATAGTCCTAATTGGGTATTAAGTTTAGAAATACATTTTGTAATCATTGATTTTATTTGTGGCTCTTTGTTATTAAAGATGTTTGAAATCTGATATATTAGAGTATCGTCAATTTAGCTCTGAGATTTTTACTTGAATTGTATAATTAATATTAGGCATGTTATTTCATTTTAAAAGGAGTAAAATAATTTTATTACATTTGTAAATTGTTTTTGAATATTTAAGTGATCAGCCTTTGACACAACTGATCATCTCTCTTGAAACACCTTCTTCATTTGGTTTTTGGGACTCTACCTCATTGACTACTCCTTTGTCTGCTCCTTTTCTGATTCCTTTTCATTTCCCCAGCCTCAAGTTGAAGTGTCCCAGGACTGAACCTTGGACCTTATCTTTCCTCTGTCCTTGACTCTATCCAGTCTCATGGCTTTAAGTAATGTGTGTGTACTGATGACTCCCAGTTCTCTGGCCTGGACCACTTCCCTGAACTCCTAACTTGGATTTTTATCAGTTATTTGACATCCCTACTTAATTTCAAGACATTTCAAACCTTTCATATCTAAATCCAAATTCATGATCTATCCCCACCATCTCTCTACCACCAGCCCTGGCAAACTTATTTCTATCAAGTCTTCCCCATCTCAGGAAATGGAACCTCTTCCTTCTAGTTGATCAGGCCAAAAATCTTACAGGCATCCATGATTTCTCTTTTTCTTACAACGTACATCCAGTCCATTAATAAGTCTATTTAGTGTTTTCTTCAAAATAAGTGATTCCTACCATTTCTCACTATTGCCGCTGGTTCCACCCTGGTCATTTCAAGCCACCATCATTTATCACTTGGATTATTGGAATAGCCTATTAATTGGTCTTTATTCTCTTTATTCTTTGCCTTGATCTCCACATAGCAATGAGAGGGATCTTATTAAAAGGTAGGGAAGATCCTGTTCTCACCCCTTTTCTCAAAACCCTCCAATGGCACTTATTTCACTGAGAGTAAAAGCCAAAGGCTGTACAGTGGCCCACAAGACCCTAATTAATCTACTTTTTAAGTAGAAAATTAAAAGGAAGAGTAAAAGAGAGGCCATGAATAAATATTATAGATACATATCTGTCTGGAAACGGCTTTCACTGATATTAAAATCCTTAGTAGTACCTGTATTTCTATAACAGTACCAAAAAAAAAAAAAAAGATCCTAAGGAGTAGCTTAAACATAACCCATGTCTATAGTAAGAAACAAAAAAGGAAGAAGAATTGACGCATTTGAATTGTGATGTTGGCAAAAAATACTGACTATACTGCGGACTGCCAGAAGAACAAACAAATCATTCTTAGACGAAATACAACCAGAATGCTCGTTAGAAGCCAGGATGGTGAATCTTTGGCTTACTTACTTTAGACCCATCATCAGAAAAGACCCAATTGCTAGGAAAGGACATCATGGTTGGTAGAGGGTCAGTGAAAATGAGGGCAACCCTCAGTGAGATAGATTGACACAGTAACCAAAACAATGGACTCAAACATGCTATCATGAAGATGGTGCAGGACTAAGCAATATTTTGTACTGTTAAAAATGAGGTCGCTATGAGTCAGAGCTAACTTGACAACAATTAACAACAGCATAGTAAGAGATCTCCAACATGGGTCTGAACGTCCTGCCTTTTGGACCAGTTCTGTATCCATTCGATTGTGCTCAGTAATTATACCACTTTATACCTTTGCTCCTCTAGCATGCCCAGCCACTTTTTAAACTAATAAGTCATTAACGTGGAACTGGCATAGGCAGTAATGAAAAATAGTTTAGGACTTATTCAGCACATCTTAGTTTACACAAATGCCAAATCATGTGAGCTCCACTGATGTCTCTCAGTTAAGACCTTTGCAGACTAACCTTATTTCAGCACCTTTTTGTCCAAATTACTGCTGCTGAAGAATAGAGTTCTCGAATTCCAGGGTGCTCAGCACCTGTCAAGGACTTAAATCTGATCACTGTTAATGACATCACAATGTCACTTCCTTACCAAATGAGAGAGGTATTAGCTATTGTTAGAACAATGCATTCTCTTGAATAGATACTGCTAGGCATTGTCACAAAGGATGAGCCATGGAGGGCTTGACTGGTAGCTCAGCTTTCAAACATCAGTTATCTTTCATGTTGCTTGAGATGTCAGACTTGAAGCCACACGCCTGAGGACACAACTTTCCACTGCATTCAGGTGTGTTCTATTGCCTGCTAAAGGAATGGAGCACACTTTGTTGATATTCATGTCAAAGGTTCTTACTGACTGACTTTAAAAGCTTGCTGAGAGTTGGTCGTGTTAGCAGAGGCAGGAAGGGTTGGTAGGTGGTAAGGGGAAGCAGCCCCACTAATGTTGTTGTTGTTAGGTGCCTTCCAGTCAGTTCCAATTCGTAGAGACCCAGTGGACAGAGTAAGACTGCTCCCTGGGGTTTTCTAGGCTGTAATCTTTATGGAAGCAGACACCATGTCTTTCTCCCATAGATCCTCTGGGTGGATTCAAACCACCAATCTTTCAGTTAGCAGCCCCAAGCGCTTATCTGTTACACCACCAGGGCTCCATGTCCCACTAGTAGACTGGCAAGAAAGCAAGCAGGTGGGAGAGAAGATGGAGGAGGCTCCAAGAGACAAAAGAATGAATATCAAGTGGTCAGGCATTCTATGAGAAGTCAGTAAGTACAGGCCAGAGAAGGCGGGCAACAGAAGCTAGAAGAATCTAGGAGAATGAATAATATAGGAAGGGGAGAGAAGAACCATCCTTTTAGTAACTAGTTGTTACACTTGTTTACTCCTCGGGTGACTCTTGTCAGGGTACAAGTATTACATGCTGAAATAAGGTCATCAGTTCCTTTGTGGGAAATAAGAGTATCTAGAAAATGTTATGTACTGATAACCATTGTCCATAAGAAATACCTCTCACCTCACCATTTCCTTTGGAGGAGAAGATCTGACAAAGAGTGGTAGTAGCTATCATTTTTCACTGAGCGCAGTCTACGTGCCATGCATTGTGCTCAGTGCTTTATTTTGCATGATCTCAATGAATTCTTACAACACCATTAGTTAGTAGGTCTTTTTTTCCCCAGACTCAGGAATAAGGAATATTACTATTCTCACATCACAGAAGGAAAAACTGAGGTTAAAAGAAGTTAAACAACTTGCTGATAGCTATGAACTTTGGTTTTAAATTCATAGAAATCAAATCCAAAACTCTACACTTAAACACTATACTAAAATTTAATAATACAGAAACATTTTTAGAAATATTGGGAAGAGCTTAAAGGTCATCTGAATCTGTTTTAAAATTCCAGTCTCTGGACTATTTTGGGCCAGTGATAAAATTTTTGATGGTCCATTGCAAAATTAGAGAAGTAAGGCCAATGTTGTGAAAATTTCCTAAGACTGAATTTACTTAGAGAACTTTTAATTCTGATATTATGTCATTCTTTCTTGCTAGGCCTGTATAAATGACCTTTCTTTAGTGAAAAGATGTTAATAGTAAATAGTAGATTTTCTGTTTATGTACTTAGAATTATAAAAATTTGGCAACCTTATGCTGACACCTACTATTTTTTTTTTTTTTTTAAGTTGTTCTGGTCTGTAAAATCCAAAGTTTTTGCAACCATTGATTCAGTTCTATCTCCTACTCTGCAGTTCTCCACAATAGCTCTAGAAGATGGCCAACTAGGTTTTATTTTTAATATTTCCAATGATAAAGTGTTCACAAAGAGCTCATGTTCTGTGGTGAGAAAGTTCTTCTTTTCTTTTTATTGAATTATAGTCTCTAATTAATGGAACAACAAAGAATAAGTATATCCCACTATATATCACATATCTAAGGGTAAACATCATGTCCAGTTCCACCCTTCCACTATTAGAAATTATTCTCTTTGTTTACTTTATGGTCTGTTTTCTCTCCCTCCATTAAATGTTAGCTCCATGACAACAGGGACCTTACTCATTGTTGTATCTCCAGCTTCTAGGACTGTGCTTGGCACAGAATAGGTGGCCAATCAATGTTTGTTACATGAATAAATGAAAACTTTGCCTAGTATTTTGCAAATAGCAGATATTCAATGAACATTTGCTCATTTTCATAAGACTAATTCATCTTCTGCGTAACAGCACTTCAAAAATTTTATGCCATGTATTAGGGCCCCTATCATTGTCCCTATTTTTTCTTCTGTGGTCTTCATAGTTTTAGGTTTTATATTTAGGTCTTTGATCCATTTTGAATTAGTTTTTGTGTAAGGTGTGAGGTATGGGTCCTGTTTCATTTTTTTTACAGATAGACATCTGGTTTTGCCAGCCCCATTTGTTAAAGAGATTGTCTTTTCCCCCATTTAATGGACTTTGGGCCTTTGTCAAAGATTTGGTGACTGTAGGTGGATGAATTTACACCTGAGTTCTCAATTCTGTTCCGTTAATGTATGTGTCTGTTGTTGTACCAGTAGCAGGCTGTTTTGACTACCGTGGCTGTATAGTAGGTTCTGAGATCGGGTAGTGTGAGACATCCTACTTTATTCTTCTCCAATAGTTCTTTACTTATCTAGGACCTCTTTCCTTTCTGTATAAAGTTGGTGATTAGTTTTTCCGTCTTCTTAAAGAATGCTGTTAATATTTGGATTGGGATTGCATTATATCTGTAGATCACTTTGGGTAGAATTGACATTTTTACAATGTTGAGTCTTCTTATCCAGAACACGGTATGTTTTTCCATTTATGTAGGTCTCTTTGGGTTTCTTTCAGTAGTGTTTTGTAGTTTTCTTTGTAAAGGTCTTTTACATCCCTGATTAGATTTATTCCTAAGTATTTTATTTTACTAGGTGCTATTACAAATGGTATTGATTTCTGATTTCCTTTTCATAGTCCTCTTTGTTGGTGTATAGGGATCAAACAGATTTTTATATGTTGATTTTGTGTCCTGCTACTCTGCTGAATCTTTCTATTAGTTCCAGTAGTTTTCTTGTGGAATCTTTGGGGTTCCCTATGTATAGTATCATATTGTCTGCAAACAGGGATCGTTTTACTTCTTCCTTACCAATTTGGATGCCATTTATTTCTTTTTCTTGCCTTATTGTTCTAGCTAGGACTTCCAGCACAATAGTAAATAGGAGTGGTGATAAAGGGCATCCTTGTCTTGTTCCTGTTCTTAGGGGGAATGCCTTCAGCCTCTCTCCATTGAGAATGATGTTGGCTGTTGGGTTTATATAGATGCCTTTTATTAGGTTGAAGAATTGCCCTTCTATTCCTATTTTATTGAGAGTTTTTATCAGGAATGGGTGTTGGACTTTATCAAATGCCTTTTCTGCATTGATTAAGATGATCACATGATTCTTTTGTTCTATTTATGTGGTGGATTACATTGATTGATTTTCTAATGTTGAACCATCCTTGCATACCTGCTATGAATCCCACTTGGTTGTGGTGTATTTTTTTTTTTATATGATGCTGAATTCTATTGGCTAGAATTTTGTTGAGAGTTTTTGCATCTATGTTCATGAGAGATGTTGGTCTGTAATTTTCTTTTCTTTTTTTTTTTGTTGCGGTGTCTTTGCCTGGTTTTGGTATCAGGGTTATACTGGCTTCATAGAATGAATTCAGGAGTATCCCTTCCTTTCCTATGCTCTGAAATAGTTTGAGTAGTACTGGTGTGAGCTCTTTTCTGATTGTTTTATAGAATTCTCCAATGAAGCCATCCGGACCAGGGCTTTTTGTTTTTTTTTTTTTTTTTTTTTTTGTTATTGGGAGTTTTTTTTAAATTACTTTTTCAATCTCTTCTCTTGTTATGGGTCTGTTCAGATTTTTGACCTCATTTTGTGGTAATTTAGATAGGTAGTGTGTTTCTGGAAATTTGTCCATTTTCTCTAGGTTTTCAAATTTTCTGGAGTGTAATTTTTCATAGTACTCTGTTATGATCCTTTTTATTTCAGTTGGGTCTGTTGTAACGTCCCCCATTTCATTTCTTATTTGGGTTATTTGCATCCTCTCCTGTTTTTCTTTTGTCAGTTTGGCCAGTGGTTTGTTGATTTTTGTCGATCTTTTCAAAGAACCAACTTTTGGTCTTGTTGATTCTTGCTATTGGTTTTCTGTTTTATTTATTTCTGCTCTGATCTTTATTATTTCCTTTCTTCTGGTGACTGGGCTTCTTTTGCTGTTCTCTTTCTGTTTGTTCAAATTGTAGGGCTAACAGTTTGATTTTGGCCTGTTCTTCTTTTTTGATGTGTGCTTTTATTGATATGAATTGACCTCTGAACACTGCCTTTGGTGTGTCCCAAAGGTTTTGGTATGATGTGTTTTCATTCTCATATGATTCTAGGTATTTTTTAATTCCATTTTTGACGTTTGCTATTAACCAGTGGTTTTTAAGCAAGGTGTCATTCAGTTTCCTTCCTTGCTCTTCCTGTTATTAATTTCTACTTCTATGACGTTGTGATCAGAGAAGAAGCTTTGTATTGTTTTGATGTTTTTGATTTTACTGAGGGTTGCTTTGTGGCTTGAAATGTGGTCTATTCTGGAGAATATTCCATGTGCTTTGGAAAAGAATGTATACCTTGCTGCTGTTGTGTGGAGTGTTCTATATGTGTCTATGAGGTCAAGTTGATTGATTGTGACCTTTAGATCTTCTGAATCTTTGTTGAGTTTTTTTCTAGACGTTCTGTCCTTTAATGAGAGTGTTGTGTTGAAGTCATCTACTATTATTGTGGAACTGTCAATTTCTGTTTTCAGTGCTGTTAGAGTTTGTTTTATGTATTTTGGAGCCCTGTTGTTGGATGCATAGATGTTTATTAAGGTTGTATCTTCTTGATGGATTTTCCCTTTAATATTATATAATATCCTTCCTTGTCTTTTATGGTGGATTTTTCCTTAAAGTCTATTTTATCTGAGATTAGTATTTCCACCCCTGCTCTTTTTTGGTCGCTGTTTGCTTTATATATATATATATATATATATATATATATATATAATCCTTTGATTTTTAATATACTTCTATCTTTGTGTCTAAGGTGTGTCTCTTGTAGACAGCATATTGATGGGTCATGTTTTTCTAATCCATTCTGTCACTCTCTGTCTCTTTATGGGTGCATTTAAGCTATTTACATTCAGTGTAATTATCAATAGGTATGATTTTATTGCTGTCGTTTTGTTGTGCTCTTTTTTTGTGGGGTTGACATTTTCTTTGTTCCTCTTACTTTCCTGTGCTAAGTCCCTTTTGTTTGTAGAATTTCTTTTTATTTCTTTCATTATTATAGGTTTTGTGTTTATTGAGTTTTTATGTTTTTCATCTTTTTTATTTTGATGAGTAGATCTGTTAACTATCTTAGTGGTTACGTTGAAATTTACACTTCTTAAGTTTAAAGCTTGATATGAGCTTTATTTCCTCTCCATTTGAAAATTATATACCTACACCGTTTATTCCCTCTTTTATTGTTTTGACGTTGTTGTCATTTACAGATTGATGTAATCACAGATTGATGTGTCTAGTTCCCTGTATTAAATCTTTTTTTTTTTCTGTTTTATTACTGAGAGTTCTTTACCTAGGTCTGGCTAATGCTGTCCTTTGTCCTAGCCCCAGGCCGTTGTCTGATGTTGTTGGTTCTTTAACCGAAGGACTCCCTTTAATATTTCTTGTAAGTTTGGTTTGGTTTTTACGTATTTCCTTAATTTCTGTTTATCTGGAAATGTCCTAATTTCACCATTGTAGTTGAGAGATGGTTTTGTAGGATATATTATTCTTGATTGGTAGTTTTTTTGTTTCAAGGTTTTATATATGTCATCCCATTGCCTTCTAGCCTTCCTGGTTTCTGCTGAATAATCAGAACTTAGTCTTGTTGTTTCCCCTTTGTAAGTGACTTTTCTTTTTTCTCGAGCTGCTGTCAGGATTCTTTGTCTTTGGTCTTGGCGAATGTGACTATGATATGTCTTGGTAACTTTCTTTTGGGGTATATTCTACATGGGGTTCATTGAGCTTCTTGGATGATCAACTTTTCATCTTTCAGTATTTTGGGCAAGTTTTCTGCCAGCAAATCTTCAACAATCCTCTCTGTGTTTTCTATTTTTTTCCTCTTGTTATGGAACTCCAATCATGCGCAGATTTTTGCTCTTGATTGTGTCCCACATAATTCTTAGGTTTTCTTCATTCTTTTCTCTGATTTTTCCTCAAACAAAGAAGCATCCATGGATTTGTCTGCAATCTCACTGACTCTGTCTTCCATTGTTTCAGATTTGCCCCTAAAACCTTCTATGCATTGTCCATTTCTGAAATTTTGTGGTTTATCTTTTGGTTTTCTAGTTGCTGTTTTTGTGTGATTTCTAATTGCTTACCTATTTTGATGTTTTTTTCTTATGTTATTTTCTTGAAATTTTCTATGGCTTTGTCTGTGTTTTCCTTTATTTTTGGGTATATTTTCGTTGGTTTTGTCTGTGTTTTTCATGAGTTTGTCTATTTTTTCCTTGATTTTGCCTGTGTTTTCTTGACCATTTTCCTAATCAGTTGGAGACCCCTAAATATTAGTCTTTTGAATTCCATATCAGGTAGTTCCACTGCCTTTTCTTCTACTGGAAAGTAATCTGATTCTTTATTTTGGTCACTTGTTGGAGCCATCTTGTCCTGCTTTTTTATATATTTTGATCTTGTCTACTGTGTCTGAGACATTCAGGTACTATTTTCTTTATTTATTGATTGTATGTTTATTTTTTTCATCCTGCTTTTTTGTTTTGATATGTCTGGAAGCGGGCTGGGTGTGCTTTGTTGCTTGCTCTTCTGTGGGCACGATACCTTTCACCACCTTGTCCAGTTGTGATGTAGCAGGGCGAAGCTGGCGAGTAGAGAGGGCACTGGGCTGGGATGATCAGCTATGGGGAAGCTGTACAGGGCTGGTGGGAAGGGAGGGATGCAGGGTTGGGTTGCTTAGCTGTGGTGCAATAGGATATGCCTGCAGTGGGTAGAGGCATAGGGCCCAGTTGCTCAGCTGCAGCACAGCGGTGCAGAACCAGTGGGGAGGGAGGGACACGGGGCCAGGCTGCCTGGCTGCACTGCAATGAGACAGAACTGGTGGGAAGGGAGGGTTCACCAGAATGGGTTGCCTGGCTGCGGTGCAGTTGGGTGGAGCTGACCAGGGTAGAGGGGCATGGGCCGGGATACTCAGCTGTGGGGCAGCGGGGTGGGAGGAATGCTGCGCCAGGTCAGCTGCAGCACAGTGGGGTGGAGCCGGTGGGGAGGGAAGGGGCACTGGGCTGGGTTGCTGGGGCTGTGGTGCAGTGAGGCAGAGCCGGCAGAGAGGGAGGGATCATGGGGCTTATGCAGCACATTTTTTGAGGACTTGTTATGTTCTAAGCACATTCCATTCATTATCTCAGTTAATCCTCGCAACAAGCCCATTAAGTAGGAATTGTTTTTACCCACATTTTACAAGTGAGGATACCCAGGCACAGGGCTGTTATTTAGCTTGCCAACATCTCAGAGCTAGAGAAAGTAGAACTGGGGTGTGAACCAGGCCTCCTGATTCCAGAGAACACGCTTGCCTCTCTGACACAAAAATTCATTGCTGTTGAGTCAATTCCAACTCATAGTGACCCTATAGGAGAGCGTAGAACTGCCCCATAGGGTTTCCAAGGCTGTCATCTCAAGGAAACTGCCACATCTTTCTCCTGTGGAGTGGCTGGTGGGTTTGAACCACTGACCTTTCAGTTAGCACTGCACCACCAGGGCTCCTTCCCTCTGGCACAGGGAGTGTGATTTCAAGGTTCTGCTGGTCTTTGTCTCAACTTCCTTTGCCTGTCCATGGCTGCCCTGAAATGCTCTTATCCCTCCTGCCATTTATTTGGCTGCTGTGACATCCAAATAGTGCTGGGCACTTTACATACAGTTTCTCATCCAACCTCAAATGAGGAAACTGTTATTATCACTGCCTTATATATGAGGAAACTGAGAGAGAAAGTAACTTCCTCAATATCAGTGTGCTTTGGATAGTGACTCTCACTGTTCCAGTTCCCAGTTTTACTCTCCTTTTATCTTCCCACTTCTTAGTCCTCTCTTGGAAGTTATTCCCAACACTCAATATTTATGGCATTCCCTTATCATCCAGTAGTCCAGCAGAAAAGGAAATGTGGTAAATGTGACTCAACTGGACTTAAGTAAAGCAGTGAACGTTTGTAGTAATCACAGTTTGTTTGTTTGTTTGTTTGTTTGTTTGTTTGTTTTTGTTGTTGTTCATTTGTTTGTTTGGTTTTTAGTTATAACAGGTCAATAACTGGATAAAAATGTACTATGTTAAAAAAAGATGAAGAAGATAGGAAGATCTCAAGTGTCACATTCCGTACAGCACCCACCTGTTGTTTTGTTAGGTGCTGTTGAGTTAGTTTTGACTAATAGCAACCCTATGTGTAACACAGCGAAATGTTGCTTGATCCTATGCCATCCTCAGAATAGTAGGGCTGTTTGAGCCCATTGTTGCAGCCACTGTGTTAGTCCATCTTGTTGAGGGTCTTCCTCTTTTTTTGCTGATCCTCTATTTTACCAAGCATGATGTCCTTCTCTAGGGGTTGGTCTCTCTTGATAACATGTCCAAAGTAAGTGAGACGAAGTCTCGCCATCCTTGCTTCTAAGGAGTATTCTGGCTGTAGTCCTTCCAAGACAGATTTGTTCGTTCTGCTGGAAGTTTATGGTATATTCAATATTCTTCGCCAACACCATAATTCAAATGCATCAATTCTTCTTCAGAGCAAAGACTCATTTTCCCTTAGGAACAGCTCAGCTCTGGCTTTTGAATCTGTATTCTGAAACGATTACAAGTGCAGTGGGAAGAATATTCTGCAGATACAGTATATTAGGTGCTCCATTTGTCTATGATTTATTGAATATTAACACTTTTGAACAAAGTTGCAAGGTGAGATTTTGAAAAATTTCACAATGTTACAGAATCAGTGGCACAATTTTAAACTCCTCTTCCCACCCCAAGTTCTCTCCGAGATTCTTCCGCTTGAATAAAATAATTATCTGATTATCAATTGACTTGAAAATCTCTTCTGGTTTCCCTGTGATTGTATTTCTGACCATTTCGCATGTGACATCCAGCAAACATTTAACATCTAAACATTTTGTAGCCAGAATACATTTAAAGAGAGTGATGTGGTCAAATTTCAGTTGTTCTTGGTCTCAATTAATGCTTTTATTTGTTCATTTCTCTTTGTTCTTATCATTTATTAAGGTAAAGAATCATCATTGAAGTGGGATTTGACAAAACTACTTCTTATTATACGATAGAGGAGTTTTGCCAGCATCCCTGTAGCCTCCTTCCCAAATCGTCTAGCATGGTAGTGATAGTTACAGGCTCTTTGCAAATCTCAATACCTATTTAAAACATTGCTCCGTCAGAACTTGGCAAGTGGATCGAAGATGTGACTCTTGCTTTCAGGGGAAACGGTAGGAACAGTAGATGAGGACATGGATGAGTCCTGAGCAGCCTCAGGAAGGCTGTATGACCACTACAAATTTATTTTCTTCATATTCACAAGCCACCTAGAATAACAAGCTGCAGAACAGCTATGTTAGAGTCCAACACACACTTATTGTGCACCTGCAGAGTACTGGGCACTGAGCTAGGTGTTGGGGGTACTGGGATAAATAGCATGTGACCCATCCCCAGAGGATATCACAGACTAGTGGGAAGCTAGTACCCAAGCAGATAATTTCACTACCATCAGTACTGGAGAAGGAGAATATTCTAATGAGAGGGAATAGCCTGAAGACCATTGCAGTAGCCTGAAACAGCAGGTTGAGTTCAGGCTGATGTTGTTGTTGGATGCCATTGAGTGAATTTTCAACTGCCCCATAGGGTTTTCTAGGCTGCAGTCTTTACAGGAGCATATCGCCAGGTCTTTCTCCCTTAGAGCTAGTGGGTGGGTTTGAACCGCCAACCTTTTGGTTGGCAGCCAAGCGCTTAACCATTTTGTTACCAGGGCTCCTATGAGTTCAGGTAATGACAAAAAATTTGCTATCATCAGAGTGAAAGGAGGAACCAGAAGTGATAGGAGGTTGACCTGCAGTGGCAGGTCAAGGAGAACCTTACTTTCCTCCCCCTTTTGGAGCCTAGACTGTATACTCAACACAGGG
This sequence comes from Trichechus manatus latirostris, assembly GCF_000243295.1. Lineage (NCBI taxonomy): Eukaryota > Metazoa > Chordata > Mammalia > Sirenia > Trichechidae > Trichechus > Trichechus manatus. Next base: position 12,235,967 of record NW_004444001.1, on the reverse strand, counting down.
AGCCAATGAAATTTTATTTTCTTTTAAATCATTAAGACAGTATTTGTCTGCCTTCAGCCTTCTGGTTCCTTTTTTTCATTTTTCTCCAAAGTTGATCAAAGATTATCATATACTTCTCTGCCACTAGAATTTTGACTCATTTACATGTCTTCATGTATTTTGTGTTTCCACTTCATCTTACCAATTACTTTCTGCTCTTTCCAGCCCGAATATTATTTACAGTGATAGAAAAGACAAATTAAGAGCAGGGCGATGGTGCCTCTCCTACTGATTGTAGGTGCTTGGCATGTTATAGGCTGCTACTTATTCTGTTTGCCTATCCAAGTCCCCTTCTTCCAGATTTGGGCCTCTCTTAGATTGGGTCCTCCTCCTGCTTTAAAAAGATTTTTTAAATCATTTTAAAAACCTCTAAGTCTCTCTAATATCAAGGCTTAAGCTCTTTCAGTGGAGGCAGTGGTGGTTTAGTGGCAGAATTCTTGCCTTCTATGCGGGAGACCCAGGTTCAATTCCAAGCCAGTGCAGCCACTGCCTGTCATTGGAGGCTTGTGTGTTGCTGTGATGCTGCACAGGTTTCAGTGGAGCTTCCAGACTAAGACAGACTAGGAAGAAAGATCTGGCGATCTACTTCCAAAAATCAGTCAATGAAAACACTATGTATTGCCGTGGTCCTGTTGTGGATGGGGTCCTCCATGAGTTAAGGGGGTATCAACTGAAATCCTAGCAGGTATCAGTGGGTGAGTAAATTACCCAATAAACCTAAGACCATCATCTGTTAGCCACAGCAAGTAACTTCATGCTGAACTGGTCAAGGAGAAAGCCTTGTTTTTCTCAGGTTGATTTTCTTACATGTTTCCAGGAAGGAATTGTAATGAAAAGTCTGCTTTCCATTTCTGGTAAATACAGGCATTCTAGTCATCTACATTTAGGATTTATTTTGACATAATAATCAAATCTAATTTCTGTGTAGCTTGATTTTACTTAAGGAACACAGGACTCTTGGAAAAACATAAGATGACTCTAGTAGTACTTAAGCCAAATCACGCGCTGAGCATTTTTATTACTAAAACCACTCTAGATATGCAGCGCTGTTTTTCTAAACTCACCTTGTTTTGCTGGGTTTGCACAGTTTTCCCATGTGCAGTTATATTTGCTTAAATTCAGTGGCGTACAAATGGAATTGTTTCCATTCTTTCTAGAAATTGTGGTTTTTCTTCTCAAGGGGGGATATTTCTCTTCTGTTATGGCCTCCTGATGGTTCCAGGGCTGAGATGAATATAGTTACTATTACTTAAATGAGAGAGTAGCTGGAAAACTGACTCACATTTAGATTGGGAACTCTTACTGTGTGCCAGGCACTGATCTAGGTAGTGCTCTAGGTACTTAACAAAGAATATGTTATTTAATTCTTACAGCTACCCTCTGAGAAAGGAAATATTAATATTTCCATTTACAGGTGTATGAATCATAGCACAGAGAAGTTAAATGACTTAAGAAGTAACAAGCTATTGGAAGACAGGATGGGATTCTGTTGTGGTTAGGTGCCATCAGGTCGATTCCGACTCATAGCGACCCTACGGACAACAGAATGAAACACTGCTCAGTCCTGCACCATCCTCACAATCATTGCTATGTTTGAGCCCATTGTTGCAGCCACTGTGTCAGCCCACCTTGTTGAGGGTCTTCCTCTTTTTCACTGACCCTCTACTTTACCAAGCATGACGTCCTTCTCCAGGGACTGGTTCCTCTTGACAACGTGTCCAAAGTATGTGACACAAAGTCTTACCATCCTTGCTTCCAAGGAGCATTCTGGCTGTACTTCTTCCAAGACAGATTTGTTCGTTATTCTGGCAGTCCATGGTATATTCGACATTTTTTGCCAGCATCATAATTCAAATGCATCAGTTCTTCTTCGGTTTTCCTTATTCATTGTCCAGTTTTTACACACATACGAGGTGACTGAAAACACCATGCCTTGGGTCAGGTGCACCTTAGTCCTTAAAGTGATATCTTTGCTTTTTAACACTTCAAAGAGGTCTTTTGCAGCATATTTACCCAATGCAATGTGTTGTCTGATTTCTTGACTGCTGCTTCCCTGGGCGTTGATTGTGAATCCAAGTAAAATGAAATCCTTGACAACTTCTATTTTTTCTCCATTTATCATAATATTGCTTATGGGTCAAGTTGTGAGGATTTTTGTTTCCCTTATGTTGAGGCGTAATCCATACTGAAGGCTGTGGAATTCCCATTATTTGGGAATTACGTTATCCATAATTTGTTATGATCCACTCAGTCGAATGCCTTTGTGGTATAACAAATACCGCAAGTGGATGGTTTAATAAAGAGAAATTTATTCTCTCACCATTTAGGAGGCTAGAATTCCAAATTTAGGATAGCAGCTCTATGGGATGCCTTTCTTTCTGTGTTGGCTCAGGAGGAAGGTCCTTGTAATTAACCTTCCCCTGGTCTAGGAGCTTCTCAGCACAGGGACCCAGGGTCCAAAGGACTTGCTCCACTCCTTGCTCTTCTTTCTTGGTGGTAATGAGATCCCTCTCCTCTCCTCGCTTCTCTCTTTTATATCTCAAAAGAGAGTGACTCAAGATACAACCTAATCCCGTAGATTATGTCCTGCCTCATTAACATAACTGCCTTTAATCCTGCCTCTTTAACATCATAGAGGTTAGGATTTACAACACATAGGATAATCGCATCAGATTACAAAATGGAAGATAGCCACGCAATACTGAGAATCAAAGTCTGGCCAAGTTGACACACATTTTTGGAGGACACAATTCAATGCATAACACCAGGCAGGCCCCTGTGTTCTCTGTGTCATGGTGCTTCTAAGAGCTTTAATCTTTTGACATAATGGATACCACAGGCCTAGGTGAATATAAGCTACTGCCTTGGTGTTATGGATTGATTTATGTTCTCCAAAAGGATATGTTGAAGTCTTAACCTCTGTACCTGTGAATGTGACCCTCTTTGGATACAGAGTTTTTATTTTGTTATTTTCATGAAGTCATGCCAAAATAGGATGGGCCCTAAACCTAATCCTTTCTGAGTGACGTCCTATAAAAAGGGAAAACAGACAGAGAGACATGCACACAGGGGGAAGAAGCCAGGTGAAGATACATCTACAAACAGCCAAGGAATGCAAAGGAACACCCAGGACTACAGACAAGGAATGACTCTCTCCTAGAGCCAATGCCCTGATTTGGACTTCTAGCCTCCAAAACGGTGAGACAATAAATGTCTGTTCTTTGAAGCCACCCATTTTGGCTTTTTTGTTACAGCAGCTCTAGGAAAGTGAGACACTTGGTAGGGCTGTTTACCTTGTGGGGCAAATACTCCAGTCAAGAACCCCTGAAGACATGGCTTTACAAGATAAGAAGAAAAGGTGCCAAAGAAGGGCTTGTATAGAACAGCTCTCATCTGTCTCCTGTGATCCAAGATGAGCAGGTAGGAATGGGATACAGTGATCTTGGCTGAAGTTTCATCATTGGACTTGGCCAAGGTAGAGGAGAGAATTCCTGTGTAGACCAAGCCTTCCCTGGTGAGTTTTTTTTTTTTTTTAATAGTAGTAATAGCCACTATTGGAAACTGTGAATTAAACTCCTTTTGCCTGCAAGCTGGGGAGCCAGGATGTCTAGTAGCATTGCTGCATGAAGGCTCAATATCCTGACACATAGTTTTTCTTATATTTCTGCACCCCACTTGGATTTGTAAAAGAAGAGTCAGCTCATTTTGTTTCCGTTCTCACTGGATTCGTGTGTGGTCATATATGCCTTTAGTATACAGAGTCAAATTTCAGAAACTGAAAAAGAAAACCAAAAATTTTTTCCAGTTCAGTTTGCATAAGAGAACTGAACTAGAACAGCAGTGCTTAGGCTGGAAACTGAAGCCCAGAGAGGTTAAAGTGACTTGCCCAAGGTTGCACAGTTAATTAGTGGCAGAGCTGGATTAGAGTTCAGGCTTCCTGACTCTAGGCCCAAAGATCTATCTATCCATTGTATTATCTGGCTCACTAGATTGTTCTTTCTACTGTTCAAACACATAAGTCCAAACCATAGAACATGTCATCTATCTTTTGACATTGTCATAAAGTTCTTTCTGAAATGAGATGGGGAAGGGAATATAAAAATGCATATATAAATATGCTCCATTGAGTATTTCAGCCTTTTTCACATTGCCGTGTTATAATGGGAGCAGACTGAGAACATGACCCTGTGTGTCCCAGAGACAGGAAACCTGACCTAGATAACATTGTGAGTATATTCACAGTATCACTCTTACCGTCCAGGCACAGGTGTATCATTCTATATTTTTTGTTTGTTTTCTCTTATCATGTATGTTGATCTTCTAATTAACTTTTGTTCTACTTGATAGTGTCGCTATTTTATTCTGCTATAAAATAACAAATATATGCAAAGTACTATATAGTTTATAGAGCCTTTCTTACATCCATTATCTCTTTACATCTGCATAAAAATTCTCCTAAACAAAAAAGGCCGGTAGAATCAATCCCTATTTTGCAGGCTGGAAATCAAATTACTGAAAGATTATGTGTCGCAGCTAGTTAACTATGTTCAGGCTTGAACCTCTCCAGCACTGCTTCTCAACCTGTAATGGGTTTCAGAACACCCTGGAGGGCTTTTTAAAACACAGATTGCTGGGCTCTACCCTCCGGAGTTTCTGATTCCTATAATTTGCATTTCTGGGGTGGGGTCCTATAATTTGTATTTCTAACAAGTTCCCAGGTGATGCTGATGCTGAGGGTGTGGGGACCAGGCTTTGAGAACCACTGCTTGACAATTTTGCCATCATATCTTTGAACATTTGGCAGGTAATCAGTCCCTCATCTGCAATACTGAAAGCCCAAAAGCTCTGAAAACAAAGGTTTGTTCCTGAAGGTTGGCACAACCTTATTTGGCAGCAAAATCTGACCTGAACTGAGGTGAAGTTATTTATAGTCTTTCTTTATCCCTTAGTGTGACTGTTCATACAGTTTGCTGCAGAAATGTTAATGTGTTGGATTGCAGGGGTGCCCCAGACCTTGCTGGGGGATGTTCCATAATAGGCATTCTGTGATTCCTTTTAAAAATCTAAAAAACTCTGAAGTCCAAAACACAGCCAGTGCCAAAGATTTCAGATAAGGGACTGCCAATTTGTACTAATCTGACAAAAAACACTGAGTTCTTTGCTTTTGATGCTGCAAAAAAATGTTAGATAGCCAAGAAAGTGTACACATTTGAACTCGATATATACCTTTTGAGACATCTTTTTAGAAGGTTTTTTGAAAGCTTCTGTCCTTCAACTGCAAAAACATTGTTGCCTGCCTGACTGCAAGAACAAAAAGTGTTGAGTGGTCCTCGCCAGTTAGCTGGGCAAATCCCAAGGATGCAGTGATCTGAAATAAATATTTCTTTAAGCTTAATTACATTTAACCCAATTATTTTCTGCTTTAAATTTTTTGTTGATACCACGTGTTTTTATTAATGGAAGCATGCTGAATCGAGTGTGTCTGAATTTTCGGTAGGTAGTATGGATTTGTTCTTTCTTGCCCCCTCGCACAAGCCTACCCTAAGTGTTTACAATTAATGAAGTACCACTAGTTATATCCCAGAATCCCCACTGGGGTTTATTACATATATATAACCAATAAAAATTTTCAAAATTTATATTTTTCCTACCAGAAATTCAGACACCTCATGAAATACCCTGTAAAAATAGTCATTTTCGGCACACACTCATTTCTTTGGTTTCAAACAGTCATAAAGGCCCCTGGCTTGCGGCAGCACGCGCTGTCAGTGGTACAGCAGCTTCCCAATAAACCCTAAAGGCTGAAAAAGTTCATGGGCACAAAAGGATTAATAGAGACTCCATCAATAACAAGATCTATGGTTTTGACTGTGCTCCCTATAAAGCTTTGATTTTCTACCTGGGAATGAGATGTTAAGACTGCAATATGGGGAGAGGAAAGCTTCGTATTTTTTATTTAATAATGAGTCAAGCTTTAATCAAAAGACAATTGTTCAGATGCCCCAAACATCATTTCATTTAAATGAGAATGCTTCTTAGAGCTATTATAAAACCGTAAAAAGCATATTCATCAGGAAACACTAACACATATTGTAACTGGATTACATGAATTGCCTGGGCTAAAATGAGCTAGAGGAAAAACAAAATTTTAACCCTCACAATTCATTGGAACTTGTAGTTTTGTGTTATTTTTTCTAGAATCATTGGGGTTAGCTGCTGCTGGGCTGATGTAGTCATGGTCCCTACTTATGCCTTCTGGAACCCTCACTCCCCTGAGTGGTGCTCAAGACCCAGAGTTGTTACTCATATTCAGAAATTGGTATCTCACATCCAGAGACTGACTTGCCTGGTAGTAGCCAGCCTCTCACTCCCAGCAGCAAGGAGGCTCTGTGTTTGAGGGCCCACCAGGTTTTTTGTACCCACACAATCAGCAACCTCCCTACGCCATCTTGGACACCTGATTCTCTGTTTTATAATACTCACTTACCTGCCATATCTTTTATAGGTCCCTGGATACTCCTCGGCTAAGGCCAGAACTAAATTAATCACATCAAACTTATAAAGCTTATTGTGTCCACATTTGGCTCCAGTACTCTCTGAAGACTATTTTGATTAACAGGCCACTATCCTGTGCAAGGGAGCCCTGGTAGTGCAGTGGTTAAGAGCTCAGCTGCCAACCAAGAGGTCAGCAGTTCGAATCCACCAGCCTCTCCTTGGAAACCCTGTGGGGCAGTTCTGCTCTGTCCCATAGGGTTGCTATGAGTTGGAATTGACTTGACAGTAACAGGTTTGGTTTTCTGGTATTCTGTTCAAGAAGAGCGCTGGCGATGCCGTGGTTAAGAACTTGGCTGCTAACCAAAAGGTCGTCAGTTCGAATCTACCAGCCACTCCTTGGAAATTGTATTGGGCCGTTCTACTCTGCCCTGTAGGGTTGCTATGAGTCAGAACTGACTTGACAGCAACAGATTTGGTTTTCTGGTATGCTGTTCATGAAGAGCCTTGGTGGCACAGTGGTTAAGTGCTCGGCTGCTAGCCAAAAGGTCAACAGTTCGAACCCACCAGCCACTTTGAGGGAGAAAGATGTGGCAGTCTGCTTTCGTAAAGATGTACAGCCTTGGAAACCCTATGGGACAGTTCTACTCTGTCTTACAGGGTTGCTATGAGTCTGTGTCATTTGACTGCAACGGGTTATTCTATTCAGAAGGAGCCCTGGTGCTGCGATTGGTTAAGAGCTGGCTGCTAACTGAAAGATTGGCATTTCGAACCCCCTAGTAGCTCCATGAGAGAAAAGACCTGACTATGTGCTCCTGTAAAGATTACAGTCTAGGAAACCCTATGGGGTAGTTCTACTGTCATGTAGGGTCACTGTCAGAATTGACTCGACGGCACATGACAACAACATTCCAGTCAAACAATTTGATTCAATGTGTACTTCAGATTCAGAACACTTAAGATGGGTCAAAACCAGGGATGGAGTGCCCAGTAAGCAAGGTACACATGGGCTTACTTTTACTTACTTACTAATCTGTAGTCTGCAAAGATGTGGTGAAACCCATGTGAAACTGTGTACTACAGATTAGTAAGTAAACACAAGTAAATCCGTGCTTACCGGTTAATTCGCCCCTGATCAAAAGCATAAACCTGTTAGTCTGCTGAATATATCCTCAAACTTCATGTCAATTTTGTTCTTAAGAAATTTCTGTTCTGAGTTTAGTCATCAGTGAGAAGAAAGTAAGTTTCAGACACTCTAGAGTTGACCATTGTTTAGCAGGGCTAATGCAACATTGATTTGCACACTCGATAACCTTAGAGGCATCCTGAGGCTTGTGCAGTGTTCAGCCTGCACAACCAGATGTGACAGCTCTATTTAGTGTCCTAGACCTTATAAATAAATATTTCAAGAACAATACAGGACTTATTGAACCATGATTAGGTCCGTCCATCCCAAGTTGTATGGAATTTCTGTAATTCCAGCCTCTTAATACTCCTGTAAGCCCTGTATTTCTATCTGGACAGGATCACTATACCAGAAGAGCAAATCTCAAGCTCCAGTGGTAGACCAATGATAATAATAGCACCTCCCGATTTTGAGTGGCTTAGGCATTGGGCAAGGTATTCATTAGCTTTGCTGAGCAGCCCCTAGCTCAAGTTGTCAATCCTGAGTCGTGTTTGTTGTCTTTCATCGCATTTCATCCCCTCTCTCCTGTGTACTCACTCATATGAATCTGTTTATAAATGACAAGCCTTGCCTATTTATAAACAAATCATGAAACTCATGGCATCTGTGAGGCAGATTTCAGCCCCTCTGAACTGGCACCACGATTAGCAAATGAATGGCTGTCAGTTTAATTGCAAGAAATGAGCTAATCCATCAGCAAGTATTTAGTTGGTGCCTACTGTGTGCAAGCTGCTATGGTAGATTCAGTGGGGGATGCAGATAATTATAGGAGCAGCTGACATTTTCTGGGTGCTTGGGCACTATACAGGTGGCTTTTTTTTTAATCTTACAAATTTGTGAGGTCGCTGTCATTATCTCTGTTTTTTAGAAGAGGAAACTGAGGTCTAGAGGGGGTAGAGTAACCCAAGGTCATAGAATTAATAAGTGGTCACACAGGGGCTTGAACTCATGTCTTTCTGACTCCAGATGTTGTGCTAAATTACTCCCTATCCTGTTCTTCCTTTCCTGACCTCTTGGGCTGGTCAGGATTTAGTCTAGTTTTTTATAACTTGTACCATAATGAACTGAAACAAATTTAGGTAAAATAGATACAAATTCTTTATGGCAAACAGGAAGTAAAATCCTCATGCCAATTAAATAGTATTGTTAGCACAAAACCGAGAGTGACCCCAAGAGGCAATCTTCCCCATTATCTAACTTCTGCTAGAAAAAGACAGCTGGCCTTTGGCTTTGATGGTCGTCTTCAGTCAGTTAACAATAAATAACTCACTATAGCAAGTCACTTGTTCTTTTACTTGGGGCTACACTTCACAGCTGAGACAACCTGGCAGTTCTAGTGGGAATTGTGCTATGTGTCCTAATTGTACTCAGTGATTTAAGAAAGAATTATGGAAGTTTTCCTTCTGCCAGTTTGGGATGCTGTTCACACCCACTCTGAACATTTTCCAAGCTAAAGTCATTTCCATGAGGCTCTTTGAAGGAGAACTCTGGGGTCTTAATTAAATTCTTGAACCAGTGCTTGAAAAGCTTCCACGCTTCCCCTTGAGCATGTCAGTGACTTTGCAGGTAGGCTACCCTGAGCGTCCAGTTGAGGGAGAGTGTGTTTTGGCCCCTCCACTTCAAGAGATAATGTCAGTTCTGCCTTCCTGTCATTCAGATGCTAGCCCTTGCCAGAGAACTAGTCTGGAGCCTTCAGCCTTGAAGAAGAAGCACTGAGAGAAGATAGGCTAGGGGGCCTAGGGTCTTCCCACAGCCTTAGGTATATTCTAAGCTCTAGCTTTGCTTCAAGTTGGAGCACATTCCAGTTGGCGGCATTCCAGTACCTTGTTTCCTCATGGAATTATCTTTGACATTTCCCACATTGTTGTGAGAAACAGTTGTATTTAAAAAAAAAAATCCCTTTTTTTTTTTTTTTTTCAGTATAAATTGTCATGGAGAACAGTGTCTAGTCTGTCACCAAATGCCCTGCACGAATTCCCATGGGCAACTACTTTTAAAACTTAATGCCAGGGGAAAAAATATAACAAAACTTTGCTTCTGTTGAAGATGTTATTTACTTCCTCCTTTCTGATACAGAATCTTAGAACTATCATCTTTCCGTTTTAGCTCCGACTGCAAGGAGGCCCAGAGCTCGATCTCAATGACTGCATCAGTCCTTATGATCTGCTCACCCCACTTCTGTGGTCTTAGTTCTTGTATCAGTCAGGGTTCCACCAGAGAAACAGAACCAGTAGGGTATAAGCTGACCATCACAGTTCTCTAGTTTGATTTCATTATCAATACTCCAGATAAGTTTTGGAAAGAGGCAAGGAATAGATTTTAAAAATTAAATATCTGCCGAGTGTTGACTCTGTGCACGGCGTTGTGTAGCAAGAAGAAGAGGGGTGTGATGTTCATGTAGAGTTGAATTAGACACAGCTCCAGATCACAGCCAGTCACCGTCTGCTGAGCTCACACGTAACAACAGCCAAAGCTGACTGCATCAAGTACTATACCGGGGTTATAACCGAAGTGTTCAGGCGAGCAGAAAGGAAGAAGCACGTGATCACCTGTGGAAGGCATTGATAAATACAGGCATATTTTGTTTTATTGCGCTTCGCTTTATTGCACTTCACAGATACTGCATTTTTTATAAATTGAAGGTTTGTGGCAACCCTGCGTCGAGGAAATGTGTCGGTGCAGTTTTTCCAACAGCGTGTGCTTACTTTGTGTCTCTGTGTCCCATTTTGGTAATTCTTGCAATATTTCAGACTTTTTCATTGTTATTATATCTGTTATGGTGATCTGTGATCAGTGATTTTTCATGTTACTATTGTAATTATTTTGGGGCACCACAGACCGTGCCCATGTAAGATGGCACATCTTAATTGATAACTGTTGTGTGTGTTCTGACTGCTCCACTGACCTGCTCCGTTCCTGTCTCTATCCCTCTCCTCGGGCCTCCCTTTTCCCTAAAACATGAAAACATTGAAATTAAGCCAATTAATAACCTACAATGGCCTATAAGTGTTCAAGTGAAAGGAAGAATCGCTTTTAAAGTGAAAAATAAGCTTAGTAAGGAAAGGAGGTCGAAAGCCAAGACAGGTTGAAAGCTAGGTCTCTTGCATCAATTAGCCAAGCTGTGAATACAAAGGAAAAGTTCTTGAAGGAAATTAAAAGTGCTACTCCAGTGAACACACGAATGATAAGAAAGCGAAACAGCCTTATTGCTGATACGGAGAAAGTTTTAGTGGTCTAAACAGAAAATCAAACCAGCCACAACATTCCCTTAAGCCGAAGCCTAATCCAGAGCAAAGCCCTAACTCTCTCCAGTTCTGTGAAGGCTGAGAGAAGTGGGGAAGCTGCAGAAGAAAAGTTGGAAGCTAGCAGAAGTTGGTTCATGAGGCTTAAGGAAAGAAGCTACCTCCATAACATAGAAGTGCAAGGTGAAGCAGCAAGTGCTGATGTAGAAGCTGCAGAAAGTTATCCAGAAGAGCTACCTAAGATAATTGATGAATTGCATAATAGATGTAATTAAGAACATTCGTGATTCATGGAAGAGGTCAAAATATCAACATTAACAGGAGTTTGGAAGAAGTTGATTCCAACTCTCATGGATGACTTTGAGAAGTTCAAGACTTTAGTGGAGACAGTAACTGCAAATGTGGTGGAAATAACAAGAAAACTAGAAGTGGAGCTTGAAGATGTGACTGCATTGTTGCAATCTCATGATAAAACTTTAACGGATGAGAAGTTGCTTCCTATGGGTGAGCAAAGAAAGTGGTTTCTTGAGGTGGAATCTACTCTAGTGAAGATGCTGTGAACATTGTTGAAATGACAACATAGGATTTAGAATATTACATAAACTTAGTTGATAAAGTGGTAGCAGGGTTTGAGAGGACTGACTCCAATTTTTAAAGAAGTTCTGCTGTGGGTAAAATGCTATCAAATGTCATCGCGTGCTATGGAGAAATCTTTTGTGAAAGGAAGAGTCAGCTGATGTGGCAAACTTCATTGTTGTCTTATTTTAAGAAATTGCCACAGCCACCCCAGCCTTCAGCAACCACCACCCTGATCAGTCAGCAGCCACTAACGTAGAGACAAGACCTTCCACAAGCAAAAAGATTACAACTTGCTGAAGGCTCAGGTAATGGTTAGCATTTTCTTAGCAACAAAGTATTTTTAATTAAGGTATGTACATTATTTTTTTAGACATATGCTATTGCATACTTAGTAGACTACAGTATAATGTAAACATAATGTTTATATGCCCTGGGAAACCAAAAAAATTTGTATGACTCGCTTTATTGTGGTGATCTGGAACTAAACCCACAATATCTTGGAGGTATGCCTATATTCCAGGGTACATGGCGTTTGAGTTGGACATTGGATAATGAAAAGGAATTCATAGATGAGAAAAAGGAAAGACATGGCAGAAGGAACAAGTATAGTGTCACCGAACAGAGGTCTGCAAACTACAGTTTGTAGGCCAAATCTGAACTATCACTTGTTTGTATACGGTCTGGGAAGTTAAGAATGGTTTTTACATTTTTAAATTATTAAAGAAAAATTCAAAACAAGAAATATATTTCATGACATGAAAATTATATGAAATCCAAATTTCAGTGTCCATAAATAAAATTTTATTAGAAACAGCCACACTCATTCATTTATATATTGTCAATGGCTGCTTTTGCCCTATTGTGACAGAGTTGGGTAAAGCCCTGGTGGTGCAGTGGCTAAGAGCTCAGCTGCTAACCAAAAGGTTGGCAGCTTGAATCCACCAACCGCTCCTTGGAAACTCTATGGGGTAGTTCTACTCTGTCCTGTAGGATTGCTATGAGTCGGAATCGACTCGATGACAATGGATTTTACGGGTACGGCCTGTAAAGCCTAGGATATTTATTTACTCTCTGACCTTTTGTAGAAAAAAGTTTGCTGCCCCCTGTTAGAGAAGCATAAACATGTAGAGTTGTTTTTCTGGAATGGCAGATTGGCTAAGGAAGTTGCTGCATGTATCAGAGAGTATGCCAGAAAGGTAAACTGAGGCCACATTCAAGGTTTTGAAAGGCTTGTTGGTCTTTTGGAATTTATTTTACAAGCAATAGGTTTCCATGGAAGGATTCTGAACAGGGGAAAGATATGCTCGGGAAGAAAACTCTGGAGCCTTAGAGAGGGTGGAATTGTAGGAGGAGACCAAGTATAAAAAGGTATGGGAAGAGTATTTCTGGGTCAGTTTCATTTTCCAAATAACCATGTGGGGGTCTTCACGGAGTCTTTTGCGTTTAACTTTAAACTGCCAGTAACAGAGAGGTGTTTTCTTTCATTTCTTTGTAACTGAGCTATTTGAAAAATATGCCTTCAATTTCTGTGGCTTCAAAATTGCACTCTTACAAATATGATTTGATAAGAAAAAGTGCTGGACTGTTTAATGAGCAAACAGAGGCAGGCTTGAGGAATTTAACTTTAACATAAGGGTAAAATTTTCATATTGGTTTATTTTCATTGTAACATTTAGACTTCTTTACAGTGTTATATCTATGGAGTCTGGAAATCACATTTTATCAAATCGTAGATTCATAGGGTTGAAAATGGTTGTTGCAGGTTATTGGCCTGATATATTTTATCCTTTCATTTGTACAATGAATATCAAGTGTTACTATGTAAATGTCATTATATTAGCCTCTGTGGAATAGGGTACTGCAGAAATATAAAAAAATTATTTTCTGTTCAAAAGCCTTTTGCTATAGTGAAGAGACATGTACAAAATGTTTAAATAATAATATGTGATTGTGCACCATAGAAATTCAGAGGAGGAAGCAATTAGGGAGGACTGAGATGGATTCCAGGAAGACAGAAGGATTTGTTTAGTATGATAAGCCAGGTGAAATTATTTTGGTGGGAGGCATAGCAGATGAAAAAATAAAAGGAGTATTGATGTTATAGGTGGAGTCCCTGGATGGTGCAAATGGTTAGCACTCTTGGCTGCTAACCGAAAGGTTGAGGTTTGCGTCTACCCAGAGGAACTTGGAAGAAAGGCCTGGCAATCTACTTCCAAAAAAAAAAAGCCATTGAAAACCTATGGACCACAGTTCTACTCTGACACATATGGGATTGCCATGAGTTGGAGTGGACTCAATGGTAACTGGTTGGTTATTTACTAGAAATGTGATTTGAGACAAAGAATTCCCTTTCTCTGAAACTCATTCTCCGTATCTATGAAGTGAGTTTGACCTCATGATCTCTAATATCTCTTCTTGATTTAAAAAACCATTTGGTTTTTATTCTCCTGTAAGCTCAGAACACTTATCTTACATTATCCTTGGTGAAAATGTTATGTTTCCAGTTTTACAAGTGGAACAACGTGGACTTAGGGTACTTAAAGGATCAAGTAGGACGTTAGCAGAGGCCTGCAAGTAGCTCTTCTTTCTTCTGGCAGTTAGTACTAAGCATGGCTTTGGAAAGTTGCTTTCTTGACTGTCAAATGACCAAGGAAAGTCTTAAGCAGGCTTTACTCCAAAACTGGAAGGACTCCACCTGCAAGTGTGACCAGACAAAAACTATTTTCTTGTTTTTCAGATGTTAATATCCAAGAACGATTGATGAGAACACTTTCTGGGTTATCATAGCTAAAATGATTCTGAGCACTTGGCAATTTGTATAATACATGGAGCCCAATGATCTTGCCTATGAAAAGAAATTCTGCAGTAGGGGAATGAATAGAGATGAAGTTAACTAGAGTCCCTGAGCTAGCCTGGGTTGATGTCTGTCAATCTTAGTTGGGCTGTAACAGCACATTGTTAAGCGCAAAGGCTGTGGAGTGACATGCTTGGGTTTATAGGTGATCTTGGGCAAGATGCTATACCTCTAAGCCTCAATTTCCTTATCTGTAAACTGGGTAAATAACTTACCTCATAGAACTGTTGAAATGTTTAAGTACTAAAATGCACTTGAATGTCTAGCATAGAGCATAGCACAAATGAAGGGCTTGATAACTGGTAGCTGCTGCTGTTGTGGTGATGACTACCTTATTCCATCCTATCTGTTTTGTGTCCCAGTTGACTTCTAAGAAATGTGATGATTGTACCAAGCACTATCTTTTCCATGAGTTATAAGAAACATCCTTTGGTATGCTGCCTTGGAAAGAATTCTTCCTTTGGTTATATTCCATGTACTTCCTGCAAGTTAATGTTGAATTATAGTTGGAAGGTGTCTCTGTAGTTACCTAGTCCAACCCCAATTCTGGGCCATGCATATGATGGTTCAGTACATTTGTTTCTATTCAACACATGTTTATTCAACATCTGTGCTCTCTTCTTTCTTCATGAGATTCAGCTGATTAGGACTAGATCTCAACAATAGACTAAAATGTTATTTGTATAGGACATATGGATATAAAAGTAGGAACGACTTTGAGTATGACAGCTGTACTGGACATTGTTGGTTGTCCACTTGACATTCTCCTTTTCTTCCTAAGAGAATCCCAGTTTTTTTTTTAGCCATATCCACTGTTCCCAAATTCAGTCCATGTACCTTAGGGGGAGCTGACTCCACCTTGATCTGCTGATTAGCCTAAGAGTAATCCTATCCTCCCTGTCAGTAATTGGCTCATTAATGGGCATTTGGACTTCAAATTATGTAAACAAAACAATATGCATATTGTTCAGCCAATTTCAGTTGGATTTTCTGCTGTTTGAAGCCAGAAGTATCTCCTAACTGGTACCCCTACTCTGCATGATTCAATTATGTTTATAAATGTTAGAGTTTTTGACTTAATATTTTTATTTCTCTCACAAGTTTCTGTCAATATTGGATGGTGAATGGCTGTGGAATAGAACTGGCTTGGAGGTGTCATGAGTTAGAATGGCTAAAGCCTAATACAGAGTCACAGGCATAGCCCGCAGACCTGTGCTTATACTTCTGAGGTGTTCCATGATAGGTATTAAATGATGTAACTTATCGCCTTATGTAATTTAGGACAAGGAGTAGGAAAATATGGTATAGTTTATTGGTGGGGAATTCTTCTGCCTTTCTCCACCTCTCTACTTATTCACTCCTGAGTAGGTGAACATATCTGATTGGTAAATTTGGAAGAAAAATTGGGCATGCTTAGCTTAGCTTATCATTTTCTTCTTCCTCTTGGGATTGAGCTGCCTGCAAAAAGCAAGCATTCTCTCCCACCCTCCATGTTGTTTAAGTCTTACCTGGACAAACCCATTGCAGAAAGCCTGCCTTGGCCCCACTTTGCCTATGATGGGATAAGTGAGTCCAGCCGACTGCATTTGGCTCTCACACTAAGCTAGTCACCGTGATTAATAAGAGCAATATTTTGACCTCTATCTTTACTTATTTTGTTTCCCAAATTGTTTAGAACCAAGGCTATTTTATGACACCCAACAGAGTTGATTCTCGTTATAAATAGGGAATTGTCAGAAATCACCACGTAGGGTATAAAAACACTGTAAGAATCATGCATCACTAATTAAAATGGTAGAGCCAGTCCCATCACGCACGTCTTCCTTTCCTTCCTTAGTTAAAATTAATTCTTACCCCCTTGGGTCATAGATCCTTTGAGAAGCCGATGAAAGCTATGGCTCCTCTCCCCATGCACATACACACAATTTTTATATATAGTTTTAGAGTATACATGCTTCTCCCTGCAAAAAAATCTGCCATGTAACCCTTATGCTTTCATGTATATCAGGTTAAGACCTCTGAATTAAATCCTCAGAAGATAACTGACTGAGCAGTGAATATGAGTTGAAGAAGAAAGAAGCCTGTAAAAGAGAGGAGTGTGGTACTGAAGGTCACTCTGGTGGTGCCCTGGGGAAGCACAATTGATGAGGAGAATAAACTATATATAGGACCTGGGTACTGGCTGAGTTCTGGGGTACTGCAAACGTAGAAGTTTAGGGCATCTATCAGTCAGTATTCCAGCAGGAAACAGAACCACTCCGAAGGTTTAAACAAAGAGACTTTAATGAAATGTAGGCATGGTTAAGGCAACAAACCAGAGTGCTGAGGCACCCATAGACTAGCAACACTGGGAAGGTGTTACCATCCTTAGGACTGAAGGAACAAGGAGAAGAGATAGAATTACTAGGCAGTGGTGGTTCAGTGGTAGAATTCTCACCTTCCATGTGGGAGACTTGGGGTCGATTCTTAGCCAGTGCACCTCATGGGCAGCCACCACTTTGTCAGTGGAAGCTTGTGTGTTGCTATGATGCTGAACGGGTTTCAGCAGACCTTCCAGACTGAGACAGATAGACGTCCCAAGTCAAGGTGTTAGCAGGGTCATGCTTTCTCTGAAAGCTGTAGGGGAGGATTCTTCCTTGCCTCATCTTATCTTCTGGTGGTTCCTGGCCATACTTGGCATTCCTTGGCTTGTGGATGCATCACTCCAATCTCTGCCTCCATGGTCACATGGCATTCTCCGTGTGTGTGTCTGTGTCTAAAATTCCCTCTTCTTATAAGGACACCAGTCACTTGTTTTGAAAGTCCTGGTGGCACACTGGTTAAGAGCTTGGCTGATAACCAAAAGGTTGACAGTTCGAATCCACCAGCTGCTCCTTGGAAACCCTATGGGGCAGTTCTACTCTGTCCTATAGGGTCACTAGCAGTCAGAATCAACTCTATGGCAATGGATTTGCTTTTGGGCTTTTAATCCAGTACGACCTCGTCTTAACTTGATTGCATCGGCAAAGACCCTATTTCCAAATAAGGTCACATTCGTAAATATAGGAGGTTAGGACTTTGACATATCTTTTGCGGGGATATGACAAGAGCCAAGTCCAGGAAGAAAGTAATCTGGATGTGGAGAAACAAACTCTAAGGGTGGGGAGTTCACACTAGGACTCAGCAGGGAGCAGTCTCCTAACCTCCTAAGCAGTCAGGTAGGAAATCAAAGCCCACCATGATGAGTTCACAACTGTTAACTCCAAGCCTGAGATAACCTGCTCCCTTTGAGGTTTCAGTGGCCTTCCTCAGGTGGGCCAGGCAGAGCTAAAGCAGTGTTCTCCAGGCCCTCCCAGTTGCTTGCCATCAGGCTCTGAGAATGTCCCACTCTCCTAAGGTTCCAAGTGTTGCACATTTTTGTTAGCTTGGAAAGTTGGAAAACTGGAAGGGGTAAAAGGAAGTATGGTCGAAAACATGATTAGCTGCTCTTGCCATAGGAAACAAAAGGCTCCCTTAAATAAAGATTTACAGCCTAGGAATCCCTATGGGGCAGTTCTATTCTGTCGTATAGGGTCGTTATGAGTCAGAATCAGCTCAACAGCACACAGTACTCTAAACTGAAAGAGAAAGGGCTCCTAAATGATCTAGCTGCACATAATACACAGTTTAGAGTAGAGAATAAAGAAAAGTTTGTTGCAATCAGTTGAATTTGAAGAGGAATTTAGGAGAATACAAGCCAAAAAACATTTGTTTTTAATTATTATTTGCCTCAGACATGCATTTCAAAATGCTAGAATTAATTGGCATCTATGTAAAAAAATTGGAAATTAAATATAATGTACACAGAAAAGTGGAGAAGAAAAAACAGATCAGTATACATATAATGTTTTTATGATTTTATCATTGGAGATTATATGTATTTCAAGAGTAAAAGAAATGAAATCAGCAGGAAAAATCACCATACTTAGCTTAAAGATGTGTGTAGACTAGATCATCTGTTACAGTTGATGAGATCCAGCAGTATGAAAAGAAAAATGAAAGAATGACTCTCCATCTTGACTGAAATAATGGGTCGGCATAATTAAGTGATCTAACTTGATCTTGAACTGACATTTCAAATTCATTTTACCCAGCCAAGCCTTTGAAGTTCCACAGTGGCATAATTTTAATACTGGGGATTTCAAGAGCTTTCTAAATAGGCCAACATCTCATGTAATCTTCAGTCTGTCACTAGTTATTTGGGATGTTTGTTGGTAAGAGCAGGTGCTCTTTTGATCTTCCTGCTTTAAAATAACGATAATTCCACCTGGTGCATGATTTGATAAGCCTAGAATTATCAATGGCTTGAGAAGAAAAATAACCAGATAAAATGTACTTCTAATAGTATATTCAGCTAATACTTTGCCATTTCATCACCATACTTCTTAAGCTATCACAATAATAATTTACAAGTTCAGATGTTAGCTTCACCCCAAGTCTGGCCATTCTCCCCACCTTGTGTTATAATCAGAAGTCCCCTTACATGTTCTAATTAAATTTGTATGCAATTGGGTAATGGTTGGGCCATCAGCAGGTGCACATATGCCAAGATAATCAAAAATACAAGACAACAAGAGAAACCTTTGTAGCAGGTGGGCAGAAGGAATTACCTGGGAATGTGGGACTTAGGAGGATGGCCAGCAATCTTTGGGATTTTGCCTGGAGGGCCTTGAGAGAAATGGCTGCATCTCAGGGTGTCAGGAAAGTGTCTGGATCATTTATTGTTGCTGTTGTGGGCCTTCGAGTAGATTCCTACTCATAGCGACTCCACGTGATAGAGTAGAACTGTCCGGTAGGGTTTTCTAGGCTGCAGTCTTTAAGAAAGCAGATCCACCAGATCTTTCTCCTGCGGAGCCACTGGGCGGGTTCAAACTGCCAGCCTTTTGGTTAGCAGCTGAGTGTTTAATGGTTGCACCACCACGGCTCCTCAAAGTTTAGATAATAAGAAAGTGAGCTTTATTTTGAGCTAGGAATGAAATAGGATGAGAATCGGAAAGGAAACTGGTCTTTTGGAGAAGGCAGCCAAAGGCACGAGTTGAGCCAGACCCATACTGAATGGCCTCTGGGTGATTGCTTTGGCAGTAGAGGATAGTAATTACAATCTCAGGCTCTAAAATTAAGTGACCCAGGTTCAAATCCTGTTTCTGCCACTTCCCAGTTCCAGTATAGCCTTGAGCAAGTTACTTAAACCTCCCTGCACCTCATTTCCTCATCAGCGTTGTTGTTGTTGTTAGGTGCCGTCGAATGGATTCTGAGTCATAGTGACCTTCTGTGCAGCAGAATGAAACACTACCCGGTCCTGTGCCCTCTTCATGATTGTTGTTATGCTTGAGCCCACTGTCGCAGCCACTGTGTCAATCCATCTCATTGAGGGTCATCTTCTTTTTTGCTGACTGTCTACCAAGCATAATGTCCTTCTCCAGGGACTGATCCCTCCTGATAACATGTCCAAAGTATGTGAGATGAAGTCTCACCATCCTTGCTTCTAAGGAGCATTCTGGCTATACTTCTTCCAAGACCAATTTTGCTTGTTCTTCTGGCAGTCCATGGCATATTCAGTATTCTTTGCCAACACCATAATTCAAAGTTGTCAATTTTTCTTTGCTCTTCCTTATTCATTGCCCGGCTTTCACATGCATTTCTTTCTTTTTTTTAATTGTTTTATTGTGATAAAAATATATATAAGAAAACCTTTGCCAATTTAACTTTTTTACATTTGTTACATCAGCAACATTGGTTATATTCATTGTGTTGTACAGCCATCACCACTGTCTGTTTCCAAATTATTCTGCCGCCATTAACAGAAACTAAAAATATGGAATGCTTCAGGAATTTGCGTGTCACCCTCGTGCAGGGGCCATGCTAATCTTCTCTGTATCGTTCCAATTTTAGTATATGTGCTGCCGAAGCGAGCACTCGAATGCATTTCTTGACTGCTGCTTCCATGGCTGTTGATTTGGATCCAAGTAAAATGAAATCCTTGACAACTTCATTCTTTATTCCATTTATCATGATATTCGTCTAGTTGTGAGGATTTTTGTTTTCTTTATGTTGAGGTGTAATCCATGCTATAAATCAATCTATAAAATAGGGGTAATAATAGGATTTATATAAAGAGGGTTGTTCTGTAAGTTAGATAAAATACTGCAAGCAGAGCATTTAGCATAATGCCTGACACGTAGAAAGTCACCAACAAACTTAGCTATTATCTCAAATGTGCTTATATACAGCCTGTACTCTGGCATCCCTTAAACTGTAGTAAACTTGTTATTTGCTCACCAGACAACTAATGTGATGTCTGATAATTCACAATTAAATAAAGGAAATGAATAATGAAAAAAAATGTGGAGCTTGAAGTAGAGATTATAAGCCTACAAAAGGAGACCTTAAAGAAGGAGAGACCATTAGAAGAAATGAACATTTTCTTATTAAGAGTTGCCTGTATTTTTTCATGTACCTTAGACTGAAAAGGAAAGAAATGCTACTATTTTTTGGAGATGGGAAAAAAAATCGAAAACCATGAAATGGAAATACAGAACCATGACATAATCAAATTGCTAGAGTAATGACAACAATTTTGCCAAGTAAATGCAGGCTCTGATAAAGGAAATGAAGAGCCTCGTGCACAAGAAGTTGATGGTTATGTAAGGTTGACATCTCTTTGACGATTTATTTACTTTGTCATCCCGTTGATTAACATTTCTATTTGGAACGTATGGTTTACCTTACAACGAAGGGGAAGTCCAGCAGCTTTATAATTACTGGAAAATCCTGGTTGACCCATTCATTTTCTCTAAAATAAATCTGAGTTGCTTGGATTCACTCTGGAGGCTAGAAGCTGAGCAAGGAAAAGCATAAACAAACGACAACAATTAAAAACGATGATAAAATATATTTTTTCCCTATTTAAGTATAAAGTTTTTAATCACTTAGGTTCCAGAAAAAGGATGACCTTTTCCATGACATACGTGTTGCCACTATCCTAAGTTTGGTTCAGAAGCCTTGGGTGGTGGAAATGGTTAACTCACTCCACAGCTAACTGAAAGAGATTTGAGTCCACCCAGAGGTGCCTCAGAAGAAAGACCTGGTGATCAACTTCTGAAAAAGCAACCATTGAAAACCCTATGGAACACAGACTCTGACATAACCATTGCCATGAGTTGGAATTGATTCAATAGCAACTGGTTTTAAGTTGGGTCCCGGGAAAACATCACTTCTCAGCCATAGTGCTGTTTACTGCTAGACCTCAGAATTCGTCTCCACACACTAGTCCATATGAACCTATCAGAATTTTTTTGACAAATGAAATTTATTTCCAATTTCAAGACTTGACTGAAGATTTAAGTTTCAAATCCCTTGTTTATTGATATTTTTCTCTGTCTCAAAACATTATCTCTGCCGAGCTCTCCCACACCATGATGATAGGGTTTGAAAATTTCAGATAAATATATAGATATAAGTTTTCACTATCTAATCCACCTAGAGAAAAATGACCATGGGATTAACCATAAGTCTCTCTTTAGGCATCAGTAATACCTCAAGTCTTTCTAATCTGAAATAAAACCTTTAGCAGCAGAGACTCTATAATGGCAAACAACATCCTGGTGTCACTTCTGCCAAGAAAATCCAAACTAATCCAGTTATCAACAAATCTAGGTGTCACTTCACCCCAAGAAAAATTGGCACCTTGTTCTTGAATAAAGCATGCTATAGAAAAGTGTTTATTTACAAAACACTTTTACAAAAGTGTTTATTTACAAAAAAATCTTCATTTTCATTATGTATGGCAAAAATTAAGCAGATGTGTATATTTTGTATAATTTTTATCTAGACTTGAAGACCTCTTTAAAGTGTTAAAAAGTAAAGATGTCACATTGACGACTAAGGTGCACCTAACCCAAGCCATGGTATTTTCAGTCGCCTCATATGCATGCAAAAGCTGGACAGTGAATAAAGAAGACTGAAGAAGAATTGATGCCTTTGAATAATGCTGTTGGTGAAGAATATTGAATATACCATGGACTGCCAGAAGAACGAACAAATCTGTCTTAGAAGAAGTACAGCCAGAATGCTGCTTATAAACGAGGGTGGCAAGACTTCATCTCACATACTTTGGACATGTTATCAGGAGGGACCAGTCCCTGGAGAAGGACATCATACTTGGTAAGGTGGAGGAGTCAGCGAAAAAGAAGAAGACCCTCAATGAGATGGATTGATGCAGTGGCTGCACCAGTGGGTTCAAACATAACAACGATTGTGAGATCACACAGGACAGGGCAGTGTTTCCTTCTGTTGTACATAGGGTCGCTATGAGTCAGTACTGACTTGACAGCTAACAAAAGACTTATTTTCAGGTTCCCGTTGGTAAAATCACGAGCCCAAGGCAGCAATCAACATAGCTTCTGAAGAGCTTGTCTAATCCATTATTTCAGAGATAGTCAAACTAGCCTTTTCAAAAAAAAGAAAAGAGCCATTTAGTTGATTGAATTTTTTACCTTTCACCTGGACTTGTGGCATCTTGGAAACTCAGTGTGAATTCAAAGTCAGGGTAGCCAAGCTGAAGCCTATATAGCTCTCTGTTTCTTAATTAAAAATCAAGATCTTGTCAAATTGCTCCCTAGTCCTTTATATTCCTACAGACTCTGTGCATCTCCAGCTACTTCCTTTTACTTTATGCCCACAGAGATTTCAGCATATTCTGCTTTGATTTCAAATCTCAGGACTAGCAACTCTACTTTCTGTCACCCTTCTCCCAGGATAGAGTTTTTGATGTTACTTCTTATACCCTGGGCCTGCTGTGCAGCCTCATGATTTCCAGTCAGTCCTCACTTTGGACATGTCACCAGAAAAGATCACTCGCGAGAAAAGGACATCATGTTTGGTGAAGTAGAGGGCCAGCAGAAATGAGGGAAACCTTCAGTGGGGTGGATTTACATAATAGCTGCAGCAATGGGCAGAAACATGTCAAAGATCGTGGAGATAGCATAGGACTGGACTGGGCAGTGTTTCCTTGTATTATACACAATGTTGTCATGAGTCAGAGCCAACTGGATGGCAACTAACAACAGCAATGTCAGGGCTACAATCCATATGGAAATTCTGGAAGCGAAGAGATATTTGGAAAATATTGGCATTAGATTGGGGCAAGCTCTAGCCTAAAACCACTGTGATTTAAGGAGCATCCAGATGTTTTGACTTAAAATACTATTAGCAAGTGTAGCTGAATTATTTGTCTGAAAATGCAAATTAAGTTTTACATATACATGGATGTAGGGGGAAGGCCTATTATTGTATCAGCACTCATCAGTCACCATCATATACCATTGTACCATTTAAAACCATACATTAGGACAATATAGAAGATTGCACTTTTCTCTCTATTATCAACAGGTAGGCTACTTTCTAGATTCTTCCCCACTGTAGCGAAGTAATAGTTCATTAGGTTGAATCAGTATAGACTTTGGTTAATTTGGCTGCTTGGTACCAAACAGATGATTGATTGACCATTTTAAAGGAAAATTTTTACCCATTATTTTTTCATCTTATAATCCCAGCCTATGTTCCCTTTTATCCTCGATTTCTTAGACAAATGATGTCTTCTTTAGAGTAATTCCTTAGGAAGTTTTTTATGTCTCCTTCTCTTAGTCACATAAAGCCTGCTGTAAACCCAGATCTCGTAACATCTTGGTAGGGAAAGTGTGGTTCATGGACCAGCAGCATCAGCATCTCGTGGGAGTTGGTTTAAAATGCAAAATCACAAGTCCTACCTGAGAATCTTCATTTTAACAAGGTCCCCAGAGGATTCTTACCACAGTAAAGTTTGAGAAGCACTGGATTAGGAAGGGTAGTAATTTCCCAGGCCCTATTGGTTGGCACAAATGATCTACCTTGCTACTAACTGAAAGGTTGACAGTCTGAATCTACCCAGAAGCATCTCGGAAGAAAAGTCCTGGCAATCTATTACCAAAAGATCATAGCCATTGAAAACCCTGTGGGGCACAGTTCTACTCAGCAACACATGGGGTAGCCATGAGTTGGATTTGACTGGACCAACTGGTTTGATTTTTTAGTAGTGTATAAAATAGAAGGATAGGGTATGTATGGTGTGAGAGACAAGAAATATATTGGAAAGCACCTGGGCTTTGGAGTCAGACACACCTATATTCAAATATTGGGTCTTGTTTTTGCCAGCTCTGAAACCTTAGACAATTATTTTTGAACTTTGGCTCTAGCATCTGTATATTGTGATTATGTTGTCAAACTGTTTCTTGGTGAGAATTAAATATAAGCAGGATATACTCACGCACAGCTGATACATAATTTCCCCATACATCCTGTATCATATGCCTCTTCCCTGTTCTTGAAGGTTCTGTGTTTTGAGCATCCCCAATCATTCAGTGCAATGATTATGCACTTTTTATATGTTCAGACACAGGCCCTCTACTTTACTAAACATTTATACGGGAAGTATATGTATATACTGCCAGAAAAATAATTTCATAAATAACCCAATTCAGGAAATAAAAATCATTGAAAGATGTTGATCAATATACTGAAGAGTTCTGGTAGAATTAGTCTGAAATTATTGATGAAATCAGCCCATGCTCCAACACTCCCTCCTTCCTATTATTTGGCTGACAGAAGCTCTAGGCTCTAGGCCAAATGTCAAAGTAGATGCAGTATCTCTTTGACATCTTCTTACTTCGCAGACCACCATTTTCTTTGCATTTTTAGTGCCAGTCAGTGTCCCCGTATCACATCTTACCGTCCAAAAGCTGCCTGTGGTATTGGTCCTGACAGTCTTGTGTTCTTCACCGATTATTTTTCTAGATCAAAATTACTTGTTCTCGGTTCTGTACTCACTGAGTTTGAAGTCAGGTGCCCATAATGCCTTAGAGCAGTGGTTTCCAAAATGGTATCTCTGGACCGGCAGCAGCAGTATCACCGAGGAGCTTGTTAGAAATGCAGATTCCTTGGTAGTGCGGGTGGTTGGTGCTGTGGTTAAGAGCTCGGCTGCTAACCAAAAGGTACTTAGAATCCACCAGCCACTCTTTGGAAACCCTATGGGGTAGTTCTTCCCTGTCCTTTAGGGTTGCTATGAGTCAGAATCTACTCGTTGGCAATTTTTTTTTTTTAAACTAACCTAAATGTTGGTGGTGGGTTCAAACTCAGCCAGTAGCACAGTGGAAAGAAAGGCCTGGCAATCTGCTTCTGTAAAGATTACAGCCAAGAAAACCCTATGGAGCAGTTCTACTATGTAACACACGGAGTGCCATGAGTTGGAAAGGACTCAATGGCAACAGGTTTGGTTTTGTTTACTCAAGAACTACTGAATCAGAGACTGTGGGAGTGGGAACCAGTAATCTGTGTTTTAACAAGCCCTCCCAGTGATTCTGATGCACACAAGTTTGGGAACCAGTGCATTACAGCTAACTACAGAATGCTGGAGGTGGAGTAGACTGTGGAGGCTCTAAACACAACAGGATTTTCCAGTTGAAATGACTCCTTGACACCACCTAGTTTAGTTTTTCTTCACGCTGGCTGCGTATTGGAATCATCTGGTAGATTTAAAAATCACTGACATTTGTGTCTCACTTCTACAGAATCAGTCTTAATTGGCTGGGGTATAGCCTGGGTATTGGGATTTTTCTAATCGCCCAGATGATTCTCATGTACACCATCAGGACTGATCAAGGTCGTCCTTGAATTTGAATCACCTGGGAGCCCTAATAATACCTGTATCTGGGTCCCACTCCAGACCAGTTGAAAACAAATCTCATGGGGTCTGGGCATCTGTAGGTTTTAAAAGATCCTTTTACATGGATGAACCTTGAAAACACTATGCTAATTGAAATAAGCCAGACATTAAAGGACAAATATTGTATGATCCCATTTATATGAACTATCTAGAGTAGACAAATGCATAGATACAGAACGTAGATTAGTGGTTTCCAGGGGCTGGGGGTAGGGAGGAATGGGGAGTTATTGCTTAATGGGTTCTGAGTTTCTGTTTGGGGTGATGGAAAAGTTTTGGAAACAGTGGTGATGGTAGCACAGCATTGTGAGTGTGATTAATGCCCCTGCATTGTATATTTGGAAATGATTAAAATGGCAAATTCTATGTTGTGTTTATGTTACCACAATTTGTTTAAAAAAAATGTCCTTTCCCTGATTCACAGGAAGGTTGAGAACTACTCATCAAGCTTAATCCCCTCATTTTACATATGTTGTTGTTGTTAAATGCTGGCAGGTCAGCCCCGCACAACAGAATGAAACACTCCAGGCCATTGTGATCCATAGGCTGATTTTGGGAAGTAGACTGCCAGGCCTTTCTTCATAGTCTGTCTGAGTCTGGAAGCACCACTGAAACCTATTTAGCATCATAGCAACACACAAGCCTCCAGTGACTGACGGATGGTAGCTGCTCATGAGGTACATTGGCTGGGAATCAAACCTGGGTCTCCCACATGGAAGGGGAGAATTCTACTGAACTACCAGTACCTCACATGCTTTACAGATGAGGAAATGTGAAAATAAACTCTTCACCAAAGGTTCATATTCAGTATCAGTGTCTGCTAATGGTTCCACTCTTTTATGCATTTACACTTTAGCTGAGGACATCACAGATAATGAATGCTAGAGAAGAAGGTTGAAGGTGGGACCTTCCCCCAGCTAAGGGGCATGTTTTCTCCATGCCACCATCCCTGTCCTAAATAAGCTGCCGGGGGGAAGCCCTCCTAAAGTGTACTTATGGTAGTTAGTAGGCAGGAAGCCCCAAACACACATTCTGATCATTGTTGAAGTATATTTTTCATTGACTTGATAAATTCTGTTTTACCCCCATAGGATTTACAAAAGCAGAGGAAAGGATTTCTGCAGCAGAGTCTGGTGCTGCTTCAAAATGCCACAACCGTCGTTCCTAGGACCAGAAAAGTGCTTTTGCATAGATAAATGTCATCCTAGACCTAGGGCATCACCGGGATTATAACGTTATTGAATTTTCCATCTGTACCTCTGATATGCATGTAGTAAAAATAAACTAAAGATTTTATACAAAAATTAGTTCTGAGGTGACAGGATAGATTTTTCCAGTTCGAAATAAGCTGACGTGTCCTCAGATGAGGGAAAGGAAATATAATATCCTGGCTGGGAGCTAGAGGAGACTACGACATCACCTGAGCCTCTTCCTGGGCAAGGTGAAAACTGAGCTACTTTAAACAAATATTTCCTTGTCCTACCCTCTTCTTTCCCCTTGCTAACTTCTGCTAGGGTCTTAGAATGCTAGTTAAGAAGTTCTTATGTACAGTTAAAACCATCCCAGTGTCAACATTTACTAGCTGTGTGATCTTTGGCATGTCAATCTCTCTGGGCTTCTTTCTGTTTCCTTGTCTGTAAAACATGGAGAACACTACTGCCGCCGTCATAGGATTATTGAGAGTATTAAATGAGGCAACACATTTTTTAATACACTCAGTGCCTGGCATGCAGTAAACATATTTCTTCTTGCCATCCTCTCCAAACGTGGAAAATACCGACCAGTAGCCTCTTCATGAAAAATTTAAAAAAAGAATCTTAAAACCAGTAACTTAAATCACCCCTTAACTTTCTAAGGCCTAGTTTCTATCCCATAAATTTTCTTAGTCACTATTTTTTTTAATCATCTCCAGATTAATTTCCACGTGAATTTTAATGCCACACCAAAGCAGACATTTCTTTTGGGTTGGATTAATGTTTATTCTAGTGGCAAGCCTCAGATCTCATCCCTTGAACTTTGTTTCGTTCCCTTGATGTTCATCTTTAGCTAGGATGACCAGCTGTCCTGGTTTGCCCATGACTAAAGGGGCTTCTAGGATCCAGGACTTTTAGTGTTAATACTAGGTGGTTTTGTTTTTGTTGTTGTTTTAACAGTTGCTGTCGAATCAGTTCCGACTCATGGTGACCCCGTGTGTGTCAGAGTAAACTGAGCTCTGTAGGGTTTTCAATGGCTGGTTTTTCAGAAGTAGATTGTCAGGCTTTCTTCTGAGGAGCCTCTGGGTAGGCTTGATCCTCTGGCCATTTGTTTAGCAGCCAAGCGTGTTAACCCTTTGCACCACCCAGGCACTCCAAACCTAGAGTAATCCTGAGCAAACCGGCATGAATTTTTCAGCTGATGTTCAGCATGTGGCCAGCTGACCCCTTATGTCTTGACAGAGGCGCTTGGAGGCACTACTAAAAATCTGTAATACTGGGGCACGCTTATGACCTGGCAACAACAGGTCTGCATAGCAGGAGAAGGTCAAATCTATCACAACCGAAATAAAAGAACTAAATGGGTAAAGACCGGGCTCAGAAAGTAGATATTGGGGAAGACTGAAATGTTTCCTCTAGATAATTATCTAGCTGTGTGAACTTGATCCAAGGGGTCATTTAACCCCTCTGAGTTTGTGTTTTGGTAAAATGGGGGTAATGTAATGCTCATCTCACAGGGCAGTAGACAAGACTGGTCTGGATATTGTATGCAGAAGCAACACATGTCTGCTAATTGCCGAGAGGCAGCGGCTGTTGTGGGAAAAATATGGCCCTGAGTTAGGATCCCAGTTCTCCACTGTACTCATTATTTGACTTTTGTCATGTTGGACAAATTTGAGCCTTGTTTTTCTCACCATGAACTTGGGAATCACAGCACCTCCCTTGCAAGGCTTTTCCAGCCCATCAGAAGTCTCCTGGGGAGACTCATAAATATAGATGCAGTCCGTGGGGCCAGGGAGGAGGCATAGGCTGGCAGTACTCACGTTCGTCCATGCCTGCTCCCTGGCCGTGGGGACTGCAGCTATATCTGAGAGGACTGGTTTCCCCCAGGAGACTTCTAGGGGCTGGAAAAGATGTACTCAACCTTGGATGCACATTAGAATCCTTTGAGGAATCTTAAAAAACAAACAAACAAACCGTCCAGGCTTCACTGCAGACCAATGAAATGCAGTTCTCCAGGGGTGGCCCTGGGCATCATTTTTTAAGCTTTCACTAGGCTGTGGGCAGGGCGCACAGCTGACTCAAAAAGCAAATATAAAGAGAAGGCAGCTCTTTCATCAGCCCTAGGCCTACCCAAGAAGATCAAAGAAAGGAGCCTGAATCACACTCTGACCTTTATTATTTGTTAATTCAGTTTATGAGCTGAGCCCGTGTGCCAAGAGGAATCTAACTCGGATTCCTCTTTCCTTGTGTCTCCACCTCGTCACTTGGTTGTCGACTTGCTGGCTCAGTTTCCAAGAGTACCTTGTGAAGGAGGGTCATCACAGGAGCCTTTGGTGTCCCTCAGGACAACTCATGTCTGTGTCTTTATTAATAGATGTTCTCAAAATTACCCTGTAACTTTCGTCTTCCTGAGAATGCCCTTTGGAGGCAGCAGGATGGGAGGATTCAGCAGCTGGGTTAGGAAGGAAGGGCTGAGCCCGCCCATCTGGAGCAGCACGCAGGGCCGTTAGCTGCTTCAGACCAAACCTGGAAGTAGTCACGTTATTTCCCTGCTTTGATGTTTGAGAAGTTTAAGCAGAGGTCTTTCTTAGGCTCCTTTGATCTGCCCCAGTAGGTTCTGCCAAGCTTTGCATGAGCCACGAGTCGCTGCTCAACACCTTTTCATGTTTCTGGCTTCTTTGGCACTCTGGAAAGTACATGATTAGTTTCTTAGGCAACCCACTGAAGCAACAATAGAAATGGTAACATTGAGGATATCCCAAAGCTGAGTTCACAACTGGCCACTGTGGCATTGGGCTTTGGATGATGTATTAACTAGTTGAACGATCGGTGATTTTTAAAGCATTTTTGAGCTGCAGAGGATAAGCCGAGTGGGCCTGGCTTTAATCATGATTCCTAAAGAGAAAGAACCGTAGGCACCATCACATCTTAATTTATAGAAGAGGACATCGAGGGCTGGCATAGGGAACTGACTCGCCTGGCGTCAGGCTGGATTGACTGGTAGAACCAAAACTGCATTCCTGGCCTCCTTTTCAGAGTTCAGAATGATAACAGCTAAACCCTGAAGGCCCTATTTCAGGACTTCTGGAACTTTCTAGGGATCCATGAATCACTTGTTTAATACAGCTTCCTAGGGGTTGAGAGAATTGATAGTGTTCATCGTTTTCTCAAAGTGGTCTTCAGTCAAAAGTAGTTAGTTAAATAACCAGTTTTCTAGCCTTTTGTAATATAAGAACGTTACTTTAAAATTTCATTTATAATGATTAGTAAACATTCTGTAGGATATTAAAGAGATAATAATTACATTACTATGCCAATTCTACAAGTCATAAAATACATTTCCTCTATTAATAAGGAGCCCTGGCGGTGCAGTGGTTAAGCATTTGGCTGCTAACCAAGAGGTAGCCAGTTCAAATCTACTAGCTGCTCCTTGGAAACCCTATGGAGCAGTTCTTCTCTGTCCTGTAGGGTTGCTGTGAGTCAGAATCAGTTTGATGGCAATGGATTTGGTTTTGGTTTTGCATTAATAAAGCATTACTTATTTATTTATTCGTTTGTTCACCTGGAGTAGGATGTTGTTGTCATCCAGTCGATTCCAACTCACGGCTATCCTACATGTGCAGAGTAGAACTGCTCCATAGGCTATCTCATCACAGGGCACTGAAATGCATAAGAACCTAAAGTACCGTAATCAACGAAAAATTCAAGAAGATTTTGAATAATCCAATATTTCAGATTTCTGTCTCTATTTGTACTTTTTAAGTGGATGCAGTTCTTAAATTGTTAATAAGAAAGACAGTATATTAAAAGTTATTTAAAGACAAAAAGCTGGGTCATAATTTTATCATATTTCATTGTGCTGTCTATTCCTTGTAATGTGACTATACTGATGCCACTGTTAAAAAGACACACATTGCATGAGGATGGCTGTAATGAGATTTTTTAAGGACAATTTCAGTCTTTACCTGGCCACTCTAGTAATGTAATAGCACCACTTGGCCAGCTGGTTTCCCAGACTGGTATTGCTGTAGTGCCAGGTCGCTCCAAGCATGGTCCAGGACCAGCAGCATCGCAACCCCTGGGAGCTTCTTACAAATGCAGAACCTGGTGCCCATCCCAGACCCACTGAGTGAGGATCTGCATTTTAACAAGACCCTAGGTGAATGTGGGACGCAGTAAAGTCTGAGAAGCACGGCTGTATGTGGTCAGGGACCTGAGTTAGAAATAATAGACCTACTCCCGTGGTGGTCTGACCAGCAGTCACTTTATCATGCTTGTGTGGTGACAGATGTCAGTGGAGGCTGTAGTTTATGATGTAGTATAAATTATTTGGTACCAAGTTTTACTTCTTTTATATTGATTACCTATAAAGACAGATATATGGACATGCATACAGGTGATAGTTATTACTGTGAAAAAAGAATTCTCTGTTCTTTTTTTTTTCTTTCCGTGTTCACTTTGTCGCTCTGGATCTAGTCTTATTTCTTAAACTGCTGTTCTGCATTCTCTGCTGAAAGAATGACTTACAGCTTCTGGAGAGCCTTCCTGGAGGGCTGTTTTAAGCCGTAGCGAATGGGAGCTACATGATTGATTTGGTCTCTTAAAAACCTCCCCGGGTTTCCTGACACACGGAACACTCATACTAATAACTTGCTCCAGTATATGAAAAGTGCTTTGTTTTGTCAATAAGGGCAGCAATGACTGAATTTCCCTCATTTTATGATTTTCCACTTCTTTGCAATATTTCTTCTCATTCTGCATGTATATGGATGATGGACAGGATTTTCTGAGACTGTTTTAATAACTGGCATCATATAGGGCTGAACCACAGAAGTTGAGATTGAGAAGTGAATTTATTGCAAATGCATTGGCATTTCAGGCAGATCTCTAAGTAAGGTCTTCTATGTTTTTTATGAGTGTTTGGGGAGAAAAACTGTGGTTGTGCATTGCAAAAGTTTTAAAATTCAAGCATGCGTATTAAACAACAAATAAAACATTCTTTTATTTATAACTGGTTTTATTGTGGCGTAAGTGTTTATATGGGTACTTACGTAAGTAATTATTTAAGCCTTTGTGCTGTAAAATGTTTTATTCCTGCCACTATGAACAATTTCTAGGAAATTCTCAGTAATGGCTAATGTCCAGTCAAATAAAATCTAGAAATTATTTATGAAGTGAATGTAACATTCTGTTTGAAACATATATAATCTTTCCCCTGTAAAATCACAAGTTTCCCAGAATATTAAAAAGCTCACAGTAAATATTTTATTCATTAATTGAAGTGTGCTTTATTACTAATAATACGGTGAGCTGTGTTGTGAGGAAGGAGCCTTGGTGGGTCAATGGTTAAGTGCTCAGCTGCTAACCGAAAGGTCGGTGGTTCAAACTCACCAGCAGCTCCCCAGGAGAAAAGACCTGGCATTCTGCTCCCTGAAGGATTACAACCTAGGAAACGTTATGGAACAGTTCTACTCTTCCTGTAGGGTCGCTGTGAGTCAAAATCGACTCAATGACACATGACAACAACATGTTGTGAGGAGATTGTTAAAAAAAAAAAAAAAAAATTTAAAGATCAGGTAGCTAGTTTGAAAATATCAGTGGCTATCAACCTTGGCCATACTTTGCAATCACCTGGGGAGCTTTCGACAAGACTGATTATGGGGTCTTACCCCCAGAGATTCTGATTTAGTTAGTCCAGAGTATTACCTATATGTAAAAATATTTTAAACTTTTTTTATTTTGAAATAATTATAGACTTACAGGAAGTTGTTGCAAAGATAGCACAAAGAGGTCCCTTGTACCTTTCACCCAGATTTCCCTAATAGTAACATCCTACAAAGGAGCTTTGGTGGTATAACTGTTAAACACTCAGCTACTAACTGAAAGTTTGGTGGTTTGAACCTACCCAGTGGCTCTGCGGGAGAAAGGCCTGACGATCTGCTTCTGTAAAGATTACAGCCTTGAAAACTCTATGGAGGAGTTCTTCTCAGTGACATGGAGTTGCTATGACTCGAAATTGACTTGACAGGCCTAACAACAACGGAGCCCTGGTGGCGCAGTGGTTAAGCATTCAGCTGCTAATCAAAAGGTCGGCAGTTCAAATCCACCAGCTGCTCTTTGGAAACCCTATGGGGCATTCTACTCAGTCCTGTAGGGTCGCTATGAGTCCGAATTGACTTGATGGCAACAGGTTTATTATGAGTTAGCAACAACAACATCTTGCATAACTGTAGTCCAACATCAAAGTCAGATAATTGACATTGGAAGAATAATGTTAACTAGAAGATTACAGACCTTATTCCGATTTCACCAGTCTGAGTATCAGAACTTTTAAATGCTCCCCAGGTGATTCTACTAAATAGACAGGACTGCAAACCTCTGCCCTAGGTTCTATATACGGTTCCTCTAACCACGAGTGTGTGATTACACACACACACACACACACACACACACACACACACACACACAAAATAAAATGGCAACACACATACCTGCAGAGGCAGACCACACTCAAACATAAACACGATCTAAAAACGTGAAACTTTTGTTAGCAGATTGCAGGATAAAGTAACTTACATTTAAAAGCAAACCTAACTATACCCGCATTTCACAATCGTTTTAGATCCTATGTCAAACGAAAAATGTTTACCATACCTAAGAAAGTAAACTAGAGTGTGTGACTACCAGAATTAAAGTCCATATTAGTAATGAGAAGAACATTCCATGGCTTTTAAAAATGTCATGGATAGACACAATTTAAGTCTGAACATTTGGTAACATGGTAAGATCCTTTTTGTATACATAATACTGTATATAAAACAGCCATTTATCATGCTCCAAATGCACGTAAGCATCTGCTGTTCGCTGTAAATAAATCAGTGTGTTCTTGTCTGCTACCTGGGAAATTAGACATGGTCCTGGGCAAGTTTCCATACCTTTACTCTTTAAAAAGAGTTGAAATCAGTATTAATCACTTAAACAGTGGGAGTAATGAATAAACTTCACATCTCATCCTAGTGTCTGCTTTCAGGTATTAACTATGAAGTTAATTTTGTTAGGTGGCATCGAGTAGATTCCAACTCATAGTGACCCTATGACACAGAGTAGAACTGCCCCATAGAGTTTCCTAGGCTGAAATCTTCATAGGAGCAGATTGTCAGGTCTTTTCTCCCATGGAGCTGCTGATGGGTTCAAACTCAGGATAATGCACAAAACCAAACATTGTTCTAGATTACAGTAAAGCAACAGGAGAGATCACTGTTAGACAACTGGGAAAAAATAGTATATTTGACAGATCCTCTTTTTAGGAACATTTTAAGCTTCTCTAATAAACATGATAAATAATCTAAAATTCTAAATAAATGTTCTATGGGAGCCAAGGAGCTAGCTAGCCTTCAGACATCCTAGCAGTTCATTTTATAGGACCACCCTTCCCTTGGGTCTGATGATACCCTCAGTTCTCTAGGCAGGAGTGAAAAGGACTTAGTAATACAAATTCCAGATATAAATGAGAGGTGGAAAATAGTAGGCATAAGCAAGATCTGGACGTCAAATTTTTAGCCCAAAGATGATCAGTTATTCATAATCTATAATTTCAGTGTCGTATAAAGTTGATTCCCAGGTGATAGCCTAATTTTCTTTCCACACTACCTTATAGAGAAAAGCTATTTAGGAAGTGGTGTAGCATTTTGACTTTAATACTAACACAAAGGTTAATATTAACACAAAGGTTAATATTAAAGGTTGAATAGGAACATTTATAATCATAACGTGAGGCATTGGTGGTTCCGTGGTGGAATTCTTGCTTTCCTTGCGGAGATCGGGGTTTGATTCCAGGCCGGTAGACCTCACGTGCAGCCACCACCCAGGGGTGGATTAACCAATAAGCAAGGTATACACAGGCTTACTTGTGTTTATCTGCTAATCTGTAGTGCACAATTTCACAAAGATGTGGTGAAAACAGGTGAAATTGTGCACTACAGATTAGTAGATAAACACAAATAAGCCCGTGCGTACCTTGCTTATTGGGTAGTCCGTCCCTGCACACCACCCATTTGTCAGTGGAGGCTTGCATGTTGCTATGATGTTGAACAAGTTTTAGCGGAGCTTCCAGACTAAGATGGACTAGGAAGAAAAGGCTGGTGATCTGCTTCTGAAAATCATCCAGTGAAAACCCTGTGGCTCACAATGGTCCAGTCCCTTTGTGCATGGGAATGCCATGAGTAAGGGCCAATTAGATGCCAGCTAACAACAACAATAACTATAACAGCTCCAAGCCAATCTCATGTCAGGGTGCTACAACTTGCCTTTGCCTTATACAAAAAGGAGGTTTCCCCTTACTTGTCATGTAACTTTCATCAAGCTTGTTGAGAGCCTTGCTATAGTGTTCCAGGGTTTAGTTACTAAGGATTGTCTGTGTACGATCCACCAAATTTCACCTGTTTCCACCTCTAGCTCCACTATCTCTAGATACTAGTGTTTCAGGCTCTTTTAGAATCCCCTCTCCAAGACACAAATGTGACTGAATGTTTCTGGTGTAATGGGTGACTGTTGTCTTCAGAGGCCTCCCTAGACTCCCTTTCTGCCTGTTTTCTTTCAGTGACAGAGGCCCTCTCTTCCCCCGATCTCTCCAAGGTACTCGGTGCCCCCATGTTACCTTGACAACTTTCTGGTCCTGGCCCAGAGCCTGCATCTCCCA
The DNA here is from genome assembly GCF_000243295.1 of Trichechus manatus latirostris. NCBI lineage: Eukaryota > Metazoa > Chordata > Mammalia > Sirenia > Trichechidae > Trichechus > Trichechus manatus. Next base: position 12,199,908 of record NW_004444001.1, on the reverse strand, counting down.
GGGGAATTTTACTTGGATGAGTTCCATAAAGTTATAGAGCATTAAGAATGTTTGAATCAGAGTTTTAAGAATATTCTTTCTACCTAATGTTTTGGGGAGAGGTTCAGGTTAGAAATAGCATTTACAGGAGGCCAGTGAGGGCTGCTGAAGCCCTGGAGAGACCGTGATGGAGCCACATGTACCTGAGTCGAGGCGAGAGGTTAATAGAGCCTCCTGACCCTGATGATGTGACTTCCCTTCTTTGGTACCTGGCTCCTGAAACCAGTCCTGAGAGAAGAAGGAGGGTGGGAAATGTTGAAAGGGAAGGGCCTATTCTCAGAGATGTTGGTACAAATAACCACTCCCTCCTCTTTACCCTATCTGTTGATTCATTGGAGTCCCTGGGTTGTACAGACAGTTAACACGCTCAGTTGCTAACCAAAAGGTTGGTGGCTCGAGTCCATCCAGAGGTTCTCAGAAGAAAGCCCTGGTGATCTACTTCTGAAAAATCAGGCATTGAAAACTATGGAGCACAGTTCTGCTCTAACACACAGGGGCCATCATGCGTCGAATCACCTCAGTGTCAAATGGTTATTGATCCACTGGTTTTTACTAAATTAGCTGAGAACTTAAAGCACCTCAAATGACCTTTAAAGTCATTTGAACATGTAGACTAATGTAGAACAACTGGATTAAGACAACAGTATTTTGAATGTTCACCAGATCAAGCCTTCGCAGTAAACAGAGATAGTGATTGGCCAATTTCTGTAATTTTAGAGATCTTAAGAGGGACCTCCCCGAGAATTTCTTTCACCTGCTGGGGAATACCTTAAAAATATATTTTTTTTCCTTAATGATATTTCTTACTGTATATCTTTATGCCTGTGGCTTAATGCTTGGTAGCGTCTATTGAAATCCAACTATATTTTGAGATGGGTAGCATTATTTTAAAGATATGTTGTTGTTGGGTACCATTCAGTCAATTCCAACTCATAACGACCCTATATGATAGAGTAGGAAACCATAGGGTTTTCTAGGCTGTAATCTTTACAGCAGATCACCAGGTCTTTTCTCTCACGGAGCCACTGGTGGGTTCAAACCACCGACCTCTGGTTAGCAGCCAAGCACTTAACCATTGCACCAACACGACTCCTTATTTTAAAGATTAAGAGTTGTATATTTACAGCTTAACGTGAAGTATCTGATCATTTTTAGAAGCAAGCATTGAAGAGGGCGAGGGGGTAGAAAATGAAGAACATGCCAAATACAGCGATCCTGAGGACATGGAAGTCTGGATGGTGGGGACCCACAGAAAAATGTCATTTTCCATTTTGTGGCTTCCCACCTGCCCCACCCCAATTATAAAAATAAACAAAAGCAGTCTGCACCCCCAACTCCCTGGACCATCTGTGACTGCATGCAGGTGTATTTTGTTTTGTTCCTTCATCATTGCCAAGGGTATTTACTATCTGGGCCCCATTGAATCACTTATTTTCCTGGTTGTGAGGTGGCCTGTTCTGCGAGTTTGGTGGTATGTGCTGTTTACTAGAGAAGCTGTTAAATCTCTCACCTGTGTATCTTGTGAGAGCTGCAGCTGGGAGATAAAGGCTCGTGGAGTGTGGAGCGTTGGTATGTGAGAGACTTTCAAGGACATGGCATCCTTCAGATCTTTTCTAGGGAATCTCAGAGTAGAATCAAAATGAAGTGTCCACACTAACCGCCCTTCTGGGTTCCAGTGGTCCACCAGAACAAGACAAGACCCAGGCTTGAAACCTTTGGACTAGAATGCTTTATCAGTAACATGTTCCACATGGAAAATTAAAACTCGGATATTGCAAAGAAATGCCTTAAAGAGAACAGAAAGCTTTGACTGCGAATTGTCAAATGCTGGAAAGATTTTGTTCCCTAGAAACAGCCGACAGTAGCTAGCAAGGGTAGAAGAACAAGAGCTTTGGGGTCAAACATAGTCGGGTTAAAATCCCGGCCCCACTTACAAGCTATGTGACTTGGAGAAAATTATTTAACCTGTGCATTTGATCCAGTAATTCCACAGATAAAATGATAATAGCTAGGATGTTTACTGTATGTCAGTTCCTTTTCTGGGTACTTTACACGTGTTAACTCATTTGATCCTCACAACAACCCTAGGAGTACTACACAGGAAACTGAGGCACAGAGAAGATGACTTGCCCAGGGTCCAGTGGATTGGTACTCTTATGCAAAGCAGCATGGCACGTGGTTAAGGAATGGACTCCAAGGCCAGACTTCTTGGGTTTGACTCCCGGCGCTGCTGTTAACTAGCTGTGTAAAGGACTTAAAACACTGCCTGTTACATACGAATTCCTTCAAAGTGTTTTACTCGGAGGGACGTAAGATCCTCTCTCTCGTTATTAATGCTTACAGTGCCCACTGATTTAAAAATAATTTCTAATTACAGAAATGAGAGCTATTGAACTCAATTTAAGCAGTATTGACTCCTGCATATCCTTTTCAGTGGTTTTATTCAGCCCATAACTTGCCTTGACACCTATTAGACCAGTTTTATCATGATCATATAAGGTCCCTGGGTGGTACAAACGGTTTATGCTCAACTACTAACCTAAAGGTTGACAAGTTTGAACCCATCCAGCGGTGCCACAGAAGAAAGCCCTGGCAATCTGCTTTACTTAAGATTATAGCCAAGAAAATCCTACAAAGCACTTCTACTCTGTAATACATGGCGTCACCATGTGTCCAAATTGATTTGATGGCAATGGGCTTGAATTTTTTTTTTTTTTTTTTTTTGGCTTATCATTGCTATTCTTAGGATATAGACTCCAATGCCCAGAAATAATGTAATGTCTACCAAATGGTCCTCCTCAAATTCTGCATCTCCAGGATCACTTGCTCCCTTCTCATCATGTAGCAGGCAGACTTGCATGCCCCCAGGCCCCAGAGGAACTGTCTTCATCATGAAGCAACACCCTCCATCTGGACGACTCTCCAGACACCTCTGCAGGGCTTGCTCAACTGCTTGCAAACTGAGCAAAATCTCCTGACATCAACCATTGCCCTGGAAAAGAATCTAGAAGTGGGGCACAAACTGTAATACAGAATTCCTTGGTGGTGGTCAGCAGTAGATCATTGCTCCAATTTCTAACCCTTTCCTTCTTTCACTCATTCACTCATTCATTCAAAAAATATGTGCCACACACTATTATAGATGCTGAGGATACAGCAGTGAATGCAGCCATCAATGTCCCTGGCCTTGTGGCCTTACACTCTAATGGAAGGAGAAACCCAGTAAACAAATATATGACTTGGTAGATGATATTAGTGCTGTTAGGAAAAATAAAACAGAATAAGGTATTATGGAATGGGTACATGTTATTTTAGATAGGATAAGGGAAGGCCACCTTGAAGAGGTGATATTAGAAGAGAGGTCTGAATGAAGTGAGGGAAGGTCTAAGGGAAAAACATCCCAAGCAGAGGGAAGAAGTGCAAAGATCATGAAGCAGGAGTGTGCTTGGTGGGTTCAGTAACAAGGACATCTGGAATATAGTAAAGAAAGGGAAGAGCAGTGGGAAGTGGGATAAAGTAGGGGACAGGGCCAGATGAGATGGGTTCTTACAGACCTGATGAGAATTTGCATCTTGTTTTAGTACAATAGGAAGCCACTGGGAGGTGGAGAGCAGGGAATGATGTGAATTGACTGACCTTTTTAAAAATTGGATCATTCTGGCTTCTGTGTGGACGTAGAATATAGGAGAACCAGAAGGAAAGTGAGGAAGCCAGTCAAGAGGCTCTGGCATTAGTCCAAGTGAGAGAAGGTAATGGTTTAAACCAGGCTGATATGGGTAGAAGAGGTGAGACTGATCAGAGCTGAGACAGACTTTGAAGGTTTGGTTGACAGGATTTGCAGATGGGTTGCATGTGGGTGAGAGAAAGCAAGGAATCAAGGAAGACTCCATAATACACTTGAACCTGGTACACTTCTCTGCAATAGATAACCTGTTTACTTGTGTTATCTGTGAGTATCCTTCCTACTGAGTTTAAAATTCCTTTGAGATCAGGAACTGTGTCTTAATTATTGTTTTTCTCTCCTCTTAGTAATGACTCTTCTAGTAAAGGCACAATAAAAGTTTGTGAAATGGTAATTATAATGCATAAAACATTCGTCAGTGAATGAAGATCCTAAATTTTAATACCTGTTTTGAATTTGCTGTGTAGTTTGGGAAAAATGGCTCATAACTTCCCTTCTGTAATTCATCATATTTGCTTTTGTAATGTAAATGCAGTGCCAGTACACCTAATGCTGGGTGGCAAACCTAACGCTGGATATGGGATAGAGAGTCCTCAGTTATTTGTAGTTCTGGAGAAAGAAGAGTGGAAATAATTTGGTGGGTATGTATTATTTGGGTATCGTTTAATATCATGCATTTCAGACCTGAAAATTTTGTTGTCACCACTACCGCCTGTGTCACTGGAAGACTTTGCTGATCGAGTGTTCTTTTCTGTGAGGTCTGGAAATGGCCTCAGAATCTATCTCCGCACTCCAGGTTGCCATTCCTGACTGACCCAATCCCCAGTCATCTAACAGTTGAGGGAATTAAAGCTCAGAGAGAGCAAATAATGTAGTTCACCTCAGCGGGTGGTGGCAAATCTAGAGCCTGAGTCGGTGCTTAGATTTGCAGACCAATGTGATTCCAAGCAGGGGTTGACAGAGTGAGGAGGGAAGAGAGCTCATGCAGGCAAGGTCGTATGTGACACGGAGAAACTGCATGGGTGTGTGAAGGGCTGTGTTGGGGCAGGGGGGCTAGTGAGGCAGGCAGGACCCCCAAAATGGGCTTGGAAGAGAAAGGGATCCCACAGCCCATAGATTCATAAGATATTTTCTGCACCACAGAGGAAATGCTGGTCAGGGTCTAGAATTCTTGTTCCCTTTATGACTATTTAAGGATGAAGGCCACATATGTTAGCCTCTTTTATCCAATTAAATCATGGAGGATGTAGATCTGACTTACTAGTGCTGTCATTCTAATGTGTTTTTTTCTCTTCCTTTTGTTAAATACCTACAGAAATAAAAAAAGAAAAATACTCTTATTGCCAACTCAGTCACCTTAGATATGCCACAAAATGGCTAATTTCCTCAGCACAGAAAGCAACACAAACAGTAGATCAGTTGTGTGACTAGATGCACCATCATTGGAAATCTAGTTGTTATTGTTGAGACTCAGAGATGCTTTGATTGAAATCACAATATAGCATTCCACTCAGGTCTGACATAGAGCCACATTAACCTCTCCAGGCTTTGAACAATAAAAGGCCTTCCTCATTTATGCTTATGTAGGTTTGATTCACTTATTAATATACCAAGGAAAAAATATGGCTTTTGTTCCAAGAAAGAAATATGCCTTTTGTTCTTTGAAAAGTTTCTACTGAACAGATTTCTTTTTTTTTTTTTTTTGTACTTTAGATGAAGGTTTACAGAACTAATAGTTTCTAATTAAATAGTACACATATTGTTTTATGACATTGGTTAACAACCCCACGACATGTCAACACTGTCCCTTCTTGACCTTGGGTTCCCCATTACCAGCTTTCCTGTCCCCTTCTGCCTTCTAGTCCTTGCCCTGGGCTGTTATGCCCCATTAGTCTCTTTTTGTTTTATAGGCCTGTCTAATCTTTGGCTAAAGGGTAAACCTCAGGAGTGACTTCATTACTGAGCTAAAAGGTTGTCTGGGGCCATACTCTGGGGGTTTCTCCAGTCTCTGTCAGGCCAGTAAATGTGGTCTTTTTTGTATGTGTGAGTTAGAATTTTGTTCTACGTCCTTTTCCAGCTTTGTCCAGGACCCTCTATTGTGATCCCAGTCATAGCAGTCAGTGGTGGTAGCAGGGCACCATCTAGTTGTACTGGACTCAGTCTGGTGGAGGCCGTGGTAGTTGTGGTCCATTAGTCCTTTGGAATGATCTTTCCCTTATACCTTGTTTTCTTCATTCTCCCTTGCTCCTGAAGACATGAGACCAGTGGAGTATCTTAGATGGCTGCTCACAGGCTTTTAAGGCCCCAGACGCTACTCATCAAGGTAGAATGTAGAAATTTTCTTTATAAACTGTGTTATGCCAGTTGAGCTAGATGTTCCCTGAGACCATGGCCCCCACAGCCCTCAGCCCAGCAGTTTGGTCCCTCAGGGAATTTGGGTGTGTCTGTGGAGCTTGCATGACCTTGCCTTGTACAAGTTTGAACAGATACCTCTTGATAAATCAACCCAAATCCTGGATGTGGGAATGACCTTTAAGCTGATACTTCCTCTGGGTGAAACGTGGACATGCTGAACAATGACTCCTTTTCATTTTTTGCCAGAATTCTGTGATAGACTATTAAGCTTTTTTATGCATTTGGTAATTCTAATTTTGATGGGTTGCCTTAATTTGAGATTTTAGTGTATTGGAATGTTTTAGACAACATGGAAAAATATATTACTAAAATTCAGATAGGAAAACATCCATCTCTTTATTAAATACATGTTGTTGTTGTTGTTGTTGTTAGGTGCCATCAAGCCACCCTATTCATAACAGAATGAAACGCTACCCAGTCCTGTGCCATCCTCACAATCATTGTTATTATGCCTGAGCCCATTGTTGCAGCCACCGTGTCAGTCCATCTTGTTGAGAGTCTTCCTTTTTTTTGCTGACCTTCTGCTTTACCAAGCATGATGTCCTTCTCCAGGGACTGATCCCTCCTGATAACATGTCCAAAGTATGTGAGATAAAGTCTCGCCATCCTTACTTCTAAGGAGCATTCTGGTTGTACTTCTTCCAAGACAGATTTGTTCGTTCTTCAGGCAGTCCATGTATATTCAGTATTCTTCGCCAATGTCACAATTGGAAGGCCTCAGTTCTTCAGTCTTCCTTATTCATTGTCCAGCTTTCACATGCGTATGAGGCGATTGAAAACATTGAGGGAGATACTAAATACATAGAAGGTATTTATCCCTTACATTTTTGTTGAGATTGTTAATAGTGTACCATTTTAAATACTTACATATTTTTAAATACTTTACGTTTGAATTTATGGCTTAAACTAGGCTATCTCTCCTGGGATTTCAGGCCTGAGAGCACTGATGAGATCAGGAGAATTTTCATAAAACCTTACATCAACGCCATTTTTCTCGCATTGTTACATAATGTAAAGGGCATTATGTTAGGAGGAATACTATCCAGATTCTAGTCTTCATCCTGTCATTAACTTGAGTGACCTGACATACATTCTGTGTGTCTCTCTAGGAGGGGGAGCTCAATTTCCCCATCTCTAAAATGCAGGTCTAAAGGAGCCCTGGTAGTGCAGTGGTTGAGTGCTCAGCTGCGAACCAAAAGGTTGGCAGTTGGAAGCCACCAGTGACCTGACATACGTTCTGTGGGCCTCTCTAGGAGGGGGAAGTCAATTTCCCCATCTTTAAAATGCAGGTCTAAAGGAGCCCTGGTAGCTCAGTGTTGAGTGCTCAGCTGCTAACCAAAAGGTTGGCAGTTGGAAACCGCCAGTCCACAGGAGAAAGATGTGACAGTCTGCTTCCGTAAAGATTTACTTACAGCCTTGGAAATCCTATGGGGCAGTTCTGCTCTGTCCTGTAGGGTCACTATGAGTTGGAATCGACTCAGTGGGAGTGGGTTTGGTTTTTGTTTTGTTTTTTAATGCAGTTATAAGACTGATGATTTAGAAAGTTCTTCAGAGCAGTATGATATGCATTATCCAAATGTTTGTTAAACAGCTGGTTGGGGTTTGGTTGTTGTTAAAGTGGTATGTTTACATTGCAGATGATTCCGAAATTACAGAAAATGTAAAAAGTAAAATCAAAATTACCGACAATCCCTCTACTGCAGATTTAAGTGCTACTAATATTTTGGTGCATTTTTTTTTTTTAAGTTTTCTTTACATGTATGTATGTTATATAAAATAATAGGATCAGATTATATGCACTTTTTTAACTCGTGTCTTTTCCGGTAGCATTAATTCCTTTGAGAACATAATTTTAATAGGTGCATAATGTCTCCAGTATACACTCATGTGCAAATGAGAATAAAAAAGGAAAATAATGTCTCAATATTTTGAAAATAGTTTTGACCTTGTGGACCTCCTAAGGGTCTCAGGGGCCCCGTGAGATTCCTGTACCATATTTTGAGAACCACTGGCCTACATGATTTTGATCCTTTTCAATTTATTGAGACTTACTTTACAGTCCAGCATATGGTCTATCATGGTACAGTATTCTTGCTTTTTATCCACTTTGATCATTTCTGCCTTTTAATTAAAGTTTTACAATCCGTCTGCATTTAAAATAATTATCAGTGTGGCTGCATTTAACTCTACTATCTTGGCACTTTCTTTCTATTCCATCTGTTCCATGTTCCTTTCTTCCTCCTTTTTTTTTTTTTGTTGTACTTTAGATGAAGGTTTACAGAACAAACTAGCTTCCCATTAAAATTAGTACATATGTTGTTTTATGACATTGGTTAACAACCCCATGACATGCCCTTTCTTCCTCCTTTTTTGTCTTCTCTGGGTAAATCTCTCTCTCTCTCTCTCTCTCTCTCTCGTCCATTTGATCTCTTCTGCTGACTTTTTAGCTCGTCCTCCTTGTGTTGCTTTTTAAACGGTTGCTCTAGTCTAGAGACTACAATATGCATCTTTAACATATCACATCTGTCTTCAACTAAGGTGATATTACTTCACAAAGAATATCACAACAGTATATTTCAAAAAACATGATGATTTTGTACCTTGTATGCCTTGCTCTTGTTGAGAGAATGGCCTGATGGTTTCCTGCAACTTTCTACATTTAACTGGAAGTGGAAGTTTCTGTGTGATATTTTTGTAAAGACTCTTGCTTTCTAGAAAGATTGTTCCAAGTAATGTTTTTACCAGCAGGATATTGAAAGCTCCATTTATACTCCATCAAAAATAACAGTACCAACAATTTAAATGTGTATTGCAGAGCCATGCTTATGGAAAAATCATAAATCAACTTATGATTCCACTGCTGGAATTCTACATCTTTCTCCATCTTGCCTTCCACACCAGGTGTCCCAGAGACAAGCCCAAGGAAAACTCTGATCAAATGCACAGTATTTCTTCTTTCATAGAACATTTGCCCTGAGACTTTTTCTTCTTACCTACTCTGATGAGCTTAGGCTGGTTTACCTAGAAAGCCATCTGAAGGTCTCTTTGTGCCTTGTCTCCTTGAGATCTATGAGACAGTATAAAATATTTTAATATATGAACCTAGCTAATTTAAATGAGCCAGTCCTCCATACTTAGCTTCTTGTTTTCTCTATTCTTGGTACCCCAACTCCGTGGAGCTACTCACAAGACCCACCTCAGTCAAAGAAAGAATGTGATTTCTCAAAGTTCCAGGATTTCTAAAAGTGTCCCCTATGCTCAACATATACTTCTAACCCAAACCCTAACTCTAGTGGTATAAATGTCTATGCTCAATCTGCTGTCTTATACCAGAAACTGCCCTTTTATGCCTCCCTCTATGAATTCGTACATGTCCCTCTTTACCTTCTTCTGCTCTAGCTTTTTAGTTTACCACAGCCTTTCTCTGAAAAGGGAGAGTAAATGAAAGAGGATGTGTAACTGACATTTACTTTTTTAGATGCCTTCCTTCTTAGGAAGGAGCCCTGGTGATGCAGTGGTTAAGCGTTCTGCTGCTAACCAAAAGGTCAGTGGTTTGCACCCACCAGCCGTTCTGCAGGAGAAAGATGTGGTGGTCTGCTTCCCTAAAGATTACAGCCTTAAAAACCCAATGGGGCAATTCTGCTCTGTCCTGTAGGGTTGCTGTGAGTCAGAATCAACTCAATGGCAACAGGTTTAGTTTTTTGGTTTTTCCTTCTTACACTGGCCCTAGAGTGGTTAGAAATACAGAGCAAGTCATTCTATATCCCTGCCTGCCATTTTTAGGCAGGAGGAATCTTCTTAAAATAAAATACAGGAATTACTAGTTTGTAGCTTGACAGGATCCAGTGACATAATCATAATGTATTTCTAGTATTTTATGTTTCTTACATATAATCCTGATGGTTTATATGAAATCTCACCAATCATAATCACGTCTATTATTAAATCATCTTTTTCTTTTAAAGCATGAATTTTACCAGAAAATCTTTTCTGACCTTATTCATTTTATCATTTTTGCTTTCCTGCTCTTTTCTCTCTGATTCCATTTTCTCCCGTAGTCTCTGTAATGACACATGCTATTGTATATCAAATAACAGTATGACTACCTGCTCACTTGTTAATTTAAAAAGACCTTCAAATTAAGTTAAAAATGAAAGAACTTCCATATTCATAGATTAAATTCTCTTGCTTCTGAAGGTTCTATTCCCATTTGGCTTTTGATTCTGTATAAAATTGGATTTTGCATTCATAGCACTTACATACTTAAACACACGTAAGTACAACACATGCTGTATTAGTTAATGTAATGCTTTATACCCTATAATCTCAAGGGCTTACCAGAAGAGAGTTTACTTCTCACTTGTATAAAGTCCCACTGACAGTGTGATGGGAGAGGGGTGTGAAAGGATAGGGGTCTGCTCCATGCAGTCATTCAGAGTCCTAGGCTAATAAAGGCTCTGCCATCTTTAACATTTGGCTCCCAAGGTCAGTTTGAATGAAGAGAAGGAAGAATCCTGCAGGAGGAGTTTTATGGGCTAGTCCTGAAAGTGGCATACATCATTTCTGCTCACATTCCATTGGCCAGAACTCAGTCACAGGACTATACTAGGACTGGCCACTGCGGCTCTGACTGAGCAGCTACTTCCCAGCAGCAGCTGTGTACTATGGAAGCGGAGTATAACCTTCGATGGACTTCCAGCTGCTTCTCTGTATACACAAACACATCTGAGGCTCATGGCTATGCTTCTTAGTTCTTCTGTTATAATTTTCTGGGACTCTCAAAGAGTGAGGAGTTAAGGAGTAGGGTAGTGGGGTAGGAGACTTCATGCTAAGCACAAAGACTAAAGCAAATGAAGCTGCCTTCTAGAGTAGAAACCCAAACACATTGCTGTCAAGTTGGTTCTGACTCATAACAACCCTCTCGGACAGAGTAGAACTGCTCTATAGGGTTTCCAAGGCTGTAAATCTTTATAGAAGTGGTCTGCCACATATTTCTTCAGCAGAACAGCTAGTGAGTTCAAATCATTAACCCTTTGGTTAGCAGCTGAGCACTTAACTACTGTACTACCAGGGTTCCTTTCTAGAGTAGAAGAGGCTCAAAAATAATCCATTCATGAATGGAAGTAAAGTGTTATTAACTTGTTATATCATTCATTCTTTCATTCATTTAGCAGACATCGTGATCACTTGCTTTATGCCAAGCAATGTGCTAAGTGCTGAGGAGACAAAGATAAATAAAACATTGAAACCATGCAGTGGGGTAAGAACTATAATGGATTTATGTGTATTATGTATGTGGAAGTAGTATACATTATTGTAATGGAGGAGGATGGCCTTCCACGGAAGTAGCACAAAACCTCATAGGTTTATTTGCCCATTGGATTTCTAACATTTTCTTCCTACAATCCTGTGCGTATATGTAGCCCCTGGCTCTAACTTTGCACTCCACTCTCATAAACAGTAATATATTTTCTTACCAGAAAAATTTCTCTGGCCACAGATTGTTTGCAGGATGGGTTAAATAGGGGTAAAATTAGGGCAAGGAGGGTCAAGAGGCTACTCTAATAGCCTTCACTGGTTCTCTTTTCCCTGTGGAATAAAATTTAAATTCCTACCCCTCAGTCATAAAGACCTTCATGTTCAGGACCCTGCTTAATAGTCTAGCTGCATTTCCTATGCCCCCACCCTAATCCCTAACTCCAACTGGGCAGTTCTACACTATTGGGCTACTTTTATAGTTTCTGTTGTATTTTGATAACTTATCTTATGCCCCTGCCTACACTTAAATTCTCATCTCCCTGCTTGTCTGCCTATCTAGAAAGCTAAAAAACTACTTACCTTTCAAGGTTCAGCAAAATACTACCTCCTTAGGAAATCTCTAGCTCCCCCTTCCACCCCATAGACTTGGATGCTCCTCCTGTGCTCATACTACATTTTTCTCACCTTCTTTGCAGCAAATATTATATTTTATGCATATTATACCATATTATAATTTTTTTACTCCCATCTATGCCATGACTTTCTTGAGGAAAACCATAGTGACTTGTTATCTTCCTATTTCCAGTGCCTGCCTTTGTACTAGAGACATGTTGCTGTTGTGTGCCGCCAAGTCAATTCCAACTTATAGTGACCCTGTATGACAGAGTAGAACTGCCTCATAGGGTTTCCTAGGATGTAATCTTTATGGGAGCAGACCATCAGGTCTTTTCCTCCATGGAACCACTGATAAGCTCGAACCGTTAGCAGCCAAGCGCTTAACCATTGCACCACCAGTGCTCCTTCTGTATTCAATAAATAGTCATTGAATGGATTAATGAGTAAATGAATGAATTCTAATTATAGGAAGCAACCTGAGCAAAGCAGAGGGCTTTTAATGATATGACATATACTGAGAAGTTTAGTTTGGAGAATAGGGTGTGTATAGAGGAGCAGTTGGGAAAAAAAAAATGGTTGGAGAAGTAGGTTGAAATCACCATATGAAGATACCCTTTTAATTCTTCCAGCAATGGGAAAGCAATGGAGGTATTTGAGCCAAGGGAGTGATATGGCCAGAACTGGTTCTCATGAAGATGAATCTGGAAGTACTGAGTAAGAAGATGGGACAGTCAGGGGACTAACTCTCTTGATCCAGTTTTGGTATGGAAAAATTTGTGGAGATCTCTGATTGACTTGGCTTGGTCAGGGCCTTTCCCAGACTAGTCTGCGTGGCCATGAAGACATAAGAACATGGCAGCCTCTGTGAGAACTACAGGTTTGCTGGGGGAGGAGGAGGAGCATTTCCCAGAGAAGGTGATTCCCAGAAGACAGGGGTGCTGAGCATACAGCCTATTTATTTTTATCCCTGTAATTTTTCAAGTGTGTCAGCTTCTTAGGCCTAGTAGAGCCCAGTATAAAATGTACCATCTGATTCAGATGTTCAGGAAAGAGAGGGGGAAATACATATTTCTAAGGGATGAATCAATGTATTAGTAAGAACCTTGAAACTGGGGAGGAGGGTAAGGCAAAGAAAAAATGACATGGGCATCTTAGGAGTGCCACTCAGAGATTGGCTGTAAGATATTTGTGAAGCCTGAGCAGAGGTGGGTGCTAACTGGGCAGTGGTGGAATGCAGACAGTCCCTGAGTCTGACAGAGGACATTGCAGCTTTGCCTAGCCTGGGCCTTCAACAGAAATGGGAGAGTTTGCATTTTGTGTCCTTCCTGCTCCCCTTTTGTGTCCCTCTCAGTTCTCATGGACCTCCTTGCCCCTACCCCACCTTCCCCATTGCCCAATGACCTGAGACACCTTCATTTGCTTCAACCGCTTTCCCTAGGTTGACTTTTGTTATTGTTAGGTGCCAGCGAGTCAGCCCCGACTCATGGTGATCCCATGCACAACAAAACAGAACACTGCCCAGTCCTGCACCATCCCCATGCTTGGTTGCAGATTGTACTGTTGTTGTCTATAGGGTTATCATTGGCTGAATTTTGGAAGTAGATCACTAGGACTTTCTTCCTAGTCTGTCTAGTCTGGAAGCTCCACTGAAACCTGTTCAGCGTCATAGCAATATGCAGTTCTCTACTGACAGATGGGTGGTGGCTGCACTTGAGGTGTACTGGCCAAGAATTTAACCCAGGTCTCCCACATGGAAGGCAAGAATTTTACCAATGAACTGTTCTCCTTTACAGGGACCTATTTTATAGGCTTATTTCTTGCCCATGTCACTGTCAATACCAGTTTTTAGCTGCCTCTCAGAGCAAAAGCATTCCACTCATTTATTTATTCATTGATTCATTCAACACACATTCATTGAGCACTCACTGTCTGGCAGGCCCTTTTCCAGATATTTTGGGATGCCGCAGTGAACAAGGTAGAAGGAACCCTGCCCTCATGGAGTTTGCATTCCATGGTGGGGAGGTAGAAAACAGAAGCACAGATAAATAAATATGTAATGTCGGTTAGTGATGAGTCCTTTGAAGAAGGGTCAAGGAGAACAGTGAGAGGGGTACTACTTAGGCTAATCAGGGCAGGCCTGTCTGAGGAGGTGACATGTGGCCAGAGATCCAGATGCCATGGAGGGGGAAGCCCTGCTAAGATCAGGACAAAATAGTATTCCAGGCAGAGGGAACACCAAGCACAAGAGTCCTAAGGTAAGAAAGTGTTTGGCCTGTGATGATCAGACCTAAGTGAGGTATCATATAAGAAGAAATGGAAATGGCTCTTAACCATATGAATACATGCTCCACCTTTCTTGCAATAATACAAACTAAAATGGAGAACTGTTGGTGTATGTTTAAGGCGTTTTTCATGTTAGCGATGGGAATAGAATCTGAATTTGCTTGAGAAAAGGTGGAGACATTTATTGAAACAATGCTGGGCTAGTTCACATATGGAAAGATCTTTTAATGCATCCATCATAAGAGAAATGCAAGTTGAAGCTTCACTGAGATAACCATGTCTTACGTACCAGATGAGCAATTGTCCAATACATTCTGCAAGGCTGCAGGGAAACAGACTCTGTCGTAAATTGCTGGTAGGGAAGCAAAGTAATACAACCCCACGGAGAAAAATTTGACTAGATCTAGCAATATTACATATGCATTTGTCTTTTAACCCAGAAATTCCACTCCTGAAAATCTGTCCCAAAGATACAATGGCAAAATATGAGAAGACAGGGACAGAATCTATCTATTGCAGCGTTATTTAATAGCAAAAGACTGGAAGCAACCCAGATGTCCATCAATAGGGAGCTAATTGCTCAAACTGTGGTAAATTTTCATAGTGGAATGCTCTATAACTTTAAAGAGGAACGAGATTATTTCTACATATTACTATCGAGTGATCTACAGAATCACATTTTTAGAGAAAAAGACAAGAGAAAAAAGTGTGTAAAGTATGCTATCATTTATCTAAGAAAGGGAGGGATATACGTATGTATTTGTTAGTATTTTCTCAAATGAGAGAAAAGATAACAAAGAAGAAACAGTTATCTGTAGGGGAGGCAAGAAGGAAATGTGAAAGAGACAGGAATAGAAGCTATGTTTCTGTGTAGGTTTGTAATCTTGACTTTGTAACTACGTGAATATTTTATATAATTATAAAGCCAAATTAAATTTAAAAGGCACAGCAATCCTTAAGAATCGAAAGTAACATGAAACAAATGAACCTAACTTGGTATCCAGTTGGTAGAAAAGAGGAACTATTCCAAATAACTTAAAAACATAGTAATTTGTGCCTCCTTTATGGGGTATATCTGAAGAACTAAAAAAAAATACATCTAAACCAACAAAAAAAGGGAAAAAAATCTTAACCTGGGCGTGGTAGTGTTGATATTGTTATTCGGAGGTTGTTGTGCCTCTAGCGTGGGATGAAGCAAATGATTTATTATGCTGGTGGTAAGAACCAAGTTTTTTGATGTGGAAGAAAAGAGGATGCAGATGTACAACTGATACAGTGCAGCAAAAACCTTGTAGTTCTGGATTTGAATCGGAATTATCAGTTTGAACTCATGATATAT
The DNA here is from genome assembly GCF_000243295.1 of Trichechus manatus latirostris. Classification (NCBI taxonomy): domain Eukaryota; kingdom Metazoa; phylum Chordata; class Mammalia; order Sirenia; family Trichechidae; genus Trichechus; species Trichechus manatus. The sequence continues at coordinate 12,184,276 of NW_004444001.1, read as the reverse complement.
CTTATCTTAAAATATGTTCATATATTTCCTAGCTCTGTCCACTGGTAATACGTAAAAACAAGAACCAACCCAGTGCAAAGAGCACTTCCAAGTATATAGATTGTGATCTTAAAATACACTGAAATACTTACTAAATGGAACCGGGGCTCCTTGAAGAAATTGCTGATTCCTTATCTGGGGCAGGAAGTGGACAGGATGAGCCTAGAACATCTTGTCATAACAGAAGGCAAAATAGCTATCAAAGACTACTGGGATCTTGTCAAAAGAACTCAGAGCCAACTTGATTAGACTCCCACTTGCCAAATATGTGCAATTTCAGCATCAATAAGATAAAACTGCAATGAATTGAAGCCCATCAAATATGTTTAATCTGTGAGTTCACAATGATACTTGAAAAAGAAAAACCTCACTGAACTTCTTTGAAGGATGATAGGGAAGCAAGTCATTGTTTTGAAAACTAGTTAATAAAGGAAAAGAATCAAGCATTTATTTTGCCTTTCTTCCGTAACTGTAGCTCAGGGTAACTGAATAGTAGATGAGAAGTACTTCTTCTTAATGGAAGTATTCTATGAATAAATAAAAGAATACGATCATTTTGCAACTCCTAGTGAATGAAAGAATATAAGCATTGAGTATGAAAGGCTGCTAATATGGCAAAAGAGAGACAGCCAGGCATAATGAACCCTCTAATGGAAGTATACAACCCCATCTGTGAAGGAGTCTTGCCAAACCTGAATCTAACAAGCCTTTGGATCTAACTAGCAGGGCCTACTTCAGGCAAGCAAGATTGTGTCATCTGCATATCACAGGTTATTAATGAGTCTTTCTCTAATCCTGATGCCTCATTCTTTTTCATATAGTCTAGCTTCTCAGATTATTTGCTTTGCATATAATTTGAATATGGTGAAAGGATACAACCCTGACACACAACCTTTCCTGATTTTAAACCATGCAGTATCCCCTTGTTCTGTTTGAATGACTGCCTCTTGGTCTATGTACAGGTTCCTCATGAGCACAATTAAGTGTTCTGGAGTTCCCATACTTCTCAAGGTTATACATAACTTGTTCTGATCCACACAATCAGATGTCTTTGCATAGTCAATAAAACACAGGTAAAGATCTTTCTGGTATTCTCTTCTTTCAGACAAGATCTGTCTGACATCAGCAATGATATCCTTCATTTCACGTCCTGTTTTGAATCAGACTTGAATTTCTTGCAGTTCCCTGTTGGTGTACTGCTGCAACAGTTTTTGAATTATCTTCAGCATAGTTTTACTCGCATGTGATATTAATGATATGGTTGGATAATTTTTACATTCTGTTGGATCATTTATTTGAAATGGGCATAAATATGGATTTCTTCCAGTCTGTTAATGACCTGCGATATGCAGATGACACAACCTGCTTGCTGAAAGTGAAGAGGACTTGAAGCACCTACTGACGAAGATCAAAGACCACAGCCTTCAGTATGGATTACACCTCAACATAAAGGGAACAAAAATCCTCACAACTGGACCAATAAGCAACATTGTGATAAATGGAGAAAATATTGAAGTTGTAGAGGATTTCCTTTTACTTGGATCCACAAGCAACACCCATGGAAGTAGCAGTCAAGAAATCAAACGACAATTGCGTTGGGCAAATCTCCTGTAAAAGACCTCTTGAAAGTGTTAAAAAGCAAAGATGTCACTTTGAGGACTAAAGTGCACCTGACCCAAGCATTGTTGTTGTTGTTAGGTGCCGTCAAGTTGGTTCCAGCTCATAGTGACCTTGTGTACAACAGAACGAAACACTGCACCACCCTCACAACCGTTGTTATGCTTAAGCCCATCGTTGCAGCCACTGTGTCAATCCACCCTGTTGACGGTCTTCCTCTTTTTCACTGACCCTCTACTTTACCAAGCATGATGTCCTTCTCCAGGGATGATCCCTCTGATAACATATCCAAAGTATGTGACACGAAATCTCTCCATCCTTGCTTCTAAGGAGAATTCTGGATGTACTTCTTCCAAAACAGATTTGTTCATTCTTCTGGCAGTCCATGGTATATTCAATAGTCTTCACCAACACCATAATTCAAAGGTGTCAATTCTTCTTCGGTCTTCCTTATTCACCGTCCAGCTTTTGCATGCATATGACCCAAGCATTAGGCCTGCGAAACTAGACAATGAATAAGGAAGACAGAAGAAGAATTGATGCCTTTGAATTATGGTATTGGCAAAGAATAGCGAGTATACCATGGACTGCCAGAAGAATGAACAAATCTGTCTTGGTGGAAGTACAGCCAGAATGCTTCTTAGAAGCCAAGATAGTGAGACATCATCTCGCTTACTTTGGACATGTTGTCAGGCGGGACCAGTCCCTGGAGAAGGACATCATGCGTGGTAAAATAGAGGGTCAGCGAAAAAGAGGAAAGACCCTCGGAGAGGTTGATTGACACAGTGGCTGCAACAATGGGCTCAAACATTGCAACGATTGTAAGTATAGCGCAATACTGGGCAGTGTTTGGTTCTGTAGTGCATGGGGTTGCTATGAGTCAGAACTGACTCGACGGCACCTGACAATAACAAGCAGGACCTACAGGCAACAGAGGAACAGGGTAAATGACACTATATGGAATCCATCAAGAAAATCCAGACTGGAGGAAATTCTAAAGGACAATAACATGGTTTCATCACCGTAAACAACAACAAGCTGCAAGGAAGAAACAAAAGAAGAGATGGAGGAGGATTCTAGATTAAAAGAGACAAAGAGACCTATTAACTAACCTCAATGTACGGCCCTTGTTTGAATCCCAATTTAAATGAACAAACGTTAAAAACAAAAAGGAAAGAAAGAAGAGAAGGGACGGGATGGAAGGAGGAGGGGAAGGAAGGGACCATTTGTAGGACGGCTGAGAAAATTTGAACAGTGACAGGATATTTGATGATATTAAGGAATTTTTTGTTTTGGGATGTGTGATATTAGGCATTGCAATTTCAAAAGAAGAATTTTTGTCTTGTAGAGATACCTACTGAAATATTTGAGGAGGAGTTGACTCTACTGGCAACTAACAACAACAGCAGTGGAAATATTTACCTATGAAATGATTTGATGTCAGACATGTGCTTCAATATAATCTAGATTGAGTGTGGAAGTGGCGGGGACATAGAGCAGTGTTTCTCAGACTTTACCTTGCATCAACATCGCCTGGAGGGGTTGTTAAAATACAGATAGTGTGTCCCACCTCCAGTTTTTGATTCAGGTCTTAGTTGAGACTCAACCCATTGCCATCAAGTCAATTATGACTTATAACAACCCTATAGGACAGAGTAGAACTGCCCCCATAGGGTTTCCAAGGAGCGGCTGGTGGATTCGAACCACAATGTTTCGGTTAGTAGCCGAATGCTTAACCACTGAGCCACTAGGGCTCCAGCTGACACTCAAGGATTTGCCTTTCTAACAAGTTCCTAGGTGATGCTTATATTGATGCTGTTGATCTAGGGAGCACACTTTGAGAACCACTTGCAGAGAGGAAGCAAGATAGGCCACAAGTTAATTACTCTTGAACCTGGGTGGTGGGTACATGCATTATTTTATTCTATCTAATTCTGAATATGCTTGAGATTTTCTATAATAAACATTAAAAACAAACTTAAATGATCCAGAAAACCATGCAGAAGGCACAAAGCCTTTGACAGCTCTAGCTGTAACAGAAACTTCTGTGCTCATTAGTAAAACAGACTTGGCTGCTGCTGCCACAGCCTCCTCTGGAACTAGAAGATGCACATCTCCTGCTGCCCACTTGATGAGGAGTGTGTGAACTCGACTGTCAATCCTCTTAGGGAATTGCCTGGCCTGAGGGGCAAGGGAAGTGGCTGCTGTCTAAGGGGTCTGCATTATGCTATGCCCACTTTCTCAGTGTAGTCAGTCATTGGAAGAGCAGTGGTTTGGATGAATCCCAAGATTTTCTGGCCATTTTGGCTGGGAAGGAGCCATGGTGGCACAGTGGTTAAGAGCTACAGTGAACTATGGCTGCTAACTAAAAGGTTGGCAGTTCAAATCCACCAGCTGCTCCTTGGAAACCCTATGGGGCAGTTCTACTCTGTCCTATAGGGTCACTATGAGTCAGAATCGACTCAATGGCAATAGGTTTGGTTTTTTTGGTTTTGGCTCCAAAGGGTGCTCTTGAGCGGAGCTATGCCAGGCTCAGCTGTCAGGAATCAGGGGTGGTCACTGAGCTCACACGTCACACAGGGCATCATTTCCCACTCTTAAATCAGAAGATGGATCAACTCCTGAGTGGGAATTGATTTGTCAGCATCTAACAACGAAAAGAACAACAACAACTTGCCTCTTGGAGTCCCTGGGTGGTGCAAACAGCTAAGCGCTTGACTGTCAACTGAAAGGTTGGCAGTTTGAACCCTCCCAGAGGTGTCTTAGAAGAAAGGCCTGGTGATCTTCTAAAAGATCACAGCCTTGAAAACCCTATGGAGAGGTTCTACTCTGCACACATGGGTCGCCATGAGTAGGAACCGGCTTGACAGCAGTGGTGCAGTGGTTAAACACTTGGATGTTAGCAAGAAGGTCAGTGGTTTGAACCTACCAGCTGCTCCGTGGGAGAAAGATATGGCAATCTGCTTCCATAAAGATTATAGCCTTGGAAACCCTATGGGCAATTCTAGTCTGTCCTATAGGGTCGTTATGAGTTGGAATCAACTCGACTGCAACGGGTAACAGCACCAATAACAGCTTGTCGTTTAAGATTTATTCATTTATTTATCCCTTCATATTTCAGATATTAAAGTACCTCTTAAGTGTCAGGCACTCTTCTAGCCCCTGGGAATATAGTAGGGAACAGGACAGGAAAAAAAATCTCTACTTTCGTGGAGGTGAAATTTTAGTTGGGAAGACAAGCAATAAACAAGTAAAGAAACAAATGAACAGGGTAATTAAGGTAGTGAAAAGTGCTATGATGAAAATTGAAATGAAGATTCTGGGATAGTGATATTGACACTGTGTGTGTGCGCGCGCGCACGCACGTGCACATGTGGGCACACCTGTGCGCACATTTTTTATTTTGGGCGATAAGGGAAGGCCTTTCAAAGGAGATGGTATTTGAGCTGAAAGTTGGATGATAAGGAACCAGCCATGGGGAGATGTGGGTATTTTCAGACAGACAGAATAGCAAATGCAAAGACCCTCAGGTGAGAAAAAGCTTGGCATTTTGAGAGGGCACCGAGAAGGCCAGTAGGGTGAGACATGGTGAGCAAAGGGGAAAATGATATGAGATGAGATGGGAGAATAGGAAAGGGCCAAGGCATTTAGGGCCTTGTAGCCAACAGTGAGGGTGCTTACAGAACCCTGACACCAGCAGGGTTGCTAGCCATCCCCCTGGTATAAAAAGTACATTCTCTCTGGAGATACAGGACACAATTTCAACAGGCAAACTCCCTAGAGGCTCCGATCAATAATGACTGTACTGCATAGCTGCTTCATTGAGCCAACCTATTAAAAACCCAATAATTTTATTTATTTTTTAATTTGATTGTACTTTAAGTGAAAGTTTACAATTCAAGTTAGTCTCTCATACAAAAATTTATATATACATTGTTATGTGACCCTAGTTGCTCTCCCTATACTGTGACAGCATGCTCCTCCTTTCCATACTCGATTTCCCATGTCCATTCAACCAGCTCGTAACCCTCTCTGCCATCTCATCTCGCCTCTGGACAGGAGCTGCCCATTTAGTATCATGTATCTACTTGAGCAAAGAAGCACATTCTTCGTGAGTATCATTTTATGTCCCGTAGTCCAGTCTAATCTTTGTTTGAAGAGTTGGCCTCAGGAATGGTTTTAGTTTTGGGCTAACAGAGAGTACAGGGGCCATGTCTTCCAAGGTCCCTCCAGTCTCAATCAAACCATTAAGTCTGAACTTTTTACTAGAATTTGAGTTCTGCACCCCACTTTTCCCTGCTCCGTCACGGACTGTCTGTTGCGTTCACTGTCAGGGCAGTCTTTTTTGGTAGCCGGGCACCATCTAGTTCTTTTGGTTTCAGGCTGATTAAGTCTCTGGTTTATGTGGCCTTTTCTGTCTCTTGGGCTAATACTTTCCTCGTGTCTTTGGTGTTCTTCATTGTCCTTTACTCCAGGTGGGTTGGGACCAATTGATGCATCTTAGATGGTCGCTTGCTAGCTTTTAAGACCCCAGATGTCACGCACCAAAGTAGGATGCAGAACATGTTCTTAATAAACTTTGTTATGCCAATTGACCTAGCTGTCCCCTGAAAGCATGGTCCCCAGACCCCCAGCACTGCTACTGTCTCCCTCAAAGCATTTGGTTGTATTCAGGAAACTTCTTAGCTTTGGTTTAGTCCAGTTGTGCTGACTTCCCCTGTAGTGTGTGCTGTCCTTCCCTTCACCTAAGATAATTCTTTTCTACTATCTAGTTAGTGAATACCCCTTTCCCTCCCTCCCCACCCTTATAAACATCAAAGAATGTTTTCTTTTGTGTTTAAACCTTTTCTTGAGTTCTTATAATAGCAGTCTTATACAATATTTGTCCTTTTGCAACTGACTAAATTCACTCAGCATAATGCCTTCCAGATTCCTCCATGTTACGTTTCACAGATTCATCGTTGTTCTTTATCATTGTGTAGTATTCCATAGTGTCAATGTACCATAATTTATCTGTTCATTCGCTGATGGGCACCTAGGTTGTTTCCATCTTTTTGCTATCGTGAACAGTGCTGCAAAGAACATGGGTGTGCATATATCTATTCGTGTGACGGCTCTTATTTCTCTAGGATATATTCCAAGGAGTGGGATTGCTGGATCATATGATTCTTCTACTTCTAGCTTTTTAAGAAAGCGCCAAATCGATTTCCAAAGTAGTTGTACCATTTTACATTCCCACTAACAGTGTATAAGTGTTCTAGTCTCTCCACAACCTCTCCAACATTTACTATTTTTGTTTTTTGGATTAATGCTAGCCTTGTTGGGGTGAGATGATATCTCATTGTAGTTTTGATTTGCATTTCTCTAATGGCTAATGATTATGAGCACTTCTTCATGTGTCTGTTAGCCACCTGAATGTCTTCTCTGGCGAAGTGCCTGTTCATATCCTTTGCCTATTTTTTAATTGGGTTATTTGTCGTTTTGTTGTTGAGGTTAAAAACCCAATAATTATACTTCCCCCAGTCACTCAAAAGTTCCTTTATGCCACAAACCACATGTTCCCAATGCCTATAATTCCACCCTAAGAACACTATTTATTCAACATAAGGTTAAATCCCCTGTTAAAATACAGATCCCTCTGGAATGGGTAACTCTATGAGTTACCAGTCATTTAATGCCATTATGAATGAGTTGAGAACTATGTCCTTGAAGAGATCTTTTAAAAGAAGAGAGCATAAAGTTAGTGAGTGCTTGAGTAGCAGGAAGTAATCTCAAAGGGAGAAACAAATACCAAAGGGGAGACTGAGGATCCATGAGAACAAACAACCTATTTCACAGTTTTGAGTGGGGCTCTGCTTCCTGAATAGACTGATATCCTCCTGCCAAGACTTATCACAGCAGGCTCTTTTTCTTGAAGCAACACCTGTGTATCCTTTACAGCTGTTTCCTAAACAGAAAGTGTCAAATAATTTGCAGTGCACTCTAGGTAAACAAGGCGCACAGTAGAATGAGTTGCTCCTGCTGCCATGTTGCTCCTTGATCGGCTCTGGACACATGTGCTGCACCTCACCTTTGTGGATGCATTATCACGGCTATGGTGTAACATTCTTCATGACTATGAAACAGTGGTGTGCTGCAGGCAGCCCAAGCCACCCAAGCAAACCAATTGTGCGCATCTCCTCCCAGCTATGCATTCGGTGACATCACATAAGTTGCTTGAAATCAGCCATGGGGGGACTATTTACACCACAGAAATCAGCACACTATAAATTAGGGCTTTTCTTCTCAGAGAGCCAATTATTTTGTATTTATCAGCTAGCCACTGCTATGAAACCTTAAAAAGTAAATTTCAGGATATGCCATGTTTTGCCTCTTGAATAGATGCCAATGGTATTCAAAATTATGTTCATCTTTGTATATACTTTACATTTTTAGATATATTTACGTACATATAGGAGTCCCTTGGTAGTACAAATGGTTGATGCACTTGGCTGCTAACTGAAAGGTTGGAAGTTCGAGTCCCCCCAGAGGCTCATCAGAGAAAGTCCTAGCAATCTACTTCCAAAAAACCAACCATCGAAAACCCTATGGAGCATAGGTCTACTCTGACACACATGGAGTATCCATGAGTCAAAGTCAATTTGACGGCAACTGGTTTTTTGATGTGTATATAGACTCCATTTAAGGAAACCATGGTGGCGTAGTAGTTAAGAGCTATGGCTGCTAACCAAAAGGTTGGCAGTTCAAATCTACCAGGCACTCCTTGGAAACTGTATGGGGCAGTTCTACTCTGTCCTATAGGGTCGCTAAGAGTTGGAATCAACTTGACAGTAATGGGATTTTTTTGTGGGGGAGGGGGTTTTGGGTGGCGTAGTGGTTAAATGCTCGGCTGCTAACCAACAGGTCGACAGTTTGAACCCACCAGCTGCTTCATGGGAGAAAGATGTAGAAGTCTGCTTTGGTAAAGATTTACAACCTTGGAAACTCTATAGGGCAGTTCTGCTCTGTCCTATAGGGTCGATGAGTCAGAATGGACTCGACAGCAATGAGTAAACACCCCATTTCTCTTCTCAAAAACTTTACCTGACACTAAGGGGTCCTGAAGGCTTTGCATCATCTGATCCCACTGCCTCGTCTACCCCAGGACCCAGTCAAATTTAACCCCTCAACGTGCCTTGCCCCCACGTATCCTATTATTTCTTTCTTTTGGGCTTTTCTAAGTGCTTCCCCTCCCTGCAGGGCTCCCCTTAACCCTTCTGCATCTGCTAAAGTCTTATCTTTGTTTCAGGGTCAGAGTAGAGGTCTTATCTTCCTCCTTGATACTCATCTGCCGCAGCTCCTTTTGTGTCCATTGCCCTTTCTACAGTGCTCCCACCAAATGCTGTCTGCCTCTCCTCATACAATGCCAATGCTGCTTCATTGTATAAATGTTTGTCTCCATGTCTTATCTCTTCCCTTAAGCTCCCTGAGGATAGTGACTGTTTTTTATTCATCGTTTTATCCTTAAGAGCATCAGGTAGAGAACTTGGCATATCACTCAGTCAGTGTTAGTTGAATTATGGACCTGCGTACAGACTCCATTTTACCCATGGTACCCTGGAAAATATACTAAGCACCACATGAACACACATACAGAATTTTATCAGTCTAAATATCTGTACTTGTGGGCTGATTGCATTTAGCATAGATTATGCTTTAGTGAAGAAAAATACTGGGTTCAAATATAGTCAGTCCAATGAGGACCAACCACAAAACTTGTGCCTTTAGTCTGAAATGTCACCTTTCTCATCTGCATGTAAAATTGGAATGCTTTGTCCAATCATGTGTTAGAAAGGCATCTATCTGTTACAAATCATGGTGTTACAATGGCCACAGAAAATACAAGCTTACTTCTACCAGGAATAGATCCTGCTAGAATGTTGGTTAGTTCTACTGGGACTTCTATAACTAATAAAAACCAATCTGACATTTTTCCTTTGCTCACTTCTACTATGATAAAAAGGCTATTCCTGTTGGTTTGATTCATTCACTCAGCCAATATTGTCTACTTGTGCTAGGAGGTACGCTGCTAAAGGCTGAAGATATAAAGGTGAATTATCGACAGCCCTGCCGTTCAGGGATTCATAATCGGGAAAGGAGACTGAGGAAGCAAAGAGACGTGCTCAAAGTCTCAGGTGACATAGAGCCCGGAGGCTCTGACAATGACCCACATCAGTGCATTTGCCCGTTGGACTCTACCGTCTGTCCCCACGTGAGATGTTTGCCGTAATTCCTTTCCACAGACCTCTTTTGGTTTGAACATGGCTTCAAACCGATTTAGTCATGGCTGATGAAAACAAGGGCAGCATACACATTGCATAAAACCAGCTCTCTTACGTGCTAGCTTTTGCCCCAAGTAGGAAACAAGCAGCAGTGCCCTGCTCAAAAATGGCTGCCTACCGCGCAGTTTTGAATGTGTGTCACTCTCCACAGTCCTGCCAGTAATCTAGTCTTCCGTATCAGGCTCCTGAAAGTTTACTGATTCAGGAGATTGGATTATTGGCAGGACTGTGGAGGGCAACACACATTCTAAGCAGCGCAGTAGGCCACCATCTTTGAGTGGGGCACCATTGCCTGTTTCCCTCTTGGATCAAAAACTGACACGCAAGAGATTTGGTTGCTATGCAACCGATATGCTGCCTTTGTTTCCATCAACCATGACTGAACCACTTAGAACCGGTTCATAGTCCTGCCTTGTTTCCATAGGCGATGACTGAATCATTTAGAACCAGCTCAAAGCCCTGGGTTTGAATGACCTTGGAGACAGCCTGAAATCCCGAGCTTAGAAGGGTGCTTTTAGAGTTACTGGTCTGTACTTACGTGCTTCAAATAGAATTTCACAAACCTCTAATTATCTCCTCTTACCAGGCTGCCTAAATGACTGACGACCAGCTCTTTAGTCGCTCCAAGAATGGGTTTCTATTCAGCCCAAGCCCTGGATGCATTAGGATGCCCAGGACATGTGTGGCTGCTTTGAGTGGCATAAAGCAGTTAACAGAAGCCAAGCAATTTGCAAAATGCCTCAACTTCTGCTCATCTTGGAGGCAGAAAATTGTCAAACTTTAACCTCAAGAGACTCAGCTGCAGAATTACACACACCCCCAACCAACGCACAGCCTCTGGTGTCAGATTCCTCCCCCAACCCCCACTTTTTGCAAACATGAGCACTCAGCCGAAACAACAGCTATGACTCAGTTCCTAGCTAACGCTGCCTGAATTGATTTAGTCTGAGTTCAGATTTAGCACATAATCGTGTTCAATTTGCTCCACTGCACTGCCTGGAGATAAAAGGCTTGGGGGAAAAAAAATAGCTTCGGCTTGTGTCAGTCTTGGTGGTGATGTCATTGCCATGAGAGAGCCGGGCCGTTGGTTACTCCGCTGAGCTGCCTCAGACGCGGCCGGCTGTGTGCAGTGGGAGCAGGCTCCAGGTGCCTGAGCCTCCGGCCGATCCTCAGAAACACAGCAGCGCCGGGCCTGCCCACAGCAATACCCACTTGAAGGTTCTTCCCGGAACTCACAACTCCGAGGCTGCCTAACTCTTTATTGAAAATTCGGAAGGGGGAATGCCAGCCCCTAGCATGGACTGTGATGTTTCCACTCTGGTTGCCTGTGTGGTGGATGTCGAGGTTTTTACCAATCAGGAGGTTAAGGTATGCACCTGCAATCGTATTTGTCATTGTTGCTGGTACTGGAGCTGCTTGGCAAAGCCTTTTTAGCTGAAGGAAATTAGACTTTGTTTCATACTTTTCAGCTCACGGCCTGCGCTAGACATGCATGTGGTGAGTGCATGGCTACATTAATTAGAACAAGTTAGAAGAGGCGTTATTTTTCCATGCAAGAAGATCTACCATTGTCTGTTGTTTCTTGTCTTTTTTGTTAGGTGATTCCTGGTCATTCCATTCACAGTAGATATGTTTTCGTATTCTTGTTTCTCTGTCAATAAGGAGAATTTGCCAGTGCTGATTGTTGAGAGGGGTTTGGAATCAATGATTACACTAAGAAAAAGTGCATGTAATAAACATCACATCCGGGACACACTGACGGTGGGGTAATAACCCTTTCATGGCAAGTCACCTAAATATGCTGTGATATGGTCCTCACATTGAACAAAAGCTGTTCTACAGATGGCAGTTTGAATCTTCCCAGCTCCCTGGAAATTGAAGTTGGAGAGCTGCTGCCTAAATTGTCTTTGTCAGGCACAGAAGGCAAGTCATTTTTCTTGAGCAGTTGTCCGTAAGGGAAGTTCAGGCATCAATAAATTTTGTATCTTAAGGCTTAGTATTCTGTGCCGCTCCTCTCTCATTGTCTGCAGCAATTGTTTAATTGTCATGGGTAATTATCCTCTGATGATATTCATTGTCATTGCTTTTTCCATTTGGCTTTATATTGTGAAAAAGATTCTACGTTTGGAGGATGGGAATTTGATCTCGCTGCTAATATTTAATATAAGAACTAGCAGATGCTTCTTATTTAAACACTTCACACACACACACACACACAAAGGACAGTTGTTCTTGGTGTGATGGGAAGGAGAAAAGGGGAATTGCATCATGTAATCATTTTCCATCCACGCCTCAGTCTTTACTTAAAGAAAGACCCTGAATTCTTTATTGTTGGGTGTGCAGGGGACACTCTGGAGCCTCACAGGCAGGGATTTATGTGTTACTAGCAGGGGCTCGGTCATTCAAGATCGTGGTTTGAATATTCTTTTGCAAGAGATTCAAGAATCCAGTTAGTTTTTCCAGCCTATTTTAAATTTGTAGCCCTGTCGTTATCCATTCTTAGGCTGGTGCTGTGGAAGTGGCCACCACCTGTCAAATCAAGGCTTAGAAAATGGGAATGTAACGGTTTGGTGCTGCCTCTGGCTGCGTCCAGAACTTGAAACGTGCCTGCAAAGCCTTCACAGCCCTGCCAGTCTGACCTGCCAGTCTGACCTGCCATAAGCGTTCCAAAAGGCGGAGCAGTCATCAAAGCCACACCAGTTTAAAGCCAATTTAAAGTCCCGTGTGTACAACTGGTAGAAGGACATCTTCCAGTCACCACTGGAGCAGAATTAAGTGTTAAGTCAAACAAAAGTTCACAGCTCCCTTCTGTTCTCAACAGTTGTTTTTGTTTATGCTCTTGCCCTGGGAAGGTCATAAGATATTTTAAACTTTTTTGGTCCAAGAAATGATAGTGTGAAAATATTAATTAAGGGGCCTGAAATGTGCCAAGCATTGTGCTCATACAGGAAAACATAGTGTCCTCTAGGAGTTTAAAACATGCTTCTACGACATGTGTGTCTGTGATGGAGACGTAAAGATAGCTACTTGCCTAATATTTTTTAAAGACAGTATGTGTTTTGCAGAATTAAGGGGTAACAAAGTTCTCACAGCTGGTTGTACTGGAGTGTTTGAGATGGCTTCATGGAGGAAGTGGTGCTTGACCTTGAAACAGAAAGAGGGAAGGCATTGAGCGGGGTGGGGATGACACAAAGGCATGGAGATGGAAAGACACACCATTTTGCTGAGTCCAGCCAGTCAATCCATTTGACTGCAGTAGGTTCTCTGTAGGAAATTAGAGGAGGAAAAGGGAAGGAGGTGGGTAAGTGCCAAATTATGAATGTTCATCAGAAATTTGTGGGGTTTTCTGGAAAGACTCCCACCAGAAATATGTGTTAAATATCTTTATTGCTAACGGCTCTAAATCGTTTTTAAGAATGGATTTGTTTCTTTTGGGCAAGTTACCTAATCTTTCTGTGCCTTAGTTTTCTCATCTGTAAAGTAGGGGTAATAATAGTTCCTACCTCATTAGTTCAGGAGGAGGATTAAAGAAAATTATGCTTGTAAAATAATTAGTACAGTGCCTGACACATATTCAGTGCTCAGTAAATATTAGCTGTCACCATGGTCATTGTGGTCGTTGTCATCTTTTTAAACATTCTCTGAAGGTGATAGGTTACTTTTGCCAGTTTGTTAGAATGTCCTAACTCCAGCTGAGTTTACGGTGACAGTCCAGGCCACTGAAAGTGTTTTTCCCTTCTATCCATCCCCCAAGATACACACATATGCACAACTAGAAAACATGGCATTTCATGTCAGACATGTAGAACATGTAATGTAAAACAATTACAATACTTTCAAGTAAATATCTACTTTGTGAGGGGGAAAAAACACATTAAGGCAGTTCACAGAGATGGATAGAGAAAATCTATATGCTCCTTGTTCAAAAGTGAGTGTTGCTTATTGTCGTGAAGAGAGATTCAAATGTGAAATTTTGGGTAGCAAACAGAATTTCCCTGTGGATAGCCTTCTTCTTAATTAATTGCAAAAAGAGCAGATACAGAGAGGAGCCAGGAGTTCCTTTCTTTGAAATCTTTAATATTTGCTGTCCTGGCAAGGATCGGCCTCTCCTTCTTATATCCACTTGGTTGATGTTAGGCTTGTTTGTTTGCCACTAACCCTCCCTGCCACTTTCCCTCCCTTGTTAGCTGCATTGAGTCAGCCCTTGACCCATGATGACCACATGCACGATGGAATGAAATGCTACCCAGTCCTGGGCCGTCCCCGTGATCGGTTGTGGACTTGACCCTTGTGATCATAGGGTTTTGGCTGATTTTTGGAAGTAGATCACCAAGCCTTTCTTACTCATTCATCTTAGTCTGGAAGCTCCGCTGAAAGCTGTTCAGCATCATAGCAAATTGCAAGTCTCCACAGACAGACAGCTGGTGGCTGCACTCGATGGCAACTGGTTTCTACATGTAGAACCATGGAAAAGCAGCCACACCAGAGAGATGCAAAAAGCAGGAACCCTCAGCAAATGCAGTAGTTTAGCTGAAGTGGTGGCAGTGGGGTGGGAGATGGAGGGTCGAGGGTGAAGGGTACTATATGAAAATCGATTGTTTTATTGAATTTAGGAAGCTTCATTCTCAATGGTGGATATCAGTTGGTTGCATGGAGCCCTTCAGTCTCCAGTATCCTAAATTTTGCCAAACCTGCTAGAACAATAGTTCCAAAAAGAGTAGGAAATCAGGCAAATGGAGTTCCGCCATATTTGTCTTTCCCAGAAAAATCCATTGATAGTATTGTCAACTTGGCTGTCTGCTTTTTAGCAGAATAGTGCTCAGAAAGATGAAGAAATCTGAAGCCCTCAGTAGAAGGAAAGTGGTATAATAAACTATGGAATTTGTGTGTGTGTGTGTGTGTGTGTGTGTGTGTGTGTGTGTGTATGCAGGGTTGGTTTTCTCCAATAGTCTTCTCATGTTTCTGAAAATAGCCTTCTCCCTCCACAAGGAGCCAGACCCTTTAGAAAATGAAAGGGATCCAAAGATTGGTAATGAAATTTATATTTCACTTTAATCCAGTGGTACTTAAACCCGACTGCACATTGGTATCCCCTGGAGATCTTTTAAAAATATTGACAATGCCCAGGCCCCATTCCCGAAACTTCTAACTTAGCTGATCTGAATGAAGTTTATGCATAGTTTTTGTTGTTGTTGTTGTTGTTGTTTTTTAAGCTATCCCAGGTGATTCTTGTAGATAGCCAGTGGCCTGTCTTCTAGGGATGGGTAGGTACAGGTGAGGTCAGTCAAGAATTGCCTGGAGAAGTTAACCTCTGCTTAAATAGTTTGATCCATATCCTCCAACAAAGACTTGATGTATTAAGTTTTAGAAGCAATTATCCCTAAGCTTTCAGAAATTTTGAGACTTCCCCAATAATTTTTGACCTCTTAACCACATCTCCCCACCACCAATCTGCCAGTTTGTTGTACTGTGGTGGCTTGCATGTTGCTGTGATGCTGGAAACTATGCCACCTGTATTTCAAATACCAACAGGGTCACCCATGGTAGACAGGTTTCAGTGGAGCTTGCAGAGTAAGACTTATAAGGAGGAAAGGCCTCCTGGAAATCTACTTCCAAAAATTAGCCAATGAAAACCTTATGTATCACAACAGAATATTGTCCAATATAGTGCTGGAAGATGTGCCCTCTAGGTTGGAAGATACTACACGGTAGCCATAACAATGGACTCAAGCATACCAATGACCATGAAGATGCTGCAGGACGAGTAATGTTTCTTTCTGTCATACATGGAGTCACCATGAGTCAGAGTTGACTCAAAGGCAACTAACAACAATCACACTTCCAGTTCCTCCATCTGGTTTCGAGCCACACTAAACACGCTTCCCCACTGTTGGCAACCATGGGCAGCCTTCTCAGAGCTTCATAGTGCCGTGACTCCTCCAGGGGCATCCAATCTGGACCTGTCCTTTCTCTGAAGTGGTGGCTTTTCTTTATAGAAGAAGCGGTGAATATATTCTCTCTGGTCAAGAGGGTTCCCGATTCATGTCCCAGGAATTCAGACTTATCTCCCAGAGCATCCTAGGAGACAAGGGATCTCAAAAGTCTCAACTGCTTGTTAGACAGGGAGGAAATATAGCAAGTTTTGTAAGAAGTACAGAAGTTCCAAACATTCTTGGGGCAGAGAGATTTGTTCACTCATTCAGAAAATATGTGTAGCACCGTTGACTCTTACCAGGAAATGCTCCAGGCACTGGGAGATAGCCAAGACAGACAAAATCCCTGCTTCCATGGAGTGTACCTTCTAACATGGAAGGCAGATAATGAACTAGTAAACAAATGCATGTATACTATAATTTCAGGTAGTGTTAAGGACTATGAAAAAAATGAAGCGGGGGCGGGGGGATGGAGTGTTTGTGAGGGAGGAATGGCCACTTTTGAATGGATGGTCAGAGGAGACGTCTCTGGGGAGGTGACAGTTTATTAAATGTCATTGTTTTAATGTCATTTGGAGATCACAGTAAAATGAGTGAGAGAGCCACATGCTGACCTGAGGGAAAAGCATCCAGGTAGAGGGAACAGCAGGTTCAACAAGAAGCCATCTTACCTGATCTGATCTTATCCAGCCTCACTTTTAACCTGTTTCAAACATTCTTTCATTCAGTGACTTACAGAGGTTGCCGCTGTCTCGTGCCATAATTAATTTTTTTTAAAGGATGGTCCTTTTTGGAAAATTATACTTAACTTAATTGCCTCATGCTACATTTTAAAACCATTGGCTCTCCTGGGAGAGAGAGAAATTTAAGCAGAAATTTGTTCTCAGCATAATTTTTTATATGCTTAAGATCTTAAGATTGCTATAGGCCTTATCTTTCCATTCTGGAAGACCTCAGTCTTTTTAAGGTCACTCCTAAGTCCTACTTTCTCTCCTTCACTTTTGAGAATTTTGCAATATCCTCCAATCCATGTGACTTTGGCCAAAGCTCTTAATCTTTCTGGACACATGATAAGTCATGCAGAGAAAAATGCTATACTGCTTTGTGTATATCGTTTTCTTTTGAACACAATAGTACAGTGTTACTGACTCAGTCTGTGTCATGCTGTTGTGTTATGAAAAAACAAAACAAAAAACAAAACCAGCGCATCGTGGCCACTTACTGCAACGTACTGTCTTTTGTTTGTAATTTGAACCACTGGAAATTTCAAATGATTGTTTTGTTTGATGGAAGAGATGGGAGGAGAAGGAACGATGGAGGCAGAGTTGGGAATAGTGCCCTTTGCACTCTTCCTTGAGAGACTGCAACTGACACAAGTGAATACACAGGTATTGGGGATTTATTTGGAAGACAAGTTTGTGGGTGTGTATCAGGGGAGTCCATAGAGCTTCAGCCCACTACTTACACTTTTGCAAATGCATGGTCTTGACTGAGACCCCAACGCTCTGTAGAACTCTAAATCTCTCTCAGAATCTTCAAAAAGCATTGTGGTTACTCAGCGTGTACATATATGTCTTAATTCGCAGAAGTTGAAGCTCTCTAGAGGTATTCATGATAACGTTCAGCAACCAAAATGTTGTTAGCAGAAACTCCCATTCCTCATTCATTAGCTATAATATTAAATAACATTGTTACACATCTCTGGACTACAGTTAGTTTATGCAAACCAAAGGGGAGTAGTGGAGGGGAGGTATAGGGGCATGTGTAGTATAGATTCTAACGCTTTACAAAGCAAAAGCTTGCCTTTTCTCTGAAAATAAGGTGGACTAGAATTGAGGCCATTCTGCAAATAAAGGAGTTAATTCAAAGCTGAAAGTCAGAAATTATTAACCCTAAGAAAAGTATTCTTAAATGTGCAATAGAGCATTTTCTTGTCTCTGAGGAAAGTAGCAAACATCTTTCACAGAGTGGGGAGAAATGATTTTATGCAAGAGACTGATGCTCCCCAAGAAGGTTAACAGGCGGATCTCTCAGCTGCCTGTCATGTTAGGGAAAGACAAGGTAGACAGTATTGTTAAGCAGTAAAGTTGCGGTGCGATGGATTGTTTTTGTGTGTCCTTTCTCACCATGGTCTTGTAACTCCCACCCTAGTGATTCAGCGGTACTGTGCAAATAAGGTAATTGTGGACCACCAAGGGGATTGGAGAGTTTTACCATCCCACTGGGCTTGAAATGAGCCATCCCAGAGGCGGAAAGCAAAGGATCCCACCACCACCAAGGAAGAACAGCCAGGAGTGGAACATGTCCTTTGGACCCAGGATTCTTGCACTGAGAAGCTCCTGGAACCAGGAAACAGAGAGGGAGAGAGATCTAACACTGAAGACAGCGAGAAGCAGTGGTAGAAGAACAGTGGCAGGAGAGACCAGCAAGAGACAGTGCAGTGGACTTCCTGGCTCAAGGAGCAAGAAGGCATAAACTCTTCAACCTACACTTGACCCTTTGGGCCAAGGCTTACTGACAGAGTAGGGTACCACTGGGCACTTATTGGCAGAGCTAAAAGAGCTTTGTAATACTTGCTTGAGCAGGGAAGAGGTTGAGGGACCAGAGAGAGGCATGCCTGTGGCACAGCTGGGAAGAGACTATCCTGATGGAAAAACTATATCCTGAGTGTTCCTGAACCTGAATTGTAACCTGTTAGTTCCCTCATAAGTCCCGTAATCATGAGTATTGTCTGTGAGTTCTCTGTGGCCATGAATTATTGAACCCAGCAGAGAAGCAGCGAGTGCCGTGGGAAGGAAAGTAGGTGTCGGAATTCGTAAAGATGACAGACAGAGGAGGCATATCTGACCTCTGCCTCATAGGAATCAGCCTTGAGCTGTTGATCTTGATTCTCCTTCTCCCTTGTGAAGTTAGAGGAGGTCAGACGCCACCCCTACGCCATTCTTACGAAAGTCAACTAAAAACTTACCTGCTTAAAGGGTATTTCAACTTTTGGAAAGTAACTGAGACACTGACAGTTGCTCCCTCCAGCAAAAGTTTCAGATGTATTTTTAAAAAACAGCGTCTTCATTAAAATTGTTCTGCTTAAGAAACAGATTTTAACATGAAACTCAGAGCATATACCATTTGCATCCTTAGTGATTCTGTTTGAGTACAAACATCAATAATTTATAATGACCTGTGTTAGTACTTTCTGATGAGGCTTAGAATTGACATATAAGAGAGAATATAATACCTGAGTCATTTAATAATCATTTTATGTGCTTAGATTGGAAGCTTAATAGGCATTGCAACTTTGTAGTAAAAAGTCCAGCTTTCCAAGGAGGTCATAAACTCACCAACCCACGCTTGACCCAGAATTTCTTTATGTGTAGAGACTGTATACTGTTCCAGCTCTAAATATAAGTTAATTCCAAAACTCAACTTTAAAAACACATTGAAAGGTAATTTAACGAGGATTTCAAGTAGATGCAAAGTTACTTCCTCTCCACTCTATCTAGAGTGGAAATTTTATTTTAAAAATATTTGAGAATAAAGTTATCTACCAAGTTAGACCTGCCCTAGAGAATATTCAAGATACGTGCTTTCTTATTACCCTTCTGGGTAAGTGTATCAAAAAAAAAATATATATGTATATATACATACATACATATATATATGTATATGCACATACATATGCATGTATGCCCTTGAGTAGATTTTTGACTCACGGCGACCCCATGTGAGAGTAAAACTGCCCCATAGGGTTTTCTAGGCTGTAATCTTTGCAAAGCAGAACGCCAGGTCTTTCCCCCGCAGAGCCACTGGGTGGATTCATACCCTCAACATTTTGGTTAGCAGCCAAGCACTTAACCATTGCAGCACCAGGGCTCCTATGCATAAACATATATATACATGTACACACACACACATACACACACACACATACATATATATATGTTTTTTCCTTCCATGACTATGAAAGGTTTTTCTGGAAGCTGTAACTGTTCTGCAGTGGCCTACCCTACTAGCTGTTAGAAATTACATGCTCTTAAACATATCAAAGGAGATGAGAGCCCAAAGAAGGTTCCAGACCAGAAAGTTGAACAGGAGCCTACACATCCTCTGTAAAAAACTAAGAAAGTCATTGCCTTTTCTTTTTATTGTTATGTATCAGAGGGATGTTTATATCCTTACAGTCTAATAGTGAAATTACTCTTCAGAATCTGAAATGCCAGCTCTGAACTATGAACATTTTTTAAGAAGGTGTTCAAAAAAGCTCTTGACCCTTCAGCTTCCAGAAAGATGGCTATAACATTCTATCCTTCTCTGTTACATTGATCTGTGGGCCAATTTTCATCCCCCAAAATAACATCTTTCTTAATATGCTGTTTGTCCCAACCATAGGGTGGTTTGCTGCTTAGTTTGAAGATTTTTTTTCTGTGAGCAATTTTCATGTTGTGCCCCCAAATTTTTGTCCATGGAGGACCATTGAGCATTAGACAATCTCACGTGATGACAAATGCAAACCTACAGAGATGTTCATCTCCGTGAATCAATATTGTGTGAACAGTTTTAAAAGATGGGCAATTTAAAAAATTATAACAACTACTCTTCCCATTTACTAAGTACTTCTGAATTCCAGGCAAGATATCAGGCATTTGGCATTCACTGGGTACTCCCTGTAGTCCCCATAATATCCCTAGACATCTATTGATCTGCCCCATTATATTATATATATTATATTCTCTGATGTTCAGAGAAGCTAAATTTTTGTAGAAGATCACACAGCTATTAATTGGCAGAAATGGGACTCAAGCTGTGTCTGCTTTACTCTTGCCACTGCTGAAACCTCTCTGAGGATTAATGAATAAGCCGTTAGTCAATAGTTGGAGGGAAAAAGATGTAAACTCTTAGAGGATAAGACATTGAACATATATATAATATTTCCTCTGGTATTCAAAACACTGTTTTTCCCTTGCTGTTCTTATCAGAGATGGTGGTACTACTTTCCATAAATTATCTGTTGAGATTATTGTAGCTTTTGTCAATAAATCTAATGTTGTAACAATTCTGGGCATAAGATCTGTATTAGATTTAGTTTCAAATTAGTTTTAATTTACATATCTAGTAAGAGGAAAAAAAAGTCTGTTGGAAAGCCCAACAGCTCATCCACAGCCTGATGGCACTTGGTTTGACAGTTCCTCTGCCTCCTTCCTGGTGTCACCAAATATTTTCTGTTGACTTGGTGAGGGATCATGATGAATCTATGAAGAATTATAGAGCAGCGGTGGTGAAAGTGTTCATGGCAGTAATAATGATATTTTTGGACATCACTCCAAATTATCAACTCAGCTTTCTCACAGGAGACCTCCAGGGTAAACATGACCACACAACTCAAGGGGACAACTTGGACCTAGACTTTGTTCACGACACAATGTAAGATTACTTGATGTATTATGGCCTGCATCAATAGTGCATCTAGAAGAATTGATTTCATCTCTTGTGATTTCACTGTGTCGTTAGGTGTTGATCAAGAAAATCATCTCAGGTAACCTTTCCTAGAACATGATATATAAGCAATGAGCAAACTTAATAATAGCAACAGTGTATTGAACATAGTATTTGTCAGGCACTATACATAGCATAGAAACCCTGGTGGCATAGTGGTTAAGTGCTATGGCTGCTAACCAAAAGGCGCTCCTTGGGAACTCTATGGGACAGTTCTACTCTGCCCTATAGGGTCACTATAAGTCAAAATTGACTTGACAGCAACAGGTTATGAATATCATGGAGCCCTGGTGGTGCAGTGGTTGAGAGTTCAGCTGCTAACTAAAAGGTTAGCAGTTCGAATCCACCAGCTGCTCTTTCAAAACCCTATAGGGCAGTTCTACTCTGTCCTATAGGGTCAGTATGAGTCGGAATAGACTTGACAGCAGTGAGTTTGGTTTTTTGGTTTTAAACAAAGCACTTTTATTCATTTATTCATTCATTCATCCATTCATTCTTTCATTTATAAAGTACGTATTGAGTGCCTTCCATGTGCAAGGTCTCAGACTAGACTCTGGAGATACAGAGATGAACAGTCCCATCAGATGCAAAAGGTTATCCTATGTCATTATGCAGTGCTAGCCTTTGTCCCACTCAGTTCCATTTTTCCCCAAAAGGAGGATGCTGTTTTGACCTCTAAAAAGGCCTCTCTGGCTAACATAGGATGTGCGAGAAGGGAGCAAGCCCAGCCTCTGGAGTCAGATGTCCTGGTTAGAATTCTCCACTTGGCTGTTTGGCTCCTTACTGAGTGTGTAAACTGGAGCCAGGGCCTTTACCTCTTTGCGCCTCAGTTTCCTCAACTACAAAATGAAGAGAATAGTAATGCCTACCTCGTAGATTTGTGGTGAGGATTGAATTGATTAAGGTATAAAACTTAACACGGTGACTGGCACACAGAAAGTGCACGTTAGCTTTTATCATCATCATCATCATTGTTATTATTAGCAGTAGACTTCTTATATGGAGTTTTGAGTTTTCTTGATAACTAATCATACCAGACTACTCCTTGCAGTTTTCATCTGATCTTTGCACACAGGGCAGCAGTGCCATCACCTTAGCAACACTTGAGGTCACAGACCCACAGAGCCTGTGTCTCTTCCCTGTGTGATTTTTCTTATGTCTTCCCACCCCTCACCCCGGGTAAGGCCCCCTTTAGAGCAGAAAGCATCAAGAAATGAGGGGTCTGGATAAACAGGAAGTGTCCCCATTCTGCAGCCACTGTAGGTGGAAGTGGGAGATGAAGCCTAAGGAAGTTGTTGATGTTGACTGAGGTACTGGAAAGAGAAGCAGCCTGAATGGAAAAGCAGGTATAGAACCTCTCTCCCTGCCCAGCTTGAATTCAGAAGAGTGTCCAGGGTTCAGTGCCTCAGTGGCTCCTATCTCAGAATAAAGCCCAAGTCATTGCTGTGGTCCTCAAAACCCATCAGACCTTGCCTCAGCCTCCTTGCTGACCTTATCTCCTGCATGTCTTCTCACCTGAGACCCAGCTCTAACCACCTGGCTCCCTGCACATGCTACGCATCCTCCTTACTTTGCATTTGCTTTGCTCTCTGCTCAGAATGCTCTTCCTCCCAGTGTGGACCTGACTTCCTCCTCGGGTATCACAGAGCCCTTCATTGTCCACCATATCTGAACTAGTACACGCCGCTGGCCATTCTCCATCCCTCACCCTGCCTTATTTGTCATCATAGCACTCATCACAAGGTGACATTCGATGTGTTTGTTCGTTTGTTCATTGTCTGTCTCCACCCATTAGAACCTGTGCTTCATGAGGGCAGGGACTTTTCTCTTTGTCCACTGCTGTGTCCCTAGAGACTAGCATATGGAGAAGATATGTGTGGAACAAACGAATGATAGACTCCAATGCTCAATACCCTAGAATGTGCTATTAGACCACCTTCTTTGAAAGGGATGGTCTACAGTTTTTCATATCCAAGGTCAGTTTTAATAAGCGCTCCGAGAGAGGTATACATGGCAGAATACAGAGTTTTTAGGGCAAGATTCCCATTAAGGAAAAGAGAGGTTGAGCTCAGAATGCAGTTCTTGAAAATATTTGAACACCTCTGAGTGGGAATTTTAAATGGGGTCATAGACTGGTTTCACCACAGTAATGCTGAACTATAACTGTAAGACTCTCACTATTGACCTTCAGTGCCCATTTCAACTTTATCACTGTGGAGATAGGTGAAAATTAGAGTAAGTATCCAAGCTGAGCTAAATTTTTCTTTTCCTTAATGGGCATCTTACCCCAGAAGCTTTGTATTCTGCCCTGTATACCTACTGCTGATTGCTTATTAACTCGTATCATAAAACTAGTAAATAATTCTGTGATACTTAAAAAAAAAAAAAGCTAAAAGGCCTACCATTCATTGCCTGAATGAATAAGCAGTAAATCTGAATTATTAACGAGAAGGATAGTAGATGGTCTACTTTGTATTCTCACTTTGTAAGGAGATAGTCCATACTTTATAGCACTCAGCAAAATAATATTCTATGTTTAAGTAACTCTCAGCATATTATTGGCAACGATTAACATTTGTGTAGCCTCAGAAGATTTGAACCCTCTTTCAGTGAATGATTCCTCATGCTACCCCTTTCATGTAGGTGGGAAGTCATACTCTCTTTGTGAGAAATTCAGGTTAGAAGGGTTCTCCAAATTAGGTTCCAAATCAATACCCATTACCTGTTGCTGTCAAATCGATTCTGACTCATAGTGACCCTATAGGACAGAGCAGAACTGCCCCACAGGGTTTTCAAGGCTGAAATCTTTACAAAAAGCAGACTGCCACATCTTTCTCCCTCAGAGTGGCTGGTGGATTTGAATCACCAACCTTTTGGTTAGCAGCTGAGCACTTAACCACTGTGCCACCAGGGCTCCTTCCAAATCAGCAGAGAATAAAAATAAGTAAAAATTATTTATGATTTTCCTCATACGTCAAAAAAAAAAAAAAGATACCAGTGTAGGTTATGGGACTGTTGGGATATAGGTGATGAATAAATGTAAGCTATTATAATGGGTGGTGCAATGGTTAACATGCTTCGCTGCTAACTGAAAGGATGAAAGTTAGAGTCCAGCCAGAGGTGCCTTGGAACAAAGGCCTGGTGATCTACTTCTGAAAAATCAGCCATTGAAAACCCCATGAAGAACAGTTTTACTCTGACACACGTGAGGTCACTCTGAGTTGGAATTGATTTATTACATAATAATAAAAAACTTTTATTATTATTACATATATGTACAATATGTATGTATATTATAATGTATAGCATTTGTGAGGCCTCTCATCCTCTCATTCCCCATTTAACACACATAATGGAGCATTTGGTATATAGTAGGCACTGCTTTGGAGCCCTGGTGGCGCAGTGGTTAAGAGCTATGGCTGCTAACCAAAAGGTTGGCAGTCCAAATCCACCAACCACTCCTTGGAAACTCTATGGGGCAGTTCTGCTGTGTCCTGCAGGGTTGCTACGAGTCGGAATTGACTCGACGGCAATGGGCTTGGGTTTGGTAGGCACTGCTTCTGCCTCTGGGAATTCAGAAATGAGAGGCATGTTTCCTGCCCTCAGGGAGTTTGGTCTAAGCTATTGAAGGAGTGAAAGTGGTAAGTAGACACTTAAGAGTTTAGAAAGTACCATGGTTTGAGTAAGCCCAACATACTATGGAAACTTATAAGAGGGTGGTCTGGGATAATGAGGGAAGACTTCCCCAAGGAGATAATGGTTGAGGTACAGATTTACAGGTGAGTGGATGTTCACCAGGTGAAGAAGAGATGGGAATAGGATAGGGTATTTCTGAGAGAGAGAAGATCCTGTACCAAAGCAGAAATGCCAGAGGGAGTGGAGAATTCTGGGAAGTGGAGCTCTGGGTAGATGTGAGATTATACAGAAATGCCAGAGAGAGTAGAGAATTCTGGGAAGTGGAACTCTGGGTAAATGTGAGATTGTACAGAGATACCAGAGAGTGAAGAATTTTAGGAAGTGAGGTTCTGGTTAGATGTAAGATTATACAGAAATGCCAGAGAGAGTGGAGAATTCTGGGAAGCGGAGCTCTGGGTAGATGTGAGACTATACAGAGATACCAGAGAGTGGAGAATTTTGGGAAGTGAAGCTCTGGGTAGATGTGAGATTATACAGAAATGCCAGAGAGAGTGGAAAATTCTGGGAAGTGGAGCTCTGGGTAGATGTGAGATTATACAGAAATGCCAGAGAGAGTGGAGAATTCTGGGAAGTGGAGCTCTGGGTAGATGTGAGGCTGGAGTCACATCATGAAAGAGTCTGGAGATTATGCTGTGGTCCAAATATATTGGGCCATGGGAAGCATTTAAGCAGGGGCGTGACTATCTGACTGATAGGACTGAAAGTTCTTTCTGGTTGTAGTATAAAGTGTGGCTATATGAAGGGTAGCACTGCAAAGAGGGGAGCAGGGAGTAGGAAGCTGCAGCAGTCCCAGCCAGAGATGATGAGGGCTTGTGAAACTCAATGGTAGAGTTCAAATATCCTGGAGTTATGTTTACTGCTTTCTAAGTTATTCCTCTGTCTTTTCGCTTTAAAGAGGAGGAAATCACAATAGAAAAGCAGGCATCTTGAGAATGCCATTAAGTTGCCATTCAGCCAGGTTTTTGGAGGGTGGGGCATATATATTAGCCCTAAACCAAGGATACTGTATTCAGCAAGTACATTCAATTCAGCAGGCATATACTGATTGTCTTCTAGAGTCGGAAGTCTAAAATCAGGAATACAAACCTTGGTCCTTTCCATGGGGAATCACTTAGTCTGTAGGGGAGGGAGGCAAGCTTACAGTCACAAGTGGATGTCCTTTATCCAAAAAATTACTCCCTGATGCTTCCCCAAATTTCTAACAACTTGGAAATAGAAATTCCATGATGTCAAAATGGTGAACCTAGAATATCCTGGGTCCCTTCTGAGAGTAAATTTTTTCCTAGGGACAAAAATTCCTTGAGTTTACCATATACAAAGCAGAGGGAGAGAAAAAATTGCTGTATGTTCTTGTCATTAACTGTTGCCATCATGCCTATCAGTCTTGCCCCAGTGCGGTGGTCTACTTTAGTAGATGCTGAATAAATGTTGGATTAGGGAATGACTAATGGTGCTTGAGTTTGTTGCTGGCTTTGTTTTAAGCAGCAGAATGGAGGAAGAGGGGGAGGAGGGGGCTTACCCCTCCACCTAGAAGGACATGTTCCAGAAGTTGTGCATATCACTTCCTTTCAGATTCAGCTGGTTAGAACATGGGCACCTAGACCATCTGGCTGCAAGAGAGGGTGACAAATACTGCTTTTTTCCTAGGTGGTCCTGTACCCAGGCAAAAATCAGGATTTTATTATAAACAGAAGAGGAAGGTCGATATTGAGGAACAGCTGGCAATTTCTAGTACAAGTGACAAGTGTACCCTTTAAATAAATAACTTGAGAACTCAAGTCCCAAAGTTCACATAAGCTAAATAATGGCCCAGAAGGCGTTAATGAGTCCTCAAAGCACACAGTCTTAGGAGAAGTTTATCAAGATTTCATAAAAAGGGTAGGCTTTGATGTGGGGTTTGAAAGGCATGGCAGGCACTAGGCACTCTCCAGTCTGGCTTGCTCCCTTCTAGGTCAGCTGGTGAGCTTAGGGCCCTGCAGGCTGCTTCTCCAGTTTCACCTCTGTGCCTTGGCACTTGCGGTTTTTCCATACTAAGTGAGCAAAACCCCATACCTACCCCACTTTTTGAACTGCTACCTGCTACTTGAGTAGTTCTCTCATTTGCAGATAGATCTTTATTAGCAGATGATAAGACCATTTATAATCAGATCCAGAGTACCATTCAGATCCTTCACAGCCATTAGGTGGGACTTGAGTTATGTAGAATAAGCCAACAAGTTTCTGTCCATGTGGGTACTAAGATGTCTTGAACCTTCCTCCAACCTTAATAGATACAGAAGAGCTCATGATACAGCTGTGGGGATGGGCTGTGGGGAGACAGAAGGTGCACTGAACCAGGAGGCAGAAGTGCTGGGTACAGGTCTTCAGGCTGCTGAGACTTTGGGAGAGGTAATCTCTCTGGCTATCTATTGGAATGAACCACCTGTAGATAGGTAGTGGGCATCATGAATAGGGAATGGGCTTTAAAGCCAGACCAATCTTAATTGTAAATTACTGTAACACTTACTAGCTTTGCAGTCTTGGCAAGGTTTCTGTATCTTTGAGTAGCAGTTTTCTCATCAGTGAAGTGGTTATGATAATGCTACTCTTCAGATTGTTGTAAGAGTGGAATAAGAACGCACAGAAGCACATAGGCACTCAATAAATGACTGTTATTTTTCTCACCCTCTCACCCCTAAATTTTGAAGATGAAAATATCTTAAATTCAACTGAATCTATTAATGAGATTTAACTCTGTTAAAGACACAGCAGTTCTGCCACATTGAAGAGCATATATTAGCCACATCTACAAAATGATACGTCATTTTCTAAAATCCACATAACTTTCGAGTAAAATTCCTGTATGGGACATCATCCATTTTAGCCGAGAAACTGAGTAAAAATCTATCAAGTTCCAGGCTGCAAAAAAATGATTACTATTAGTGATATTCTCCCATGAGATCTTTAAAACTGATGATACATTTGCTTCCTTTGGGTCAACACTGTGGCAAAAATCAAAAACTGTAAGAGCAACTGTTTATTTGCCAGCACTGAGGAGAGAGAAACTAGCAGCAATTTGTATTAGGTCAACTAAGAGATTACTTTGGAGGAAATATGAATCAGCCTTTATTCTTTTTTTTTTTTCAAATGTTGGAAAACAAAGTTTTCCATTGACTTTGCTGAGCCAGGACAGTATGTGCTTCTCATTGAATCCTCCTTTTAATTTGTGTTACAGAATGGAAGCTCTGAGCACAAAAATTTAATAAAGACTTCTGGATGGTGTTCCAGCTCCAGATTCTTTCTTGTACGTGGAAGTGAGATAAACTCAAAAGTACTTTAAGCTCTTGAATTCTAAATGAGCCCAGTATGATAGACCCTGAATGCCTCAACTTTCTCTTGAACCTTCTACTTGATTCACCTATGCAATTATTCTAGGCAATTATCATCATTACCCAGGCTTAGAACATTTACTCATCAACCCTTTTTATTGACTTCACACTTTAGCAAAGACAAATCTCTTCAGTTCTTTCTTCTACTACGTCCAAGTTAAAAAACTGTTTATAAGAACCTAATATGAATGGAGCACCATGTAACCCCCAGAGCATAAAAAATCTCATTACCCCAAAATCTTAAAATCTAGCAGGGCTGTAGTTTGGGGCTTATTCTAGCCTCCATGGCTCCAGAAAGTCTAGAATTCATGAAAATTTTAAAATTTCTCCCTCTTGATCAGAATTCTACTATAGAATCTTTGATCAAAATGTTCTGTAATGGTAGCTGGGAACCATCCAGTTCTTCTGGTCTCATGGTAAAGAGACAGTTGTTCATGGAGGCAATTGGCCACATATTCCATTTTCTCTTCCCACTCCTGACTCTCCTTCCTCTGTTGCTCTAGGTGAGTAGAGACCAATTGTTGTACCCTAAGATAATCTTTAAACCTTAAATCTAAAATCTAAAATATCCCCTGAAATAAAACCAAAAACTTGTAATAAGTATCTTCCTTGAGCATTATGCTCTTTTAAGAGCTATCTATATGGGATCAAATTGACAACAGCAACTTGAAACATTAGATAGGAACCTTAGAGGGCAGTGAGTTTATCTTACTGGGGGAGGAACAACTCAGAAAAGGAGGGTAAGAATGGTTGCATAATTCAAAGACTGTAATCAGTATCACTGAAACGTACATGTAGGAACTTGAATTGATGTATGTTTTTACTGTGTATATTCTGAACAACAATAAAAATAAAATATTTTTTAAAAAATCTAGCAGGGCTCAATAGTGTAAATGCCAGGAGAAAGGTGCAAGCTCAGTAACATGGGTCTTCCAGGAAGGATTACTCCTTTCCAGTTGGATGAATGAGAACCAGCTTCATCTAAAAGGTAACATTTTAAGGTTGGAAGTTACTAAATGGCCACCTGTGATCCAGATCCCTAAGTGGGTTTAATGTGATCTGCACAGTGTTGTTTCATTAAATTGAATTATTTGCTAGCCTTGAAAAACTGGGGAGATTTTACATTTAAAATCCACATCCCATAAAGGGAAAGGAGGAGATTGCCGACACATTGTGGGGATTGCAACCAATGTCACAAAACAATTTGGGTATAAATTTTTGAATGAGAAACTAATGTGTGCTATAAATTTTCACCAAACACACACACACACAGACACACAGACACACAGACACACAGACACACACAGACACACACACACACACACACTCACGACTCTTTTCAAAGATTAGCAGAGCTGCC
Source organism: Trichechus manatus latirostris (assembly GCF_000243295.1). Classification (NCBI taxonomy): domain Eukaryota; kingdom Metazoa; phylum Chordata; class Mammalia; order Sirenia; family Trichechidae; genus Trichechus; species Trichechus manatus. The sequence continues at coordinate 12,154,452 of NW_004444001.1, read as the reverse complement.
ATCACTGGACCTGCATTCCACATGGCAACAATTGGCTCAAGATGACCTGGATTGGTTATTTTCAAGAAGCATGCACTCTCCAGTCCCCCCACACACCATTGTCTTAGACTTGGCCTACGTCCCCATTTGTGTAACGTACCTGTGGGTGTTTGAGTTTGTAACTCCTGTTTAGATGAACCTTTAGGATGGGAACAGTTTTGATAGATATAGCTAAGTGATGCTGTTCTAAGTGTAGGAAAATGTATGTGAATAAGCAAAGGGATAAGAAGGTTTACTCAAGAAAGAACAAGCATTCTTGCATCCCTGAAAGGTAGAGTATACAGGCTGATGTGAAAAATATTTAACAGTCAGTAAGGTACTGACACTGACTGTGGCAATGGAAACTGAATCCTGGGTGTACCTTGCTGTGCCACACATTAACCCTTTGGTTGCTGGATTGTAGGGAGGTCTGATGAGACTCAGGGGAGAGTCTAGTGTGGTAGTGGGGACTCAGGCAGCTTGGGAGCAGCAGCTGTTTATTAACCAGTATGGATATCTTTCGCTATATTCATAATCAGCATGGCAGTAACAGTGTGGACTGTTCCGGGTACATGCAGGGAGCAGTGGAAGGTAATGCTGTAGAGCGAGGATCGCTCATGCTATGGATGACCTTGAGCACCAGCCAAAGCATTTGCAATTAATTCTGTGAACCATGGGGAATCACCAGAGTGTTAAAAGCCATAACTTAGGAAAATTGCGTTGCTCCAGGATTGCAGCTTGGATAGGAGAAAGGAGAACACAGGAACAGGAAAATCGGGAGGCGGTTGCAATTCTTTTAACAACTATGTCTCCATTTTTTTTTTTTTTTTGGTGATCTCTCTTCCTTCATCCTACACTGAAACTCTGTAGGGTGGACTGGAAAGAATATTGGACTAGAAGTCAGAAAATAGGGCTCAAGTTTTCAGGTCCGTGTGGGCAAGACTCCCTTTGCTCATCTATGAAATGGTGATAAGGGCAATGTTGATCTCCCAGAATTATGGTGAGGATTAAGTGAAACAACATTTTGGATGGTCTTCATGGCCTGTATTATCATCCCCTGACTACATTTCTGCAGACTTCTCAACATCAGGCTTTCTCCGTCTCTTTGCCATTGATCAGCTTTGATTTTACTAAATTTATTTCCAGTCTTGGATTCCTCCAGAACTTCCCACTATATTTTGTCTCCTTAGTTGAGGTTTTGGAGTCCCTGGGTGGTGCAAACAGTTAACGTGCTCAGCTGCTAACCGAAAAGTTGGAAGTTCAAGTCCACCCATAGATGCCTTGGAAGAAAGACCTGGTGATCTACTTCCAAAAATCAGCCATTGAAAACCCTATGGAGCACAGTTCTACTCTGACACACACAGGGTCACCATGAGTTGAAGTCAACTCAACAGCAGTTGGTAGTTGAGCTTTTAAATCAGGATTTCAAAGTTGGAAAGGGTTTTAGAGGCAATTAAAGACGCCTAGTTGATGTAGCCATCTCCCCTCCAGTACTTCAGCCTCTGCTTGACTTCCTCCAGTGATGGAGCCCTCCCTCCTTACTGACACCCTTTTCATTATTATTTGTGTTTTTTTCTACAACCCTGTAACTCCAAACCCCTTTCATGGTAGTAGTGTACCCTATAAGCCAACAGAGCAAATCTGTTTTTTCTTGGCCATAAAAAGACTTTTATTCTTTGAAGGCGGCTGTTGGGTCCTCACCCAACTTCCAGATCCTCTCTTTTCCAGGCTAAATCCCAAATTTCTCCAATTTATTCTTTATATGACATAGTAAGTTCCTTCTTCCCATCTTGCAGGTCTGCCCTACTTATGCCATACTTCATAGTATCAGCCAGCTTTTCTTCCCCTCTGTCACCCTCATGCAGCAGTTCTGCACTTGGCCATTTTGGTCTCATTCCACCCTAGACTGTGCTGAAAGAGCACCCCTACCCCCATTCACCCTCACTTGCCTTTCCCCCTCCCTTAATTCACACTTCTCACATTTTGTGCTGAGAAGTAGGCTAGTTTGTCTAAGATAAGAGTTCATGTTCACTAGGGTCATTGATGCAGGATCTCAATGATTATTTATCAGAAACCCATATGTGGCTGTAATAATAGTTAGCATTTATTGAGCACTTACTGCTTGCCAGCCTCTGTATTGAAATGTTTTACCTACGTCATCCCGTGGAATCTTCCTAACCCCATCTGAAGTAAGTGCTATTAGCATCATCCCTGTCTCACGGTTGAGGAAAGTGAAATTAAGGAACTGCCCCACTCAGGCAGCCAGAAGTGGCAGAACTGGGACCCAGACCCAGGTGGCCTGGCTCAGAGCCTGTGTTCCGATTCACTGCCCTGGGCCTTCTCTCAACATCTTTGTTTGCCGCCTGTTGCCGAGGGCTCTTTCGTTTGTTTATTCGTTAGATAATTACTTTAGGGCTTTCACGGGATTTAATAGAAAGTGTAATTACTGTTACAATTACTGTAATACATGAAGACTTCTTTCCTTCCTCCTGCTTTTTTAAAAATAGCTGCTAAAGTCACAGGCTGGCCACCATCATCTTTCAGGAAGATTTCCAATAGAGAATATTAGGAGGTGTCTTAGTCATCTAGTGCTGCTATAACAGAAATAGCACAAGTGGATGGTTTTAACGAAGAGAAGTTTATTTCCTCACAGTCAAAGTAGGCTAAAAGTCCAAATTCAGGGTGTCACCTCCAGGGGAAGGCTTTCTCTCTCTGTTGGCCTTCTCATCAGTGTTCCCCCGGACCAGGAGCTTCTCGGCGCAGGGACCCCTGCCCAAAGGACGCGCTCTGCTCCTGGCACTGCTTTCTTGGTGGTATGAGGTCCCCCTGTCTCACTGCTTACTTATGTCTTTTATATCTCAAGACATTGCCTCAGGATACAATCCAATCTTGTAGACTGAGTCCTGCCTTACTAACACAACTGCCGTCCATCCTCCCTCATTAACATCATAGAGGCAGGATTTACAATTTATAGGAAAACCACAGAATACCAGGAATCATGGCCCGGCCAAATCGATACACACATTTTTGGGGGGACATAATTCAATCCACGACAGGAGGTGATCCGAAGAGAGGTGGTTACTCGAACCCTAAGCATTGCAAGGCATCTCCTCAGTACTCCTCACCCCCTTCCTTGTTCTGTTCTTGTCCATAGCACTTATCTTCTAATATAACTATATAATTGACTTACTTACTTTGTTTATTATCTGTATCCCCCCATGAAAATGTAAGCTCCACGAGGACAGGAATTTTTGTCTGTTTTGTTTAGTGCTGAATTCACAGCTTGATACGGAATAGGAGCACAAGTATATGTTGAATGAATGAATGAATGATACAATAATAAAACAGTCCTATTTTTTAGAATAATTTATTTTATTTGTTTGTCGTTGTTGAGAATATACACAGCAAAAACATAACACCAATTCAAGTTTCTACCTGTATAAGTCAGTGACATTGATTACATTCTTGGAGCTGTGCAACCATTCTCACCCTCCATTTCTGAGTTGTTCCTCCCCCATTAACATAAACTAGCTGCCCGCTAAGGTTCCTATCTAATCTTTTGAGTTGCTGCTGTCAATTTGATCCTGTATAGAAAGATCATATTGCCTTTTGAACTTAGATATTTGAGCTTTGAGGTTTATTGTTCTCGACCACCACCATTACCCCCTCACCTGTATTCTCTAGCTAATGTCCCCTGAGACTTGAAGCCTCAGCTCACCAGGAATTTGATTCCTTCAGGGACCTGAGCTGATCCTCTAGGCACATAGGCCCCTCCTCTGTATTTCCTTAATACCTTGTGCTTTTCTTTAACATTGTACTTAGTGCATCATATGTATGACAATAAGACATGTTTGTGAACATCTCCTCCACTAACCCTAAGCTCTTTAAATGCGGGATGCTGTCTTCTTCATGTTTCTTTTTCCAGCGCCAAGCACAGTGCTTGGCATACAGTAGGTGCTGATGAGTTATAATTAATAAATAGTTGATTAATGAATTAAAACTACTGTTTCTCTAAATGGGTATTTGGGACCACAGGGTAGGCGCAAGCCAGCTCTGAGTGAGTGTAAGAAACAGAAGTTGCCATTTGGGAGGTGGAGGTTCTTTTTTCAGTCAGTATTTAAGGAATGCTTCTTATGTACCATGTCCTGTTCTAGGTATAGGAGTACATCAGCGAACAAAGCAGAAATCCCTGCCTATGGAATATTATAGCAGAAGGAGAGAGATAATAAGCAGGATAATAAGTTATATAGTATGCTAGGAGTACTGTGGAGAAAAAGAAAAAATAGGGCAGGGTGTAGGGGATTATGAGTGGGAGGGGGACTTGAAATTTTCAAGAAGGAGGCCAGGTTAGGCCTTATTGAGAAAGTGACATTAGAGTAAAGACTTAAGGAGACTTCCAGAAACATTTACTGACTTTCTACAATGAGCTAGGAACTGTGCTCAGGGCTGAGAATTCCAAAATAGAGCTCACTAGTGCGAATACGGTCATGTCAACCAGAGTATGATAAATGTGAGAGTAGTCAAAGTAAAATGTGAATAGAGAGAGCCAACTTTCAAAATGTTATATAATGTTGCATCACAATCCTCATCCTCACCTCTTTTTACCCTCCCCCTGCCCTTTTCTACATTGCCTCATTGCCTTTAAAATTGCCTACAGTGCTAGGAGGAAAGGTAACTCTGGAACATGGTGCATTTATTTGGAAGGGTTGCAAAGTGTAATTCTCTGGAGTTTTAGGAACCTTGAGGATGTTACAGAATAATCACTGGTCCAGGAGTATCGGTTAGCCTCTGCACTCAGTCACATACACTGCTACTGCTGAGCTGGAATTACTGGAGGAGAAATGCGCTGAGCAAGTTAAGGAGAAGGTGATTTAAATTGAACCGTCTGCTGACTGCTCTCGTCGTTTGGCTGTTTGGACATGGAAAGAAGCCAACCATGGAGCTGCACAGCCCCCTCAGATGTCACACTGGTATTGACATGCTGCCTATTTCTCACCACATTCCCTTTCATCTGGTGGCATTTTGCACACAACGGTTCTGCTCTGTGGCATGCTGGCTTGTCTATAGCACACTTCCATCACTGCCTCTGGTAGTGTCTGTAAATGCTCCCTCTTGCTACCTCAGCAACATGGACTGAGCCCCTCGGCTTACCAGGAGGGGTGCCAGGTGCACAAAATGGCGCTCTGTGAATGAGAAGGCCGCCAGTTGAGAACTGGACTACACCCTGGTTGTGGGAGCCAGTGACTTCTGCACAATTCCTGGACAGTTAGCTTCATTCCTTCATATTGAATTGGTTTAACTGAGTTCAGTGCCTTGATGAGCTCATGAACCAACATAAATTTTCATCCTGCTCTTGGCCCCTCGCCAGGAGCTGTCTGCGGAGACATATTTTCAGCTCCCTGGCTAAAAGAACCACGTTGAAGACACATGAGGAAATGCTCGCGATCGCTAGCCATTAGAGAAATGCAGATTAAAACCACAATGAGATACCATCTCACCCCGGCATTACTGGCACGAATCTAGAACACTGAAAATAGGAAATATTGGAGGGGCTGTGGGGAGATCGGAAATCTTATGCACTGCTGGTAGGAATGCAAAATGATGCAACCATTTTGGAGAATGATATGGCACTTCCTTAGAAAGCTAGAAATAGACATACCATACGATGCAGCAATCCCATTCTTAGGAATATATCCTAGAGAAATAAGAGTCGTCACTCGAATAGACATATGCACACCTATGTTCATGGCAGCATT
>NW_004444001.1:12109967-12147632 GCF_000243295.1 Trichechus manatus latirostris | reverse complement strand
AAGGTCGAGAAGGGAGAGTGTTGACATGTCGTGGGATTGTTAACCAATGTCATAAAACAATATGTGTAGTACTGTTTTATGAGAATCTATTTGTTCTGTAAACCTTCACCTGAAGTACAATAAAAAAAATTAAAAAAAAAAAGAACCACATTGATTCTTGAATGAATTATTCATGTAGCTGACTTGTATAGCTGATTGGTTGAATTTAATTCATAATGATACCTTCCCTTTAAAAGGTATGAGTCTTCGTTTGAAGTTGTAAAAGTGCAACGTTGACCACATTTGAAATCTGATGAAACACAATCAATCAAGCAGAGGTCTTATTTGAGTGCCAACTCAGCCTGGGTTCCCCAGAAAGCAGAGCCGAAGACAATAGCTTAAGTGCAAGTGCTTGAATGGTGGGTGTGAGCCAAGGAGCAGGAACGGGGGCCAGGTGAGGTGAAGCATGAAAGCATGTGAAATCAATAAAAAGATCAGCAATCAAGCAGGCACCTGCTATGGCACTTGGTTACTAGAGCCCACAGAATATAGCCTGAGAAGCTGTACAAAATATGGTACAGGACCTTCTCTCCAGGGAAAGAAAGGGGGAAGCATTTACCCATTGGCTCCCATCCCCTATTGGTCAAAGTTTCTCCTCACAGATTGTTAACTCCCCTATTTTTCAGGGTTATGCAAGCATGAATACCAAGTGGGTTCTTGGGGTACCTGTTCTGTGTCAGCAGAGAGGCCTGGGGTAGAAAGAGATAAGCACTAAGGTGAGGCAAAGCCCTCAAGTTGGAAACTGCATGAAGCTGATTGGAATCCACACAGAGCTGGTTGCTACAGTAGTGAGTGGAATAAGAGGACAGGTGGGGCCAAGAGAGTATGAAGTGATGCACAGAGGTATCCAGTACAAGCATCTGCTATTTCTGACTATTTAACTATTTGTTACAAAAAAACTATTTGTTTCAAAAGGGAGGTAAGTTTTTTTGTGCATCTACCATTTGTACAGCACTCTACTGGGACCCCCAGCCTAAACCTGGTCAGGAAATTACAGCAGTTGCTCAGTGAAGTGTTGACCACTATCTTTAACAAAAGCATTGGGGATGGTATCCGTTATCTGCTGTCTTTATTAAAACCAGTGGGGATGGTGTCAGTACGAGACTTGCTATAGGTAAGACTAGTTTTTTTTTTTTTTAATAATTTTATTTATTTTATTGTTTTTGTTAAGAATATACACAACGAAAGATACATCAATTCATCCGTTTCTACATGTACTATTTAGTGACATTCTTTGAGTTGTGTAACTGTTCTCACCCTCCTTTTCTGAATTGTTCCTCCCCCATTAACATAAATTCACTGCCCCCTAAGGTTCTTATCTAATCTTTTAAGTTGCTGTTGTCAATTTGATCCCATGTAGATAGTTCTTAAAAAAGCAGACTGCTCAAGGCAGACGTTTATTACGAGTTAAGCTAAACTATGGTTTGGTTTTAAGAATACTTCAAGGGATATTTTTGGTTTAATTTTTAAAGATTATCTCAGGGCCATAGTTTCAGGGGTACATCTAACCTTCATGGCTTCAGAATGTCTAGAGTCCATGAGAATTTGAATTTCTGTTCTGCATTTTCTCCCTTTTGATCAGGATTCTTCTATGAAATCTTTGATTAAAATGTTCAGTAATGGTAGCCAGACACCATCCAGTTCTTCTGGTCTCATGGCAAAGGAGGCAGTTGTTCATGGAGGCAACTAGCCACACATTCCGTATTCTCCTCCTATTCTTGACTCTACTTCTTCCTCTATTGTCCCAGGTGAATAGAAACCAATTGTTGTGCCTTGAATGGCTGCTTGCAAGCTTTTAAGACCCCAGATACTACCCGTTAAACTAGGAGGCAGAACAGAAGCACTAAACATTTGTCCTTTTGTGATTGACTTATTTCACTCAGCATAGTGTCTTCCAGCTCCATGCATATTGTGGCATTTATCAATCCTTCATTTCTCCTACTGGCTGAGTAGTATTCCATTGTATGTATGTACCATATTTTTGTTTATCCATTCATCTGTTGATGGGCATTTAGGTTGTTTCTACCTTTTAGCTATTGTGAGTAGTGCTGTAGTGAACCCTGATATACAAGTCTCTGAGTCTCTGTTTTCAAGTCTTTTAGGTATGTACCTAGCAATGGAATTGCTGGATCATATGGTAGTTCTATTTTTAGTTTTTTGAGGAACTGCCACACTGTTTTCCACAATAGCTGTACCATTTTGCATTCCCACCAGGAATGGGTAAGGGTTCCAGTTTCTCCACATCCTCACCAACATTTGTTTTCTGTTTTTTGTGTTTTGTTTTTTTTTTTTAATTTAGCCATCCTAGTGGGAGTGAAATTTTATCTTATTGTGGTTTTGATTTGCATCGCTTTGATTACTAATGATGCTGAGCATCTTTTCATGCGTTTGGTGGCCATTTGAATGTCCTCTTTGGTGAAATGTCTATTCAAGTCCTTTGCCCATTTTATAATTGCATAATTTGTCTTTTTGTGGTAAGTTGTTGAAGTTTTATATATATTTTGGTTATCAGATTCTTGTCAGATTTTCCGAAGATATCCTTCTAGTTAGTAGCTTGTCTTTTTCACTTTTTTGGTAAAGTCTTTTGATGAACTAAAGCTTTTAATTTTTATAAAGTCCCACTTATTTATTTTATTTTTGCTGTTTGTGCTTTTGTTATTATGTTAGATAATCCATTGTTAAAAGCTAGGCCTGACAGTGTTGCCCCTACTTTTTTTTTTTTTTTTTTTTTTTAGTTTGCACATTTAGGACCTTAATCCATTTTGGATTTGTTTTTGTGTATGGTATGAGGTATGGATCCTATTTCATTTGTCTGCATGTGGAAATCCAATTTTCCCAACACCATTTATTAAAGAGAGTTTTCTTTCCTTATCAAATGGACTTAGCACCCTTGTGTCAAAAATCAGTTGACCATAGTTGTGTGGGTTTGTTTATCAACTGGACTCTCAATTCTATTCCATTCGTCTATATGTCCATTGTTATACCAGTACCAGGCTGTTTTGATTACTGTAGCTGTATAGTATGTTTTAAAATCAGGAATTGTGAGTCCTCTTACTTTGTTCTTCTCTTTCAACATTGCTTTAGTTATTTGAGGCCTCTTGCCATTCCATATAAAGTTGAGGACTAGTTTTTCTATTTCTGTAGATCACTTTGGGTAGTACTGACGTCTTAACAATATTAAGTCTTCCAGTCCATGAACATGGAATATCTTTCCATTTATTTAAGTCGTCTTTAATCTCTTTCAGCTAAAGGTTTGTAGGTAAGACTTGTTTGATGGCTCCCTTTTTTTTTTTTTTTCTTCTCTCACAAAAAAATTCCCACCACAAACCCCAATTACAGGTCCTTGATTACTGCCTTCCCCCCACCAAAGCACTAGAGCATCCTGTAAGTTTCTACCTGCTTCATCACCTCTGCGCTTCTTCTCTTCTGACCTCTCAACATCTTTCTATTCCTGTGCCTGGGGAAAAAAAGAAAGTTCATTGTCAGCATTTTCCAAGCTGTCAAATATACAGACAACTTCTAAATGGCTTCTGAGCTTCCTGAGTTTCAAGAGACAAGATGGGTTAAGGAAAAATTTCTTAACTAAGACACAAAAAAACACTAACCATAATAGAAAAGATGGATAAATTGGACTTTATTAATATTAAGAACGTATATTCATCAAAAGACACCACTCAGAGAATTAAATGTCAGGCCACAGACAAGGAGAATACATTTGCAATGCATATATCTAACAAAGGACTTGTTTCCAGAATATATAAGGAACTCTGACAAATCAATAAAAGAAAGACAACCCAATCAAACATGAGCAAAATACTTGAACAGACATTCCAGATGCCCAAAAAAGCATTTGAAAAGATTCACCAAATCATTAGTCATCAGGAAAATGCAAATTAAAACCACAATGGGATCCCATTATACAGCCAACAGAGTGGCTAAAAGCAAAAAGACAGTCAGTGCCAAGGGTTGGCAAGAATATGGAACAACTGGAACTCTCATACATTACTGGTAGTAGAGCATATTATTACAGCCTCTCTGGAAATTGTTTGCATTGTCTTCTAGAACTAAATATATGTCTACTCTATGATCCAGTAATTCTGTTTCTTGAGAGAAATGAGTGCATATGTCTATGAGAAGACAGATATAAGAATATTTATAGCAACCTTATTCATAATAGTCCCAAAGTAGAAATTACCCAAATGTCCATCATCAGGAAAATGGATGAGTAAGTTTAGATATATAATGGAATTATATAATAATATAATGGAATCCTACACAGCAACATAAAAGAATATGCTACAAAATACAACAAGGGTAATTCTCACAACTATAATGTAAAATAAATTAAGATAGATAAAAAGAGTACATACTTACTATTCCATTTATGTAACGTTTAGGAATAAGAAAAACTAATCTGTTGTTGTTGTTAGGTACCATCGAGTCAATTTCAACTTACAGCGACTCTGTGTGATAGAGTAGAACTGCCCCATAGGGTTTTCTAGACTGTAATCTTTACAGGACCAGATTGCCAGGTCTTTCTCCCACGGAGCTGCTGGGTGAGTTCGAACCACCAAACTTTTAGTTAGCAGCTGAGCACTTAACCTTTGTCCCACCAGGGCCCCTAAAACTAATCTATGGTGATCGAAATCAAAATAGCGGGTACTCCGGGGTGTGTGTGTGTGTGTGGCTGTTGACTGAGAAGGGGCATAGAAAGTGTTGGAAACATTTTATATCTGGATTTGGGTGATAGTTACACTAATATGGATTATACTGTAAAAATTCATCAAGCTGCACACCTAAGATTGTACATTTTATGTGCGTATATTATACCTCAATAAAAATAAGAAGAGATAATATTGAGAAAAGAGGGTCAATGGGCCATCCCACCAGGAAAGGCTTCAAGACCTCCTTGTCAAGTGGCAGAGGAGGAAGCACCATAATAAGATTAGAAATCATTGAATTAAACATAGACTCCAGAAACCTGGCCTTCAATTCTAATTTTGTAGTAATTATTTTTGTAACCCTGACAGTAACCTTTATTGGACTCAGTTTCCCAATCTGTAAAATTACTGACTGTTGAGGATATCTTGTGTCCTCCCAAATCACAAGAGTCCAGTAACTGCCTTTCTTCCCAAGGTCAACATGAAGATACAAGTCTGTGTTGATTCTGCTCTGCTGAATGACACTGAAGAGCAGAGGGCCCAGACCTGAGGAAGGGATGGAACTCAGAACTCCATATTCCATTTAGAGCTCGACAATGGCAGATTGTGTAATGACCAGCCCTGTAATGAACCCACTGAGTAGGTTGCTGCAGCCCCTGTACCACTACCATATGGATAGTGAATGTTTTCCATCCTTCACTGAGTCATCTCCTGTCATGACAGAGGAAACCTGATCTAGACCCTGCAGTGCAATGGTTAACAGATGCACTTTGGGAGTCAGCCTGAGCTGGGTTTGAAACCCAGCTCTAACACACTTTGTCTCTGTGACCTTACACAGGTCATTTAAGCCCCCTGGGCCTTAATTTTCTCATCTGTAAAATGGGATAGTCATCACCACTTCAGAGCTGTTGTTGTACAGATTAAATGAGATAAAATCTGTGAAGGCCGTCGGTACAGCGCCTCTCTCATTCCCAACCCATTGCCGTGAAGTTGATTCCAACTCATAATGACCCTATAGGACAGAGTAGAACTGCCCCATAGGGTTTCCAAGGAGCAGCTGGTGGATTCAAACTGCTGACCTTTTGGTTAACAGCTGTAGAACTTAACCGCTGTGCCACCAGGGCCCCGCCTCTCTCACAGCAGCATCCAATGAGGTGCAGCCATTATTCTTATTGCCGTCAGTGCCTCCTGTGCCACCATCAATGCCCCACATTTCCCTTGACACCATTGTTTTATTGTTGTAAAATAGCTTCTTAGGCTCATAAAGTAGTAAAGCAAGAAAGAGCTTTAGAAATGATCTTATTAAACACCAATGATTTGTTAAGGTCCTTTTGGATTACAAACCATAGATGCTGAAAAATTAGCTTAAGCAGAAAGGGTAATTTGTTGAAAGTATGCAGGGATTTTTCATGGAATTACAGCAAAAGCTAAACAATAAGACTGCAAGTGGCAGAAATCAGGGCCACCCTGCTGACCTGGGAAGGCAGGGTTTGCAGATTTCCTCTTGGGTATCACCCTTGATGTGACTCAGCTCTAATGTCTCCTGGTACCGAGACTCAACCAAAAAAATAACCAGTTGCTGTCGAGTTGATCCCATCTCATGGCTTTCCCATGTGTGTCAGAGTAGAACTGTGCTCCACAGGGTTTCCAATGGCTGATTTTTCAGAAGTAGATGGCCAGACCTTTCTTCCGAGGCACCTCTGGGGGACTCAAACTTCTAGCCTTCCAGTTAACAGCTAAGCATGTTAACTGTTTGCACCATCAAGACCCAACGTATCACTCAGTGTCTAGTATTCATACTTAGGCTGGCCAAAGCAGAACTCTGGATTTTTAAAAAAAAAAAAAAAAATCCCTGCTCCTCCATTGTTGTTATTGTTAGGTGCCATCAAGTAGATTTCCACTTATAGTGACCACATATGACAGAGTAGAACTGTCCCATAGGGTTTTCTAAGCAGATTGCTAGATCTCTCCTGAGGAGCTGCTCAGTGGGTTCAAACCACCAACCTTTCAGTTAGCAGCTGAGCGCTTAACCATTTTACCACCAGGGCTCCTTGCTGCTCCTGTAGTCTTCCCGATTTCAGGAAGTGAGACCAGCAGCCACCCAGTTACTCACACCACAGACCTAGCAGTGTTCTTTGACTATTTTCTTCCCCATACTCTCCACATCAGCAAGGATTTCACCTCCAAAATCTGTTTCTCATCCCCTCCACTATAACCTTAGTCCCATCATCTTCCTTTTGGACTCTCCAGTAGTCTCTCAACAGGCTCCCTTGTGTCCACATTTGCTCCCCTATAATCCAGTCTCTACTCAGAAGCTAGAGTGATATTTTGAAAACACAAATTGGGTCAGGTAACTCTGTGCATAAAACCCTCCAATGGTGTCTCCTCCTCTGCACATAGAATAAAATCCTAATGTACTACTGTGGCCTACAAGGCCCTACGTGATTTCATCTGTTTGTCCAAACTCATCTCTACTTGGGGTCCCTGTGTGGTGCAAACAGTTAATACGTTCAGCTGCTAATCCAAAGTTTGGAAGTTTGAGTCTATCAAAAGGCACCTCGGAAAAAAGTCCTGGTAATTTACTTCTGGAAAACCAGCCATTGAAGACCCTGTGGAGCACAGTTCTACTCTGACACACATCAGGTTGCCATAAGTTGGAGTGAACTTGACAACAACTGATTCATCTCTACTCGCTCACTCCTCTTATTCAGGACACACAGGCCTTCTTTCAGTTTTTGCCTGAAATCATCTTCCCTGTTTTCTACATGGTTGGTGCCTTTTTATCACATCCCCAGAAAGGCCTTTTTTCCCTACCCAATCTGAAGTGGCTGCTCCCTTGCTCCGTTACTCCCCATAACTTCACTGTTGTTTTATTTTACCATTGCATAAAATCTAATATTTTCTTATATGTTTGTTTATTGTCTCTACCACCCCACCCCAGTAGAATGGAAACTCTATAAGGATACCATCTTTGTCAGTCTTGTTCAATAGAGACTAGAACAGTGCCCTTAGTAGGAACTCAGTAAATATTTGTTGAATGAATGAATGTGTTAAATTGATTGTGAAATTTCAAATGCCAGGGAGGATCTGATTATCCCAACTTGAGCAGAATGTCTACCTCTGGATCATTTATCTCTAGCCAAGGTTCCCAAGTCCCTGAGCACAGACACGGCCATCTGAAGGTCTGTTCCTGTGTATCTTTGTGGTCCTAACAGCCATCCTAAATGGAAAGACATTTTCCAAATGCCCCCATTTTCCAAATGCAGACACTGAGTCCCGGAGTGGAACTGGGGCATTCACAAAGATCAGTTCTGTCATTTATATGTTGGCAGAGCATGCTTCATCTGTTCTTGTCAAAACATCTACGCATCTCTGTCTTTTCAAATCAATGGTGTTAACTACATGTTGATAAATATTTTCCCTCATCTACACCTACACTATTTTAACACTAGTGTTGGAATTCTCATTTCCTCCAAGAAAAACTATGACCCAGATTTTCAATGTTGGACAAGATGTTTCAGTTTCCCCACTCACAAGTTTTTTGTTTTGGTTTGGTTTTGGCACTTCTGAGTTTTAAATGATAATAGAGTCTTGCTGTCCCTTTATTTAAAATCTTAGTTTAGATAACCCATCTGTGTGTGTGTGCGTGTGTGTGTGTGTCTTTTTTTAATTGTGTCCTAACACTAGCTGGCTAATTAGGAAAATAGGATCCCCTTTTAGCTTTTCTTCTAGCTATAAGAAAGCTTTAGAAAGTGGTAATTTAATGGTGAAATATGTGTCTAACCAGTGGTAAGAATTCTAACTTTTTTTAAACTAGTTAAAATTCAGATATAGCCTTCAGCCTAACAGTCCTACTCATTTATTATTCTACTTTTTCCAAACTCTGTCCTAGTAAATAAATGCCATAACACATGCTCGCAAGGAATGAAACAAAAAGGTGTTTATAAATGTAATTTGCTAGATATAGAGTGTGAGACAAGGTATCATATACAGTAAATTAAGTTTTATTTCCTACTGCTTATTTCTCAAGGATCTGTGAGTTCTTTGCTAGAGAAATAGAGAGTTAGAGGAAGAGAGGTGAAGAGATTTAGATATAGATATGGTTGTTGTATATTTTAAAATGTTATCTATTCACTTCTAAGATAATAAAATTTAATATAGCCACTCCAGATTTCTTTTAATTTGTGTTTGTATGTTATATCTTTTTCCAATCTTTTATTTTAATCTAGTTATAATTTTACATTAAAGACAGTTTCTTGTAGACAGGATGTATAGTTGGGTCTCACATGTTTTAGACAATCTGACAATCTTTGTCTTTTAAATGATATGCTTAGACCACTTGCATTTAATGTATTTATTGCTATGATTGGATTAAACTACTTTTCTAATTGTTTTGTATTTGTTCCGTTTGTTTTTGCTTCCTCTTCCCTCTTTTATCTGCCTGCTTTTGAAGTGAGTGTTTTTTATTATCCCGTTTTGTCTCAAGTATTGGTGTCTTTCCATTCCTCTTTTTAAATTTTTTAGTGGTTGCTCTAAAGTTTACAGTATACTTAATTATAGTTTACCTTCATGTGTATGATAAAAATTTAACATAATTAGATTCTGGATCATTGGTGTAACCCCTTTACAACCAATTGAGTATTGAAGCTGTCTTTCAGTGCCCATGTTTATATTTTTGTTAATAATTATATTTATAATAATACTAATAAATAACAATTACCGAACATTTGCTATGTGCCATACACTATTCTGGTAACGTTTCCAATTATTGATTCATTTAATCTTCGCAACAACCCAATGAGGGTAAAAAAAAAAACAAAACAAAACAAACCCATTGCCGTCGAGTCGATGCCAACTCATAGCGACCCTATAGGACACAGTAGAAATGCCCCATAGTGTTTCCAAGGTTTTAAATCTTTACAGAAGCAGACTGCCACATCTTTCTTCTGCAGAGCACCTGGTGAGTTCAAACCATCGACCTTTCTGTTAGCAGCTGAGCGCTTTCTGTTAGCACTGTACCACCAGGGCTTCTCCCAATTAGGGTAGATCCTATTTATTGGTAATGGTAGATCTCCATTTTACAGATGAGAAAGATGAGGCAGAGAGAAGTCATGTAACTTGCCTTGGGATTCATAGGTATAAGTGGCAAAGTACTTTTATTAAGGCGATCTGGTGGCATGTCAGGCAAGCACTCGGCTGCTAACCTTTCAAGGTTGGCAGTTCAAACTCACCCAGCGGCACTGCAAGAGAAAGGCCTGGCAATCTGCTTCCATGAAGATTACAGCCAAGAAAACCTTATGGGGCAGTTCTGTTCTGTCATATGGAGTTGCTATGAGTCAGAATCGACTCGACAGTGAACAGTAACAGCAACAATAGCAACATTTATTTTCAGAGAAAAGTGCAGCATGGGATTTAATCCATAAAAAAGGGGGAATGAAGGCTTATCAGTGGCTCAAGTTTTCATGCAGCAAGAGGAGGAAATGCTGCATTCACAGGACAGGATGGGAATGGAAAACCACACTCACAATCCTGCGTAGAGAGGCCAGCACCCGGTTAGTGCTGTGAACCACTGCTAATTGGAACTCTACTACTGGTTTTGTAACTTGTATCTAATTTGAGCATTTGGTTTTGTTTTATAATTTTATAAGAGCTTTAAGAATAAGGTGGTTATACCTAATTCTACATTCATGCATATTTAAATAACATTAAAATAAAAATAATTCCATTCAACACTAGGCATCCTTGAGAATTTTTCCCTGTGTAAGTGGGCTGTGTACTCTGAGGTTCAAAGACATGCTAGCTTCCTGAATGTGATAGTATTGTCACAGGTGCCCTGATATTGCTCAAGTATAGATGAGTGATTCAAATACTTGTCAACTTAAATTTTTAGCTTAATGTAGAGATTCTTGAGAAGAGTGATCAGTTGTTGATATCTGTCAGTGCCTTTGTTTGGGTAACTTTGATCTAGGGTGTTGAGACATTGTATAGAGTCCTGCAGAGAGGCTTCTAGAAGCCACTGGTTCCAGCCTGGTCCTATATAGTAGGCCACCCACCCTCTCCCTGAGGCTCACTTTTCTCATCTATTATATAGGGATGGGGCCTACCTTGTAGGGTTATTGTTATATTGAATGCAATAATGCACATTTTATATTTGGTACAGACTAGGTACCCAAATGGTAATGTTATTATTATGTTATCATTATTGTTCCTGTGCTGTAAATCACTTATCTCTGCTGCAAGCAGTCCTGTACTGGTTTCTCTGTCATGAACTGCATGTCCTCAAAATGTTTGCATTAGAGGGCCTAGTACTGCTGCTCCTGCCGACTGTGTGCATTGATCACATGACCCTGAGAAACCTGCCCTCAGAACTTCACCATCCTTGTGTTCAGATGTATGTTTTGGTTTCTACTCTGTTTTGAGTAATGTAGGTAACTTTTCAAAGAGAGTCTCCCACTGTGATTGATTTGTGTGGTATTTACCAAACTAAGGGAGAATCTTTAGGTCTGTGAGAATATTAAGGTTTACCAAAATAAGAAAAATTATTTTTAGGGTAAGTATTGGTTAATACTGCATTGCAAAAAATTGAGGCATTAGCAGAAAATAAAGTTTTAATTCAATAAGCCTAGCTGAGCAAATAATCTGAGAAGCTGGACTACATGAAGAAGAATGCAGCATCAGGATCGAAGGAAGACTCAGTACGACTTGTGATACACAGATGACACAACCTTGCTTGCTGAAAGTGAAGAGGACTTGAAGCACTTACTGATGAAGATCGAAGACTATAGTCTCAATATACCTCAATACACCTCAATATAAAGAAAACAAAAATCCTCACAACTGGACCAGTAAGCAACATCATGATAAATGGAGGAAATATTGATGTTGTCAAGGATTTCATCTTACTTGGATCCACAGTCAACGCCCCTGGAAGCAGCAGTCAAGAAATCAAACAGCGTATTGCATTGGGCATATCTGCTGCAAAAGACCTCTTTAAACTGTTCAAAAGCAAAGATGTCACTTTGAGGGCTAGGATATGCCTGACCCAGACCATGGTATTTTCAATTGCTTCATCTGCATGTGAAAGATGGACAATGAATAAGGAGGACTGAAAAAGAATTAATGCATTTGAATTATAGTGTTGATGAAGAATGTTGGCTGTACTATGGACTGCCAGAAGAATGAACAAATCTGTTTTGGAAGAAGTACAGCCAGAATGCTCCTTAGAAGCAAGGATGGTGAGGCTTTGTCTCACGTACTTTGAACATGTTATCAGGAGGGACCTGTTGCTGGAGAAGAACATCATGCTTGATAAAGTAGAGGGTCAGCGAAAAAGAGGAAGACCTTCAACAAGGTGGACTGACACAGTGGCTGCAACAGCAGGCTCGATCATAGCAATGATTGTAAGGATGGCACAGGGCAGGGCAGTGTTCCATTCCGTTGTATATAAGGTCACTATGAATTGGAACCAACTTGGCACCTAACAGCAACAACAAGCCTGAGAGTAGGAGCCCTGGTGGCGCAACAGTTAAGCACTTGACTGTTAACCAGCAGGTTGGTGGTTTGAACCCACCCAGCCACTCTGAGGGAGAAAAGGCCTGGCAATCTGTTCCCACAAAGATTACAGTGTAGAAAACCCAATGGGGCAGTTCTACTCTGTCACCTGGGCTCACTGTGAGTCGAAATCTATTTAGTGGCGACTAATAACAACAACAACAAGCCTGAGTGTGGTACCTGACTTGCCGATTGACCTCACGGCTGCCCCAGCCCAACAACATCGCTTTTACTTACTTGAATGTTAACATGATGCCACTGCCCTACATTGACAGATATCTCAGACACTCACGTGAAATCAATTGTATTTACATCTAGGAATGCATGTCAGCTAAGTTGGAAAAGCATGCAGAATATCTCACAGTATCAAAGGAAAATAATTTTATCAATTATTTCTATTATTTTATTTTTTGTAAGATAATCTCATTTTAGAAAGCACAATATTAATGTTAAACACTGTGTCATTAAGCAGTAGGCTTTGTAATGTGATAAATACGTTATCGACTGCCATCTGGTGTATATGAACCTTCAGTATTTGACTAAAGCTTTCAAGCCAGCTTGACCTTTGAGGGAATTATTAAACAGGTGAAACTTGTTTCAAGGTAGTTCACTTCCCCTCTCACTCACTTTGGTCCCCCTTTAGTGGGAGTTCTCACATCAGACTACCCATTCTTTTTCTTCCTGCTCTGTCTATAAAATGTGTATCTTTTGGGGGCTTAAAGAATTACACAAGTGATTTTTCCAGTAAACTAGAACTTATTCCTTTATTTTAACTACTTAAGTAGGAAACGGAGGCCTGGTGGCGCAGTGGTTAAGAATTTGGCTGCTAACCAAAAGGTCGGCAGTTCAAATCCACCAGCTGCTCCTTGGAAACTCTGTGGGGCAGTTCTACTCTGTCCTGTAGGGTTGCTCTTGCTCTGAGTTGGGATTGACTCAACAGCAACACGTTCTTTTTTGGTTTTAAGTAGGAAGCATTCTGAAAACGTGTTGTACATTTTTCTATCATAGTAAATAAACCAAAGCAAACCAATTGCCGTCTAGTCGATTCCAACTCATGGCAACCTGATGTGTGTCAGAGGAGAACTGTGCTCCACAGGATTTTCATTCGCTGGTTTTTTGAAAGTACATCACCAAGCCTTTCTTCTGAGATGCCTGTGAGTGGACTTGAACCTCCAACCTTTTGGTTAGCAGTGAATGGATTAACTGTTTGCACCACCCAGGGATTCTGATCTTAGTAAATAGTATGCATGAAAATAATTGAGTTTTCTTATCAACTCAAATATATGGTTGCTCCATATTTCCATCAGAATGTTTAGATCCACAGTGATAAATATTTTAGAATGCACAGACAGGTTCATATTTAATATGGCTCTTCAGGGAATCTGAAAAATATGTGTGCTATACCTTTGTCTGTGAGAGATCCTAGCACTTTTTAGTATTTCTTCCCTACCTTACCTTTTGGGGGATGAATCTGCCTCCTAGGATGGGGCAGTGGTTTTCACTTCAGTAAGAACTCAGACTTCAGGTTGGTTAGCACTTCTTCACCACCGGCGAGATAGCAGGAGAGACATTGATTGTGGGACCACCCTTTCACCACGCTAAGGCTAGGGAGCTGTACTCTGATTACTCCCTTTCTGGGGGCAGCCTCACTCTTCCTGGTGTTTTCTGAAGTGACAAGAGGTTGCATCTTCTCATCTCACAGGCCTGGTGGAGCCCATGCTGAGACAATCAGTGTCTGCAGAATATTTTGCCCTGAAATTCTTTCTTGTAAAATTGGATGCCCCACCAGGGTGCCTGCTGAAGTGAGGCAAGCTGTTCAAGTTCATGATCAGGCCCTAGAAACATAATAAAGGGACACGGCAAGTAGGATCAAGCCTTTATCACAAAGTTCTCTTGAAGAGAGTTCAGACATGAGAAAAAAGATTTAGAAGAGTTCACATTGAAAGGAAAGAAAAGGAAGAGGGAAATATAGAGTGTTTTTTGGTGAATGCATCAGGGTACAATGGAAAGAGACAGGATCTGACCTCTTGAAGGCTTGGCTTTGAATCTTCTCTGTGTGACTTGCTACCTGTGTGACCACTCTATTCAAAGCAGAAACTGGTAGTAAGAAAGATTTACAGGAGTTTTTTTTTTTTTTTTTTTTAACTTATCTCATAAGAAAGTGGTTCAGTGTTGGAATAAATCTTGTCATAGGCGTTTGGTAACTTTTTTATGCAGTTTATCTTTTCCTGGAGATTTTCAGAACATCATAGACACTTGTTGTTCAGAGAATATTTATTTACAAATAAGAGGCTGAATGGTGGATCAGGTGGTCTCTGGGTACTTTAAAATTTTCTCCTATGGTGCTACTCCACCGTCCATTATAATTTAATGATCTATAATTAAGATAAATTATTTCGAACATTAAAAATTTGTCGTAAAATATGAAATTCATTAGATGTAAAGGATCATGTATTAAGTAAATGAAACATTAAGGAAGAAAAGAGAAACATTAGCACTTATTTGTTTATCATTGTTGTTGTTAGTTGCCTTCAAGCTGGCTCTGATTCTTGATGACCTTATGTATAACGCAATGAAACTTTGCTCAGCCCTGCGCCATCTTTATGATCATATTTATTAGCTATCTTCAAAGTCAGATCAGGTATACTAAGGATAAATTAAAACTTCTGCTTCTTATAATTATTTTTAAGTGAGAAGAGAATGTGTGATGCCAAGAAATGTCACCAGGGAAAGCCATGACAGGTGTCCTCAGGTGATATTGTGCTGGTTAAATCTTCACATTCCGGTGAATGGCCTTCTACGTTTTTGACTCAGAAACACGGTATTGTCAGTATTCTAAGAGTGTCTCAGTATCTGAGGACTACATACACACTAAACAAACTCATAAGAGACTGATGTACAAACCAGAATGCCATTTTACTAGCACGTAGTGAGAAAAATATAACCACCAAAGCAGCTGGGTTACTGACGTGGTCTGGCCAGTTCTCCATGTGAGGAAATCAACATGAAGGCCAAAAGTAATACCAAGATTGCTTGGTAAACATGGAAGCAGAGCATGGGCTACATTTAATGGCTTAGTGTTATGGCTACTGTATCCATTTCTATAATTGGGGTATACCTGCAGAAGACCCTGGCCCCAGCATAGTGCTGGGTGGGCCCAGCCGACCTCTGTCTCTAATATCTGTTTCCTTTGGAACATGGTGTCCAAGCTCATTTTGAAAGTAGCAGCTTCAGATATGTTCAAGGCTATCCCAGGGCTTCACATTGGAAGTGTTTTTCAGTTATATGTCTTATTGCCTAATAGGTGATTTTCCACAATTTCACATTCAAAAGTTTTTTAAATAAGTTTTTTGGGTGTCTTGCTGTTATCCTTGTATAATTTATTTAAACAGTCCCAGTGGTTAAGAGCTTGGCTGCTAACCAAAAGGTTGACAGTTGAAATCCACCAGCCACTCCTTGAAAACCCTATGGGGCAGTTCTGCTCTGTCCTATAGGGTCGCTATGAGTCAGAATAGACTTGACAGCAATGGGTTTGGGTTTTTTTTTAATATTCTATTAGACATCCAAGTGACTTTTAATGTCTGTATTGTAAACAGTATGGGAGCATGGTAGTTCAGTGGTAGAATTCTCACCTTCCATGTGGGAGATCTGGGATTAATTCCTGGCCAGTGCACTGTATGTGCAACCACCACTCATCTGTCACTGTTGGGTCACACGTTGCTATGAACTTCCAGACTAAGATGGCTTAGGATGAAAGGCCTAGAGGACTACTTCTGAAAAGAAAAAAAAAAAAAAAATCAGCCATTGAAAACTCTGTGGTTCACAGTGTTTTAATCTGCAACCAATCACAGGGACGACACAGGACTGGGCAGCATTTCATTCCATTGTGAATGTGGTCATCATGGGTCAGAGTTCGACTCAATGGCAGCTAACAGCAAAAATTGTAAACAATAATAATAATGGCTGACATTTACTTATTGAGTGCTTACTTTGTTCCAGGCACTGCTCTTAAATACTCTACATGTATTAACTCATTTATAATCTTCATGGTGATATATGAGGTCAATTCTAATACCATCCTCATTGTTTTACAGATAAGGAAACTGAGACCCAAAGACATCCAGTGTGATAGAAGCAGGATTTGCAGCCAGGTAGTTTAGCTCCAGAGTCCACATGCGTAACCACTGAGTGATACAGTCTCCCTGTTTCTTAGCTGTGTGACCTTAGGCAAGTCCTTAACTATGGCAGTCTGTAAAAATGGGGATACTAACAGGACCTACCTCATGAGATTGGTTGCATCTTAGAACAATAAATGGCATATAGTAAGTGCCCAGTAAGTGTTAGCAAAAGCAACTCTCCTAGCCTCCCCCTACAATGGAGAAACTAGAATACAAACCCAAGCAGTCTGGCTACAGGGCATTCTTAAACATTCTCCTTTTATAGTGAGTATAGTCAATGAGTATAGCTATTGATAAAAGTTTGCCCCAGTTCTTTTCCATATCCTACTTCCTTATCTCCTTCCACCTGTTTCAGTGAAAGACGATTTCTTCTTTGGCTTAAGATAACACCATGTTGTGGATCCTCTTTCCTGCTGCCTTCCAGGATCCATCAGCTATCCTTCTTACCTGAGAATCTTCAAATCCTCCTTCTACCCTAACTCCTTCCTCTCAGTCTGGAAACCAGCTCTGGTTTCTTCCATCTTAACAAGTGACACTCTCTTGATGCCTGCTCCCTCCAGAATTTCCTATCCTTTTCATTCCCTTCACTGTTAAGCCTATTTAAAGAGAAGACTGTGTTTCCCACTGCTTTCTCCTCTCTCTTCAACTCACTGCAGTGCTGCCTTCATCCTCCGCCTAGGAAAACTGCTTTTGCTTATTGCCGACTCCAATGGACATTTCTCACTCCCGGTCTTGCCCCCCGACCCCTACCCTCAGGCTTTGACACAGGCGACATGACCCCTCTCTGCTTCTTGAAATTAATTTCTTCTGGGCTTCTCTCAAGCTCTTCATTCCTGGTTTTCTCTCCACCAGGCAGCCTCACCTCCCTTCTAATGTTCTCTTCCTTCATTCTCCCCTTCAGTGTCAATCTCCCAAGGTTCTGTCTTTAGCAATCAGCACATCTCTATGTTTCTCATCCCAAGTTATGACTTCATATAACACATATATGCTGATGACTTCCGTATCTGTATTTTGGGCCTAGGTATGCCTTTTGAGACCCAGATCTGTAAAGGGCAGTATTTATTAGACACCTCCAAAGGCACAGCAAACTAAACGTGTCCAGAGTGGAGCATTTCGTATCTTTATACATGCAAATCAGCTGCTCCCCACCCAGATTCACTAAGAACCTGGGAATCATCCAACTCTTCCTTTCTCTTGTACCCCTATACCAAGCACTATGGATTTTTTTTCTGCGGATTTTTCATCCTTAGCAGCCTTTGAAACCTTCTTTCCTTCTCTGTGCTCCTCCGTCTAACTTGGCTCAGGCCGTCACCTCTTCTCTTTGGAATTACTACCGAAAAAAAAAGAGTTGCCATGGAGTCAGTTCTGACTCATGGCAACTCCAGGTGTGTCAGAGTAGAACTGTGCTCCATAGGGTTTTCAGTGGCTGACTTTTCGGAAGCAGGTCACCAGGCCTTTCTCTGGGGCATCTCTGGGTGGACTCAAAACTCCAACCTTTTGGTTAATGGTTGTGCACTTAGCCATTTGCACCACCCGGGTCATCTTGGATCTTCTGTCTCCATTCTCCATCACCCTCTAGTCCAGCCTTTAGATCGCAGATAAATTCATATCGCCCTTTTTCGAAAGAACTTTGAAATGTAAACATAATACACATTCATACTTTTTTTCTTTGGCCTTGGGAAAAGGCTTGGAAACATAACAAAGAAAATAAGTTGTCTATAATTTAAAAACTCAGATATAGCCATTGTAAACATTCTGGTGCATTTCTTTCCAGTTTCTTAAAAAATACACATGTGTAGGTTTTGTAATCACTGTGGGGATCATGCTCCCTAATGTAACCACTCTGTTGTTGAACATTTGGGTTGTGTCCATTTTTTGTTTTCATCACCTTAATTCACACTAAGTGAACAACTTTGTGCTTAAATCTTTACCTCTTACCTCTGATTATTTCCTTGGGATAGGTTGCTAGAAGTAGAATTCTTGAGTTAAAATGTATAAGTATTTTTCAGGTTTTTGATACACTTTACCTAATTGCTTTCCAGAAAAAAGGTAACAGATTATATCCTTCTGTAGAGCATGAGACTAGAGGTCTCACTGACCCTTGCTAGAATCGAATGGTATCATATAAATATTTTCCAATTCAGTAATTGAAGAACGGAACCTTGGTATTTTCTAAAGGAAATTGAACATGTTTTCATAGTTTATTAGACATAGGTATTTCTCATTCTGTGAATTGCCTATTTGTTTTTGGCTTGTTTTCATACTCAGATTTTAATAATTCTTTTATTATTATTAGAATTTGTAGGAGTGAGGAGTTGTTCTGAAATTCAATCCTTGCTTAAAAAGTCTTTATTGTTCCCTAAGGTCTTTAGGATGAAGTTAAAATCCCCTGCTTGGCATATAATCCCTCTCTTCTCTTGCCCTTGACTCTCTGCCCTTGGTATGCCGAGATGCACACAAATACACTACAGGCCATTCTGAACTATTTCCAGTTCTCAAAATAATATATTTGTTCTTTATGCCTCATGCCTTTGGAACATGATTTTTTTTTTTTTAACCATCAGATCACCATTCTCCACGTGCCCCTTCTGCTTTGCCTAGCAAACTCCCACTCACCTTCAGACTCATTTAAAATTCACCTCCCTTGTGTGGGAACCACTCTTGACCTCCTAGTCTGAATTGTGGCCTCCTTCTATGTTCTTATAACATTTGGGCATGCCTGTCTCATAGTACTCACCACACTATTCATGAAGAAGCCAAGTCTTTTGTTAGGGATTGAATTATGTCCCCCCAAAATATGTGTTGAAATCCTAACCCCTATACCTATAAATAAGAGTCCCTGGGTGGCGCAAACAGTCAAGTGCTCGACTACAGACCGAAAGTTTGGTAGTTCAAACCCATCCAGAGGAACCTCAGAAGAAAGGCCTGGCAATCTTCCTCCAAAAGATCAGAGCCTTTAAAACCCTTTGGAGTGCAGTTCTACTCTGAAAAGCATGGGGTAGCCATGAGTTGGAATTGACTTGACAGAAACTGCTTTGGGTTTTTTGTTTGTTTATTCCTGTAAATATGACCCTGTTTGAAAATGGAGGTTTTCTTTTCGTTATGTTAATGAGGTCACACCAGAGTAGAGTGGGTTGCAAACCTAATCACTTCTGAGTAATAAAAAGAGCAGAATAGGCACAGAGAGACACACACAAGGGTAAGATGCCTATCGAGGATTGCCAGCTACTAGAAGCTTAAATAGACAGAAATACACCTCCCCCTAGATCCATACCCTGAATTAGGACTTCTAGCCTTCTGAACTAGAAAAAAGTAAATTTCTGTTCTTTAATGCCACTCATTTGTGGTATTTCTGTTACAGCAGCACTAGGTAACTAAGTCATTTTTCAGTTTGGCTTCCCCGGGGCCTAGAAATATCTAGCAAATATAAAAAAAAAAAATCTTTACTATCAAGACGATTCCAACTTGTAGTCATAGCGACCCTATAAAACAGAGTAGAACTGCTCGATAGAGTTTCCAAGGAGGACCTGGTGGATTCGAACTTCCGACCTTTTGTTTAGCAGCCATAGCTCTTAACCACTATGCCACCAGGGTTTCCAGCAAATAGTAAATATTCAATACATGTTGAAAGAATGGGAGGAAAAATGGATGAAATAGTCATTCTTCCTCTAAAAACAGCTGTAGATGCCCTGGGAAGTTCATCCCGATTTGTATTTCTTATTTGGATGTTATGGTAGTATGTTCTGTCCCCTCATCTCTCCAAGTAAGTGGAACTCTAGTATTTTGCTAATCTGCTAAGCCCCTGTATATGGAATATATGATCATCATATCTCTAGTATCTCTATTTGTCTATGAAGTTGTAGAAAAAGATTTCTTTGTCGTGGATTTGATTATTCCTCAAATTTATTGACTGTTATTCACAAAGGATTAGAAATTATAAATTCATGAGATCAGTTCTCATAGCATTTTTTTTTCCTTAGCTTAAATCTAAGGAGTACACAGTACGTTGCTAATAATATAGAGAATGGCAGGATGGAATAAGGATGGGAATGATGGATGGATGGATGGATGGATGGATGGTAAATAGATCTAACAGCATATTTGTCAAGTAGAAAACATGTTATTTTGGAAAAGATCTATCTGTCTTTTAAGTATTATATCTAACAATGCTTCTGTATCATTTCAGGAGACCATTTGAGGTTCAATTAAATTAAATACTAAAATAATAATTAAAGCTCTAGAAGTAAAAATGGCAAAATTTTGATGTGCAGTTAGGGACATGACCAGAAACAAATCAACCCCCAAGAATCTGTCAAAAAGATAGCATAATAGGAGTGCTCCTAAGTCTATGAATTGTATTAATAAGCCAAGATTCACTTTTTCAACACGTTTGTCTTGAAGGAAGTTGAAGTAATAATTGCATACCTATAATTGACTTGTTTAGTTTGCTTAATGGTTTGGGGACCAACCAGTGTTCAACTGCAGTGTCTGTCAAGTTTGTCAGTGTCTATAGCCTCACCTCTTGGTGTCTTCCAAGCTGCCCTTTTATCTCCTCCTTCCTATAGAGCAGGAAAGAACTGAGGTTGGTGTCATACCAGTTGTCTAACTAATTACAATATAGTGTAATAAGTTTGCAGTAGATAGTGTAATGGAGCAGTTTCAAGGATTATTTGCATTTTAAGTCTTTTAATTCCAGTTGTGGATTGCAAGAAAGCTTAGGCATCTGTAAACCACTAGAAGGAGCCCTGGTGGCATGGTGGGTAAGCACTTGGCTGCTAACCAAAAGGTCAGCAGTTTGAACCTACCAGCCTCTCTGTGGGAGAAAGATGTGGCAGTCTGCTTCCATAAAGGTTACAACTTAGGAAACCTTATGGGGCAGTTCTGCTCTTTCCTGTAGGTTCACTATGAGTCGGAATCAACTCGACAGAACACAGCAATAAACAACCAGAAAGATGTGAGCTATTTGTGGTTCCTGAGTACCGTCTGCGCATTCATGTCTCTGTGCCTTTGCAAATGCTGGTGTAGCTGCCTAAACCACTGCTCACCGTTTGAAATCCCACCCCACTCCCCTTATTGGCTAGTGATTCCTAATGGTTAAATACAATATATACCATTTTATAATAAGGGCTCATTTATAGGCATGCATAGAGTACAGCAAAACCGCATTTCAGGGACAGATAGAGTAGCCTTAGAAGACATTCATGAAAGAAGTCCTTGCAAAGTAACTGCAGCTCTGCAGTTACTCTGAAACTCTGCTTTCCTTCCTAAAGCATGTTCAACTGTGTTGTGTGCTTTTGATCGAAAACATGGCAGGGCCTGGAAGGGGACATCCGTCAAGCTACTGACACCTGGTTCCACTGGGTTTGCAGACAGCCTTTGTCCCATTGGAGCCCTGGTGGCACAGTGGTTAAGAGCTCAGCTGCTAACCAGAAGGTCGGCAGTTTAAATCTACCAGCCCCTCCTCGGAAACCCTATGGGGCAGTTCTACTCTGTCCTATAAGGTCACTATGAGTCGGAATCAACTCAACAGCAATGGGTTTGGTTTTTTTTTGTTACTGTTATTCCCATCACTGAGCCTGGTATTGCCCTAAAGCACCCTCACCCCACACCATTTGTTATTCAAGATAATGAAGACTCACTTAGTTCTTTCATTTTCCCTCACCCTCCTTCCCTTTCTCCCACCCTTCTTGCTTTTATTTAAAAAAGTAAAAATAATACCAGTGAAAAAACTGGTTCATTTTATTTAATGTCTTTCAGCTCCGTTGTATTCAACTTTTTCTAATCTCTTAAGTTTTTAAGATATGAATAGAAAACATCTTAGAAAGACATAGATTAAATATATACTTCTGATTTCATTATTAAAGCCCCTCAAGTCCCTGGGTGGTGCAAACAGTCAACATGCTCACTGCTAACCAAAATGTTAGAGGTTCAAATCCACCCAGAGGTGCTTCAGAAGAAAGGCCTGATGACCTACTTCTGAAAACTCAGCCATCAGAAACCCTAGGGAGCACAGTTCTACTCTGACACACAGGGTCACCGTGAGCTGGAGTTGACTGAGAGGCAACAGGTTTGTTTTTGTTTTCTTCCACTCTTTTCTTGACTGCCTCACCGTGAGCCGGAGTTGACTGAGAGGCAACAGGTTTGTTTTTGTTTTCTTCCACTCTTTTCTTGACTGCGGCAAACTGCCTATCTAATCCCCTGAAGTTTTGACTCCTCCAGCTCATGGCACTTCAGCGTGTCCGTGAAGTGCCTGTTGTAATTGAGCCACAGGTACTTGGCAGTGCTTTGTGAACCAGTTCTGTTATGCTTGTTCTTGTGCTTTTCTGTTAGAGCTTGTGAGGAAGTCAAAATACATCCATTTTACTATTTCCCATGAGTTTTAATCAGGATTCCAAATTTTACTCAAAAATTTCATCGTTTCCCCTAAAGTAATTTTACTTAAACCCTATTATCATGATCTTGCTGTTATATTTCCCCATATTTACACTGACTGGATAAGATACAATTCTTTTCAGGCTTTTATCTTCATATTTTTAGGCATGTATCTTTTACTAGTGCCTATTAACTTGACAGCACCTTATTAATATTGCTCTAATGATTCATTTCCCCCTACCCTTTTCCTGAATTTTCAAGATAGATTTTTTTCCATTATTTTCTTTATTATTTTAAGCACAAAGATTTATTAATATTTAACATTGTCCTGGAACAATAATCCCTATCTAATTTAAGAGTGACTGTGAATACTATGAGAGGGAGAGGAAGAGTTCAAATAAAGTTCAAATGCTGCAGAGTTTCATTTATCACTGAACAGAACAGTAAACTAAGAATAGACAAAGGGGCCTTCTATAAGCCTCGTCTCAATTAGCCTTTCTGCATTTTTCTCTTTCTCATCGCTTAACATCAGCACTGACTTATAATGTTGTATATCATGTTTATTGAACAAGATATCATGGTTATTGGTTCCATCTATGAAATTGGAATGCACTTTCTAATTTGCATTAGTTCCTGTTTTTCTATGTTTTTCTGCATATTCCAAGGGTGCTGAATTAATAAAATCCTGTATTGGGCACAGGCTAAGCCACTTATAAAGAGACTAAAAATGTGGTGCCTTACATAAGATGAAAGTGTATGTTTTTGCATAACAGTTAAAAGGTAACTGGCAGTCCATGGTGGCTCACTGCGTTGCTTCACAGAGTCATGGGGGCAAACCCTGACATGCTCCATATGTGATTCCACCTCTGGGCCCAAGGTGGCCACTCCAGTTGGCTCCATTTCCCAGCCTGAGGGAGGGAAAAAAGATGAAGTGGGGCAAAACCAAGTTTCTTTAAAATGAGATTAATAAGTTACATGCATCAATTTCACTTGCATTCCATTGGCCCAAACTTGGTCACATGGCCATACTCAGCTACAAAAGAAGTTGAGAAATGTAGTCTCTAGATGAGCAGCCATGTTCCCAGGTAAATCTTGAGGTGGGGCTACTGTTACTTAAGGAAATAATGGGTGAGAGGAGGGGGAGAGTGGATAATTAGCCGTGCCTGTCAGAGATACCTTTCAAGTTAGCTACTTTGATATAGATGTATAAGAAACTATGTTTTTATTTCCTGTCTGCCCTTGAATGGTCCCCAGTTTTACTGTTTTTCTACTCTTCATAAGCTTAAGAGCTTGGTGGAAATGAAGGTGCTTTTATCTCATACACTGACTCTGTGGAAAGATGTCTGTATGTGATACTCATTGTCTTCATACTCTACCCACTTTCTACATTAGCACATAATAATATGAAGACAGCATACCTTCTTTGTCCCTAAATAACAGATAAATCTGGAAACAAGTTGATTATTTATTTTGGCTCCCCTCAGGGCATCTTACATTTCTTCTTGAGTTTCCCAGCTACCACCAGGTTTAAGAAGACTCTCACAATCCCCTTTCTGACTCAGTAAAATCTCAATTTTGACTCAGTAAAGAATATTCTTTTTATTTCATTGCAGCTTACCATAGGCTGTGTTCCAGCCCAGAGAACCTGATCTGAGAAAAATCTAAAGCTGGTTATTATCTCTACTAGACAATTCATTGAGGTCATTGTAGGAGAGGAAGGAAATTGGTATCAGATCCTGTTTTAGATAGGGGTTCTTGGATTCCCTGTTGTGCTAACTCCCTTCTGTAGTAACTGATGCAGTTCGCAGCAGCCCCATCCGCTCCTGCAGCTATATATACTGTTAGCTTCCCACGTATATATCCCCATGATAGAAACGTTCTTCTTTAAATAGGCCAGTTCCCATATATGTGTTTTAAGAAACTGCAATTACAGAATAAGACGAAAGGAAGTTACTAGCCCAAGTCCATTGTTACGCTTACTTCACACTTATTTATTGAGCATTTACTTCCTGTTTGGCACTGTGTTAGGCACTGAGAATGCAGTGACAGTCTCTGTCCTCATGGAGTTTTCAGTCTAGCAGGTTTCAGTCAGAGAGCCACGTGGATATGTCATTAGAACTGGGATAAGGAAAGAGTCTGACCCAAGGGCACTCTGCCCAAGGCAACCAAAACTCACATTCCCGGGCCAAAAGATCTACTTTTGTGTGTGTGATTGCTAAAAATATATGTGACAAAACAGTTGCCAATTCAGCAATTTTCACATGTTCAATTCAATGACATTGATTATGTTCATCATTTTGAAGGTTTTTTTGCCCAATGCAAAATGTCATTTGATTTTGTGACTGCTCCTTCCATGGTCATTGATTGTGGATCCAAGTAAAATGAAATTCTTGACAACTTCAGTCTTTTCTCCGTTTATCATGATGTTGCTTAGTGGTCCAGTTGTGAGGATTTTTGTTTTCTTTATGTTGAGGTGTAATCCATACTGAAGGCTGTAGTCTTTGATCTTCATCAGTAAGTGCTTCAAGTCCTCTTCATTTCAGCAAGCAAGGTTGTGTCATCTGCATAACACAGGTTCTTAATGAGTCTTCCTCCAATCCTGATGGCACGTTCTTCTTTATATAGTCCAGCTTCTAGGATTATTTTCTCACAATTCAGATTGAATAAGGGTGGTGAAAGGATACAATCCTCTTTAAAGTGTTAAAAAGCAAAGATGTCATTTTGAGGACTCAGGTGGGCCTGACCCAAGCCATGATATTTTCAGTCGCCTCATATGTGAAAGCTGGACAATGAATAAGGAAGACCACAGAGGAATTGATGCATTTGAAATATGGTGTTGGTGAAGAATATTGAATATACCATGGACTGCCAGAAGAATGAACAATTCTGTCTTGGAGGAAGTACAGCCAGAATGCTCCTTAGAGGTGAGGATGGCGAGACTTTGTCTCATGTACTTTGGACGTGTTATCAAGAGGGACCAGTCCCTGGAGAAGGACATCATGCTTGGTAAAGTAGAGGGTCAGCGAAAAAGAGGAAGACCCTTGTCTTAGTTATATAGTGCTGCTATAACAGAAATACCACAAGTGGATGGCTTTAAGAAAAAGAAATTTATTCTCTCACAGCCTAGTAGGCTATAAGTTCGAATTCAGAGTGCCACCTCCAGGGGAAGGCTTTCTTTCTGTGTTGACTCTTGGAGAAGATCCTTGTCATCAGTCTTCCTCTGGTCTAGGAGTTGCTCAGCACAGGGACCCTGGGTCCAAAGGACATGCTTCCCTCCCAGTTCTTCATTCTTGGAGGCATGAGTTCCCTGTCTCTCTGCTCGCTTCTCTCTTTTATATCTCAAAAGAGATTGACTCAAGATACAGCCTCATCTTGTAGATTGAGTCCTGCCTCATTAACATAGTTACCTCTAATCTTGCTTCATTAACATCATAGAGGTAGGATTTATAGCACGTAGGAAAATCACATCAGATGACAAAATAGTGGGTAATCACACAATATTGGGAATCATGGCCTAGCCAAGTTGTCACACATTTTT
Source organism: Trichechus manatus latirostris (assembly GCF_000243295.1). Classification (NCBI taxonomy): domain Eukaryota; kingdom Metazoa; phylum Chordata; class Mammalia; order Sirenia; family Trichechidae; genus Trichechus; species Trichechus manatus. The sequence continues at coordinate 12,121,293 of NW_004444001.1, read as the reverse complement.
GGGGGACACAATTCAATCCATGACAGCCCTCAATGAGATAGATTGACACAGTGGCTGCAACAGTGGGCTCCAGCATAGCAGAGATTGTGAGGATGGCACAGGACTGGGCAGTGTTTGATTCTGTTCTACATAAGGTCACTATGAGTCAGAACCAACTCAACGGCACCTAACAACAACAGCAACATATTTATCATGTTGTGTAACTATCACCACTATCACTTTTTAAATTGTTCCACCACCATTAACAGAAGTTCTGTGCCCCGTAAGCAATGATTCTCTTTTTCCCCCCCTCTCCCACCTCTGCTAACCACTGATAAGCATTGGTCTTTATATATTTGCCTATTTCATGTAAATGGGATCATACAATAGTTGTCCTTTTTTGTGACTGACTTGTTTCATTCAGCATAATGTTTTCAAGGTTCATTATAGCATGTATCAGGACTTCGTTTCTCTTTATGGCTGAGTAATATATTTCGTTGTATATGTATGTATATATTTTGTTTATCCATCCATTATGGACCTTTAGGTTTTTCTACATTTTGGCTGTTGTGAATAGTGCCGCAATGAACATTGGTGTACACAGAAGATATACTTTTGAAATGAAAGAGGATATCTAGTAATAAATAACTTGAGCAGGATTTGAGGCTTTGAAATAGCATAGGAACATTCCTTCACTCAACTTCACTTTTCATGTTTCCTCAGGAATACTGAAAATTTTTCTAGCACATCTTGATATGGGATGGATGCTTACCCATCTGTTCAACCTTTAATCATCTGACAGTAGAATCCTCAAAAGGAGCTGACAGAGGGGGATAGAGAAGGTGGGTGAACTTAAGACTTGCCTTACAGGTGGGCAGCAGGTTATGTTCAGGCATCCGGGAGGCTCCTCTCTTCCCACTTTAACACCATTCCTCACTTGCTGGTGCCTGGGATTGCTTAATGGGAGGGACTACTGCCAAGAGATAATGCTTGAATGCCAGGGAAGCTGGCCTACTCTTTAAAAGTCACCCTGCCATATTTACTTATTTCTTCTGTTTTGTTTTAGTTGATTGGTTTTTATTGTTTCTTCATAATCGCTTTTTATCGTATGTGCAGTTCCTCCCTGCCTCAGCTCCCTGTTGTAGCTGGAGAATGGAGGACAGAGAGAAGGACATTGGGAGGCAGAGGCTTGATTGCATTTGTGTTTAAATTTGATTATGAGAAACTCACACAAATGTATTCATCTGATGAATAAGAGGAAGACACCCACTCTCCCTGCAAGAAGGCAAGAGAGTAAATCTGCAGTGGGTGGTGATTGGAGTCCCTGGATAGTGCAGTTAGTTAGTTAATGGGCTTGGCCACTAATGGACAGGTTGAAGGTTCAAGTCCACCCAGAGCTGCCTCAGAAAAAAGGCCTCATAATCTACTTCCAAAAAATCAGTCATTGAACACCCTGAGGAGCACAGTTCTACACTGATGCACATGAGGTTGCCATGAGTCAGAGTTGACTCAATAGCATCTGGTTGGCTGGGTGGTGATTGGGGGGTGGGAGGAGAAACATTAATATCCTCAATTTCTATTGTGTTTTGCAATTTACAAAGCACTTTCTTATCAAGTAACTTGATTACTATAATAAACCATCAGGTAGGCAGAGAAAATATTATCTTCATTTTACAGATAAGGAAACAGGTTTAAGAACTGCCATTCTCTCACAGAATCCTCTATCTCTGCCAGGAATCCCATGCTCTTTCCACAGAACCTATAAAAAGAGTCCTCAAAACAGGCCCCAGGTAAACCTCTGCAGGGCTCACAATTTAGCTTTGAGTCTTCCCTTGAGAGATTAAATTTATGACAGTAAAAGCCCATTAAATGTGTGTATACTTAAGGATGATGAATATTTTACTTCTATGATAGGTTTCTATGCTGAAAATTCAATCAGAAGAAGTTAAATGAAATGGGACCTATAATGGAAGTCATGTCTCTGATAATGATATCACGAGACAGATGAATTAGTTCAATGAGATGTTCACCTTAATCCAAGAGTTATTATTATTACTATTTGCCATTGAGTCGATTCCAATTCATGGTGACCCCAATCGTGACAGAGTAGTACTATGCTCCATAGAGTTCTCAATGGCTGATTTTCCAAAAGTAGATTGCTAAGCCTTTCTTCCAAGGAGCTTCTAGGTGGACTCAAACCTCCAATCTTTTGGTTAGTAGCCCAGTACATTAACTGTTTGCACCACCCAGGGACTCCTAATCCAAGAGTAAATGTGTGTTTGGGGGAGGTTGAAAGGGCACAGTGGGAAAGGGAGAAGGCTAAATAAATCCCTGCAGGTTAAGGGCCTGTCTGATACATCTTCTTCCACAGTGAGTCTTGTACAGTGTCCAGAACAGGGCTCCATAAATGTTTTTGTAACTAAACAGGAAAGGGAAACTGTGTGCTTCTTTGAAAGGCTGAATGAAAAATCAATTTCTGCCATGATGCCAGCTGAGATTGTGGTTATTCTGTGAACAGGTCAGAGGGCCTGATGTTAGTTATACTCTTATCTATTAATCTCCCTTTTGTGGAAGGCTCTATGTCTACATGGACAATATCCTCTTCATATCTACCAGGGCATGATGAAAGGTTCTGCCAGCCATTTCCTAGATAACCACAAGGAGTAAGGGCCGTTTGTCTGGTTGTGTTCTTAAAGTGCCCTTTCTCTGCTTGGGTACATCTATTCTTCAGCCCCAGAGAGAAGCTGGATTAGAACTCTGGAGTCTAGTCCAAAATTTACAAAATTCTCAAGCTTCTCAGAAGTCTTGTACATGTCTTTAATTTCTCAAAAGTCATACCAGTCTTGCCACAGCAGCTCAGAGAACCCATCTTTGTTCTGGTGAAAATGGAATTTGATGCTCTCTGCATCTCCTTTCTATCATATATTTCTGCTAGCTCTCCTTGGAAATGTGTGTTACTGTGTAAAGATAATATATTTGTGGGCGATTTTATATCCTTTTTCCCCGCCCCTTCCCCTGCCCCCAGCAACAAGAAGGGATGCACAGTATAGAATAACTACTTACGATAGCTATTGTTTGTTACCCTTTCATGGACCAAGGGATATATATGCCCGTGTTATATTTTTCCAACACCTGGAGGTTTATTGGCAGGCATTTGAGCCACTTTAGTACATTCTGGCATCGTAGTAGATACTGGTGCAACTGCCTAAAAAACAAGCAAGGTGGTCTGTGCCGCATTTGAGTGTTGAGAGCCATTCGTTTGAGGGGATGCTTCCCAAAGGAGTGACTGTGTGAAACTTTTGTGTCTTTTGGCTTCTGTGCAGCAAGATAAGGCTTTCAAGTATGTGTACTATATCCTTTGTGTTATTGGGAAGATGTGGTCACTGGCATTTGGAAATATTCAGGTAAATGAGTTTTTTTAGGGTGAAAACAGTTTATGATGCACTTCCTGGGCCATGGGACCAATATGTCCTGCGTGTGTGGTGTGCTTCATGGAACATAGTATCAATATAGCCCACTCTAAATCAAACCGATAACAATTACATGCAGCAAGTATAATGTTTATTTAGTATTTTGTGCATATTTTTGTGTGTTTTTGGAAAGTTGAATAAGATTTTATGGCTGAAGTGTAACCAGGAAGTGTGATGCTCCACGGGACCAATAGGTCCTGCATGTGTGATGTGCTTCATGGAACATGGGACTGATATGTCCTGCTTGCAACTGCCACCCGATTTTTTCAAATAATAAAAAACCACCAACAAACAATGATTCAGCATCCATTCCATTAGTGAAAAAACATGGCATCACCAAAAAATTCAAAAAAAAAAAAAGATTGCCCATGAAAGGGTTAAAAACCTACTGTATGCTAGGAGCTTCACACAGTTTAATTCTCACAGTAATCTTGCAAGACAGTCATTTTTCCATTTTACAGATTAGAAAACCATTGTCTCAATGACGGGGTACCTTACCTAACAGTTGGTAAATGGCACAGCAAGGATTCAAGTCTGACTGACTCCAGTACTGCCTCTAGAAAAAGTAGGCAAGGGGAAGACATTTTCCACTGTCAAATCCAGGATGTGATTATCTTCAAGCAAATTATCAAGAAATAACTGTGTGTTGAGCACCTACTAGAGTGGTATTTCCCAAATTTGATGCATTTATCACTTGTATCAGAATCATCTGGGCCCTGTCCCAGACTCACTCCGTTAGAACCTTTGTGTTTGTGACTTGGGAGTTTGCCTTGTTTTCAAGCTACCCCAGGCAACTCTTATACTCCTGGAGAATTGTGCCTGGCCCCAGAGCCTAGAACAGTGTTTCTCAAAGTAGGACCTTTGGACCACTTGCATCAGATTACTTGGAGTGATTATTTAAAATACAAAGGCTCAAGCTCCCTCCTTGATAATAGGATGCAGCCCAAAATCTATTTATATTTTAAAATATACATTTTATTAAGCGTTACATGTTATTATTATGCACACACACACACACACACACACACACACACACACACGGAAATGGAGGTTGAATAGAGTTCTGTGTTGTGTGTGTTACTAGGTATAGGTAAATAAATTAAGACCTGATCTACATTAGAGAACCAATAAACATACGAGAAGGGGAGACAAATGCATATGGATCAATGAATACACACTGTACAGCAGCATATAATCAAATACTCATGTGCGATATAGAATCTGAGTGTAGTAGGAATAAGATAAGAGAAAAATCAATGTGAGTTAAAAGAATAAATGAAGTCTTCAAGATGAGTGTCTTGAGATGTAGTTTAAAGGATGGGTATTTAATACTTTCTCAGATTCCATAATTCATGAAGATCACAATGGCATACTATTTTTCCCAAATAAACTGCAGTAAAGAATAACTCCTTCAGCTTTTTCGAGCCAGAGTTCCCTGGAATACGGTAATCCGGAGTGGCGAACGCAGGAGTGATGACGTGGGATGTGGGTGCTTCATGGCCGGCAGATGGTGACTCACTTGCGCCCCAGCCTTGCATCACTCATGACTCGGGCTCTTACCTCAGCAAAATTTTAATTGCTTCATGAATAGAGCTTCAGGGCCACTTAGGAATAGTCAAAACTCAAGCGTCAGTTCCTCCTTTGCTGAGTGTCTGCTGCAGCAGTTTCAAAACCTGGCTGATGATCTGAGTCTTCTGGGGGCTTTTGAAAACTATGGATTCTGATCTATTGAATTGTATTAAAATTAGTCATTTTTCTCCCTTTTCCCAATTTTGTAGTTCATATTTTCAAATCATTCCCTTCTGAACGGCGTTCTCTCTCCCTTTTTGGTCCAGGAAGAACATTTGGCATGCACTCACTGCAGGCTGGACTATCCATCCCCCAGGGCTTCTTGCTCTTGCAAGTTCCTGTCTTGGCAGTGACTCCCACTGCCAGGACTCAATAACCTTACCTGGGACCAATGGCCGCCTTTGGACCCTTCAGCCTTTCAGCTAAATATTCTGATATTTGTTTAGATAGATAGATAAGCAAACAAACATTTTTTCACACTTTATAGTTTATAAAGTGGCAACTCTGGGTAATCCAACCTTCCTTCTTCCTACCCCAAGCTTTAGTCAAGCACTTCTTTTAACTCTCCCTAGAGAATTCTTTGGAAACCCTGTTGGCATAGTGGTTGCTAATCGAAAGGTCAGCAGTTCGAATCCACCAGGCTCTCATTGGAAACTCCATGGGGCAGTTCTACTCTGATCTATAGAGTCGCTATGAGTCAGAATTGACTTGTTGACAATGGGTTTAGGTTTAGTTTGGTTTGGAGAATTCTAAGCTTGAATCAAAAAGCCTCTGGTATATGGATGTAACTTTTGCCTGAGGCCACTCACAATCAAAAGTCCTGGCAACTCCTTCTAAATCCAGCGGTGGCTACTTCAGTTCCAAGATCTTTCCTGCACAGAAAGTGATGTCAGGGAAAATGGGGAGCAGGACGCTTAAAAAATTGGTCCCTATGCTGAAACCACCACAAGCTGGTAAGGATTGACAGAGTCAACTTTTTCTGTAACTCTGGCATCTAATTCAAAATTTACAGCAACCAAGGGGCTACTTGAAGAAAAGAGCACCCGAATTTTGGTAAGAGCGCGTGGCGTTTCCGCCCATATGACTACCATCCCGCACTCCCCAGCACAGTGGTGCTGGGCCTTCAGCTCCACCTGGTGCAGCTTGCTGATGCCAGGGGGATAATATGGACCTTGTTCTTAAAATACTGTAGCTGTGTATTTTGACCCATCTGGTGGTTCCCTGAGGAACCTTTGCAGAAGCTGACTTTAGTTTCATTCTATCCCCCTTGGGTTGGAGAGGCTTTGCAGGCATCAGCTGCATCTGTTGAAAGATTTAAAGTCATACACACCCCATGCCCACCTGGGCAGTGGACCACAGATGGGACAAGTAGCTGATAGAATGAAAAAGCCCAGGAAGGAGGAAGCCAAGAAGAATGTTACTGAGAGAATAAGGGCTCAGCAGAGCCACTGAATATGCTGCAGAAAACAGAGTGCAATGTACATGCCCTGGACTGACAGCATGCTCAGAAAAGACCTGAGAGATCCCTAGGTTTCCATCTCTGGTGGATCTGTGGGCTCCATGGAAGTCAAAGGGGAAGACCAAGGCAGAGTCATAGGGGTACTGGCTTGGCGCTGAAGGAGGGCCTCAGCTCAGAGCCAAGCTGCAAAGACCAGGAGAGTATTCGTTTGTTTGTTTGGCTCCAGGCATTTAAGGAAATCTATGTCAGGTCATTGGCTAACTACTGAGATTTGGGTGATCAAACACAAGATAGGGAATACCATCTTTGCAAAAATAGTTTGGAAAAGTCACCAAAAGGACAACCAAGACCATCAAAAACCAACAAGCGCAAACCCCAGGGAAGGAGAAGAATGTGATTTCCAGAGTTACCACGCTGTAATATTCAAAATCCCAGTTTGCAGCAAAAAAAAAAAAAAAAAAAAAATTACAAGGCATACAAAGAAACAGAAAGTATTCCCCATTCACAGGAAAAAATAAATCTATAGAAACTATTCCTGAGGAAGTCCAGATGTTGGGTTGACTAGACAAAGACTTTGTATCAACTGTCTTAAGTTGCCCAGAGAGCTAAAGGAAGCCATGGGTGAATGTGTGAACAAAATGAGAACATCAACAAACAGATAGAAATTATTAAAAGGAACCAAATAGAAATTCTGAAGCTGAAAAGTATATTATCTGAAATGAAAAATTCACTATAGAGGTTCAACAGAAGATTTGAACAGGCAAAAGAAAGATATTTCCTACACAGACTGCAGCTAAACCATTGCCTCTACCTCCACAACATCACCACTGCCATGCTAACATCTTAGAGATAGTCTCCTCAACTCTCCTTTTTATTTCCAATTATATTGGCAGGAAATCAAGAAGAGATTAGAAGGTGCTTCCTTCTTTTTGTTATTATGAGTTCTTAACCCTTCATCATTGTTTTTGAATCAAAGGTACAAATTCACTGTTTTTACCTACGTTAGGTCTGTCCCTTTGTCCTTTAAAGTTATGGTTCAAGATATTCCTCATTTGTATAGACAAATAATAAAGTATTCTCTGAATGGGGCTTGGAGTTAAGCCAAGTTTACCAGAATATAATTTTAAAAACACATACAAGTCACATTCCACCTTTTTTTTTTCCAATCACCTGGCACCAGTAGTGTGACCAGCTGTCATTTGGATTCAGTGTCTAGGTCTTTAGAAAGTTTTGTGGAGTATGAAGGAAACCAGAAACAGTACTAATCATTATGTGGCTTCCACCATTAGGAAAGTCCATCTTCTCTCCACTTTAATTCAGTGTGATGATTTTAGAATATTCAGACTTATATTTAATTGCAGTAGTAAAGAATTCTTTTTAAAAATCGCAATCAAATGGAAAAAGATTCTAATCTCTCAGTTAGCCAGGCATACAGGAAACCCAGCTGAGTACTGAGGACGAAGACACAGCCTCTTGAGCAAAACCACACACCCACGTTGGGAGGAGAATCATAAAATGAGAGTTCTTGTCCTAGTCCTGCCACTGACTACCCATGGGCAAGCCACTTTTCCTCTCAGTCACACCTGATGTTAGCCAGTACCCACTGGTATGTCTGTGCCTGTTGTTTAAATTATTGAAATGCTCTTATATAAGTTGGTACATAGCCTTTCCCCAAAACCTCTGCAAGGCCACCTTGGCTACCTCGTCTCTTTTCTGGGACTCCCTGGATTTCCCGATGATCCAGTCCCTAAAGGGTTATTGCATGGTTCATCAGAACCCCCCAGGACCCTTATCCAGTGTTCTGGCGTATGTCTGAACAGTGTCATGCAGAGAAGTTTCTAAGTATTTTAACCATCACCCTTGCTCTGGGCTTAGGAATTCTTGCCTCTGAAATGAAAGTTTAGATTAAATGACCCTACAATTCCATCTAACTCAGAAATCCTGAGGTTTTATTTTATATGTTTAATACTTAGAGGAAAAGATAGACATGGTTTGGAGCCAGAATTTTTATACGTTTAATACTTAAAGGAAAAGACAGACATGATTTGGAGCCAGAACTCTGCCTTTGCCTCTAGAATTGGGTTTTGCGAAAGGATGTGAAATTCTATTTGCATTGAAGGCCAGGAATGGCCTCACAGCAGTTCTCCGCCAAATTGATCTGTACACCTTGGCCCATCAGTGACTTCAAGTGTAAGATTACTTAGGGCACCGTCATTGAATCATAAAGATGGATTGCTCCTAAGCTCTAGCTCAGTAGTCCATAAAGGAGACTTTGGTTTCATGGTGTAATTTAGAAAGCAAACATAAACATAGCCAACAGATGAAGATAGAAGGCTTTTTTTTTCAGAGAAACTTGAAGATTAAGAAAGTATCCTTTTCTCTTAGCACGTCTATGTGACGTATTTTTGAGTTATCAGTTACCACAGTTATAGAGCAGTAACTTAAGTTGCATGTTGATTATTTCAGTGATCTCTTCTTCATAAGCACATTCAAGTCATTGGGGAAAATGTGCATTACTTGTTCTAAAATGTGTGTCTTTAAATTTTCTCTTATACAATTAAAAAAATTTGTCAACCAAGATGTTCTTCAATAGGTGAATGGATAAACAAACTGCGGTACATCCATACAATGGAGTATTATTCTGCAATAAAAATAAAGGCGCTATCAAGCTATGAAAAGCATGAAGGAATCTTAAAGGCATTTTTCTAAGTGAAAAAAGCTATATACCCTATGATTCCAGCTATATGATATTCTGAAAAAGCGAGACTATAGAGACAGTATAAAGATCAGTGGTTTACCAGGAGTTCAAGAAGGAAGGGGGATGGGGGGGGAAAGAGAAGGATGAATAGATGAAGCACGGAGCATTTTAAGGGCAGTGAAACTATTCTGCATGATACTCCAATGGTGGATACATGATGCTATGCCTTTGTCAAGACCCTTAGAATTGTACAGCACGAAGAGTGAACCCTGATGTAAACTATTGACTTTAGTCAATAATTATGTATCAATATTGAGTCATCCATTGTAACAATTGTTCCACACTAATGGAAGATGTGAATAATAGGAGAAATAGTGTGAGGAGCAGAGGGGTGTATGAGAACTCTGTACTTTGTATGCAATTTTTCTGTAAACCTAAACTATTCTAAAAAAATTAAGTTTTTTTTTTTTAAAGTACAGAGACTTGAAAAGAAAACAAAATTAATTGCTCAGCTCAAGACTCTGCTAGACCCTGGGAAAAGAGAAGTGAACAAGACAGACACAGGCCCTGACCTCATGGAGGAGCTTCCAGTATAGTTGATGCTCTGTATAAGAAAGTTACCATTAATGATAATGGGAGGCAGATTAGTATGGTGGTTAAAGGTGCAGACTCTAGAGAAAAATTGCTGTTGACTTGCTCTGTGACCTTGGGCAAATGGGCTACTTAACCTCTCTGAACCTTAGTCTCCTTAGCTGTAAAATGGGGCCAATAACATTCACCTTAGAAGTCTATTTGTAGAATCAAAAAGATGATGCCTTATAATGTCCTTGGAATAATGTCTGGCATATAGTAAGTGCTCAGTACATGATATTTCTAATTATTAGTAGATAAGAATCATGAATAAAAATAAACAAAAAAATAATAAAATAAGAACAAAATGTTAAGCTCAAGCTCCTTTTGGAGCACAGAGGAAATCATTTTTCACATGCTGATTAAACTATTTAAAAGCTGTTACACTATGTCCTGACCCTCCCTCTCTCTGATTACATAACACAGATCCCCCTTTTCGCTTATTTTAGGGCTGTGCCATCTTTCTGAACCAGCAGCAGCAGCTTATTCTTTGAATATGCTTTTTGAGGAGTGGACGAGAACTGTTCGCTGCTCAAGCATCACTTAGGGAGCTTATTTAAAACACACATTCCTGGATGGCAACCCCAGAAATCTGTTTGTGAGAAGGAAACCAGGGGATTCTGATGCACAGACCAACAGTGGGTACACTTTGAGAAACTCTGCTCGTGAGGGCCGGCCTTGCAAACCTAGGCAGGTCCCATAATCTGGACAATCATCCAGGGCTGTTAGTAGCCAGCACACACCTGTTAAAATGTCTAATTCCCTACTACCATCCCCCTAAAAAGCTGCTGCCTAGACTCCTTGAGTGCTTCCCAAACCCCACCAAGCCCCAGCTGCCTAGATCCTTCCCCCTAGAAGCTCCTCATCCAGCCAGCAACTGAAGCCGCAACACCTACCATAGTACGGGCCTCCGCAATAGGGATATGGCAGCTATAACTGCACTGACTGGTAATTTTTTAATGTTCTGCCCTTGAAAATAATTGATTGTAGAGAGAACATAACAACTCTGTTCCCAGGTAACACACACACACACACACACACACACACAACACACTCTCTCTCTCTCTCTCTCTCTCCCTCCTTCCCTGAGGCATCTGTAGCTTGCTAACTTCTAGGAGTCCTTCAGTGTACTTAATACCCAGTTTCTTTACTCAGTGGGAGAGGGAACAGGATGGCACAGGCTGCCAACCCACCAGTTACGATGAATGAACTTCTCCTGCCTATTATTTCATAAGAAGCTATAGTCTGTTGACAGTAGAAGTAATTCTCCAAGGCTCCATTGGAACCAACAGAATCCCCTTTAAAATACAGCTCTTTAGGGAGAGAAAGCCCTCTTTTTCTTTACAACCTGTTTATTGGGTAACTGGGGATGCCTGTTTTTGTTTTTTTAATTGTACTTCAGGTGAAGGTTTACAGAACAAGTAGCTTCTCATTAAACAGTCAGTACACATATTGTTTGATGACATTGGTTAACAACCCCATGACATGTCAACCCTCTCCCTTCTCAACCTTTTTTTTTTT
>NW_004444001.1:12050836-12109867 GCF_000243295.1 Trichechus manatus latirostris | reverse complement strand
GCTATTCTCACTTTAGATGAAGGTTTACAGAATAAAATAGTTTCTCATTAAACAGTACGCCCTATGGCAATGGTTAACAACCCCACTACACGTCAACATTGTCGCTTCTCAGCCTTGGGTTCCCTATCACCAGCTTTCCTGTTCCCTTCTGCCTTCTAGTCCTTGTCCCTGGACTGATGTACCTCATTAGTCCAGTTTTGTTTTATGGGGCTGTCCACTCCCCGGCTGAACGGTGAACCTCGGAAGTGACTTCACCACTGAGCTAAAAGGGTGTCTGGGGGCCATACTCTCGGGATTTCTCCAGTCTCTTTTAGGCCAGTAAATCTGGTCTTTTTTATGTGGGTTAGAATTTTGGGGATGCTGTTATTTGCCTGTGGGAGTTTAATTCACTTTGCTGTGTGTATCTTTTTCCTTTCTTTTTTTTTCCCCTTTCCCTTCCTTTCCTTCCTTCCTTCCTCTCTCTCTCTCTCTTTTTTTTTTTTTTTTGCAGTTTTCTAACCTGTAGTAGTAATCATTTCTCTAATATTCATCTATGTCTTCAGCAAATGTCCTTTTAACAGTTCAGGGCTGACATCTTGTAAACCTCAGTGTTCTGCTACACCAGTTCTTTGCTTGAAGAGATTAAAGCTTCCTAATAATTTTCTGTTCTCTTTTTAAAAAGTTATTTTCAGACGATGGTACTTAAGGGATTCTGTGCCTTTAAATGTTCCCTTGAACAGCATTAGTTCTGGCCTCCAATTTAATCACCTCACCTGTGCTGCCAAATCCTGGTTATTACAGCACTGCCCAGAGCTGGTCTGGCCAAGAGTTTGAGCTTCCCTGGGATTGTCCTTGATCTTTCAGAGCTTTGTGGGTGGTAAAGGACGTTTCACTGGGAGTACTAAGGCATGGATTCTGGTCCTAGTTCTGCCACTAGCCAGCCGTATGACCTTGACCAAGCCTCTTAATCACTCTGTACCAAAATTTCTTCATCCTTGGTAATAATAACCACTAACGTCTGCTGAGTTCTTCCCATGTGCCAGGCACTGGTCTCATCACTTTACATAATCTCATTTAGCAACCCTTTTTTGAGCTCTTAAACTATTTATCAGAGGACACTGGTGGTTCACTGGTAGAATTCTCCCCTTCCACGTGGAAGATCCAGATTCAACTCCCGACCAATGCACCCCATATACAACCACGACCTGACTGTCCGTGGAGGCTTGTGTGTTGCTATGATGCTGAACAGGTTTTAACAGAGCTTCTAGACTAAGACAAACTAGGAAGAAAGGTGTAGCAATCTGCTTCCAAAACCTAGCCGGTGAAAACCCTGCAGATCACCACAGTCCAATCTGCAGTCAGTCACGGAGATGGCACAGAACCAGGCAGCATTTCACTGTGTTGTGCCTGGGGTCGCTGTGAGTCAGGGGCCGACTCAACAGCAGTTAACAACAATGAAAACTATTAATCCAGACACATTTTGTAGGTAATCTCACTGAATTCTCACAACAACCCTAAGTAAGAGCTCTTCTTATTATGCCTATTTTGCAAATGAGTAGACTAAGACTTAAAGGCCAAGTTCCTTGAGCAAGCCTCTCCTACAGTAAGTGGCAGAGCAGAAAATTGAACCCAGTACAGCCTGATGTGCAAGCCCAGGTTTTTCACCACGCATATACTATCCTGCCCATGATCTAGCTGGCCTCTAGCTCTATAATCCCACACACATACTCCTAAGACATCTCAGTCCGATTGTGCCTTCATCAAGTCGGTTCTCTTGAAGTCTACCAAGTGCCTTTGGCAAAGGCTGAGAAAAGCAGTAGTAACTGTTTTATGTTCCCCTCTCCTTTCCTCATACGGGTATCTCATGCTGTTGTCCCTTGGTGTGCACGCGTGTGAAATGCCACATGATAGACAACACAACACTGAATCAGGAGTCAGGAGACCTGGAATCTGGTCCCAGCCTTGCCTCTTTGTGATCAAGGGCCCTGCAGAGAGAGGACATGATTTGCCTGAAGTCACAGCTAATCAGTTTAAAGACTAGAAAGATCCCTGGGCTCTGGACTTACAGTCCAATTCTAACACCTTCTCCTTAGTCTTTCTTTCATTCACACATTTCCAATAGCTTTTTGTTATTATTAAACTAAAATAATAAACACTCTTTGAGCACACCTGGAGTCCCTGGGTGATGCAAATGGTTAACATGTTCAGCTGCTAACTGAAAGGTTGGTGGTTCGAGTTCACCCCGAGGCACCTTGGAATAAAGGCCTGGTGATCTAGTTCCAAAAAATTATCATTAAAAACCCAATGGAGCATAGTTCTACTCTGACACACACAGAATCAACTCAGTGGCAACTGATATTGAGCACCCACGTGCCATACTCTTTCATAAGAGAGTGACATTTAACCCTTATGCTAGGCCTATGAGGTGGACACATTTTAAAGACGAGGAAACTGAAGTACAAATAGTTAAGTAACTTGTCCACCCAGCTGGAACTTGATTATAGATTAGTAAATATACATAAAAATTTTACTCTCAAATGATTCAGAAGAAAAGTTATGTGTATGTATGTGTAGAGGGTGGCAAGGCGAGGGACAAAAGAATAAAGCAAACGTGATAAAATGTTAACAGTTAGAGAATCTGTCTGGGTGAAGGATTCATGGAAATTTTTTTGTTTATTTCTATCCCTGCAACTTTTCTGTAAGTCTTCAAATTACACCAAAATACAAAGTTAAAGTAAGATACTTCAAAGGGTGATGGAAGGATCCCTGTTTCTTGTAGCCTTTGGGACTAAGATACGTGTCCACCTTTCATACATAGCACTTAGGTGACATCATTTGTGCAAAAAAGAGTGAATGGATGGAAATGGCCAAGGCGCAATCTGAAGGTTGTGAAGTTTCTCTTTTTTCAATCAGGGAAATTCAGTTGTGACTTCTAAGCTAGGAAACCCCCCTGCCCAGTCAGTCTCCTGATATAGCTAAGTCACCTCTTAGATCTTTGAGCATCTAATATTAAATCCATTTCAACTAAGTCGGCACTTCTGGTGACCTAGCCACCTAGCTGCTGCAGCTACTTTTAGCACTTCTGTCTCAGAACATACAGTTCTTCTCTTTTAAAATCCTTCTTATAAAAGGCAGGGAGTGGGTAGGACGGGAGACACTGAGAAGTGGCTAAAAAGGAAAAGAGAAATAGGTTAAATTGTCTATTGAATGTAACCCTCCAGCAACACTTCCCTTGCCACACTCACCCATACCCTATCCCATGTATGCCTCCCTCTGGCACATATAAAAAATGTTTATATGGAGGAAACAGGTGCAGGCACTGTTCCTTTGTAAATAATAAAATATGAAATAAAATAAAAACTACTTTCTAGAAAGAAAGTGAAGAAAGTAAAATAAATGAACATTTCTCAGCATAAAAGTTCATTGTCTACTTTGGAGAAAGTGAAAGTGAGTTTTTTTTTTTTTTTTTAACCTTTCTTGTGGTCTCTATAGGGTGACCCACATAGCCTGATTTGCCCAGGATAGTCTCATTTGGAACCAATACTTCTAGCATAATTATCAATACGTCCTTTTGCACTCAAAAATGTTCTAGTATAGATAATAAATTTTACAGTTATCTAACCTATTTAAAAAGCCGTTTCCCATCCTATGGAAGAGTAAGTTACACCAAGAGTGATATTTTAACCAAATCATTGGACTTCGTAATAGGAAAATAAACCAGATCTGGATAAATAACGAAATGGAAATCTGAGCCCATTTGGGATGCAGCAGAGATGGATACACAAATAGAAAGCAAATACTTTCTACAAATGAAGCAATAAAAGATTACAGAAAATCAATTGAACAAGACAGTTTTGCTGATCTTTCCTTTTTCCACCATGAAATATTTTGATAGAACAAAGCTGCATTTGCTCCTTGCCCTTCCGGGCAGAGCCTTGCCTTCTCAGCCTTGTATTTGTGTTCCATTTCCACAAAAGGGCTTGAAAGGACTGATAGCATCAGCTCAAGAACTTCACGAAACTCACATCTAGTTGCGGGGGAAGTCAACCAGGGTATCTGTCTGAGCCTGCCACTTGCTGCCACTTCATCTTTTAACCATTTCTGTCCTTGTCTGCTTCACAAAATGGCGCACACACTCGCTGCTCTGCTCTGCTCAGCTCACCTGGGAAGCAAAGGCTCCATCAAGATGAAATAAACTGTAGCTGATGCAAAGCCAAAGGAATGATTTAATGCAAACCAGAGAGTTCTCAATGCAATTTCAATTCCCATGCTTGGGCACTGAAAAAGTGAGATGGCAGTTTAAATACTTTATTTATGAGAATGTGGGATGGCTTCTTTCAAACACAGACAGGCTTTTATGTTTAAAGAGTTCCCCAAAGCCGCATATTGTGCATTGTGTGTAGCTCTTAAGATCTGAGAGAGGGACAGTTTGATCGTGACTAGATTTGAGTTTATACATGTGGCTTCTTTTTCAGGTGAGGTAGAGTGACAGGCTCATGGTGGCTTGTTTTAATGGAGGAACATTTAAATCCCGGGGCCACCTTATGTATGTTCTTGGATACAGTTGCCAGTCCTCCTACTGGTTGCTTGTCTCTCCTCAGAGGTTGTATTGTGTCAAAGTATGCCCTGTGATGGGCACTGCTGATGTCTATACTCAAAGGCAGATGTTACAAGCTCGGGTCTTACCCTTCTGGAAATCTTTTATCGTACATTGAGGTGCCCAGTAGAATTCTCTGTATCAAATGGCTCCGTATATATTTTCCCTTGAGATACTAACATTCGTCATTTGGGAAAAGATACCAGCTCATTGAAATGATGATGACCTTCTGGTGGATGTTCCTCCAGTGTTGTTACATGTGTGGAGCATCTTCCAGATTTAGGAAACTTTCTAATCCTAGCTTACCATGTGTGGGAGTCGCTTGCGTAGATATTACACAAGGAACTAACCAAACTCCAAGGTGAACCTGCAGGCTTCGTAGGTTGCAGATTCAGTGGTACAGTAGCTATAATGCCCTTCATTTTTTGTAGCAAAAAATATCTTTGTAAAACCCTAGTCTGATGTTAGAAAAAAACTTAATCTTGCTAGATTTACTGGCCTGAGAGAGACTGGAGAAACCTCCAGAGTAGGGCCCCTGGACACCCTTTTAGCTCAGTAATGAAGTCACTCCCGAGATTCACCCTTCAGCCAGAGATTAGACAGCCCCATAAAACAAAACGAGCCTAATGGGGCACAACAGCCCAGAGACAAGGACTAGAAGGCAGGAGGGGACAGGAAAGCTGGTGAAAGGGAACCCAAGGTTGAGAAGGGAGAGTGTTGACATGTCATGGGATTGTTAACCAGTGTCATACAACAATATGTGTACTGTTTAATGAGAAACTGTTTGTTCTGTAAACCTTCATCTAAAGTACAGTTTTAAAAAAAGGAGAAAAACAAACAAAACTTAATCTTGGCCACTTCTGGCTTTTCTCTTAGTCACTACAGTGTTTTCTCAGTCAATTCAGACCACTCCCAAATTGTAGTATTTGAAACCTTGTAAAAGTGTTGAGATATGTTTGTTGCAAGTGAGGGTGGCCTTGTTTAAATTTACTAATCAGACATCCACTATTGTATCCTCAGCCTGCTAGGCTTTCTTCATCCCTCTTGACCTACGTGAAGCACCTGTGTGTCCATCGGCTCTCCTGTTAAAGTCCTTCAGGTTATTCTCTATCCTTCTTGTCCTAACCATAGGTCTTCTTACGCCTCCTGCCCTGTCTGCCTCCTTCTGTGCACCTCTCAGAAGAATGCTAAGAAGTATCTGGTAATTCCTTCATGCCACTCTGGAGCCCTGGTGGCTCAGGGTTTAAGATCTCGGCTGCTAACCAAAAGGCCTGCTAACCAAAAGGTCGGCAGTTGGTATCCACCAGCCGCTCCTTGGAAACCCTGTGGGGCAGTTTTACTCTGTCCTGTAGGGTCTCTATGATTGGGAATTGCCTCAACAGCAACGGGTTTGGGGTTTTTGGTTCATGCGACTCTGGGGCTATAGGGAATCCACTGAGACATCTTAGGCCCTCTCTGCTAGGCATCAGAGGAATAACAGGTTTGGGGGTGGGGTACTTGTCCCTGGGTACAATTCAAGGGGGCACCAGAGAAGGCATGGAATGATATCCCAAAGTGCCACAAATGTAAAAGGCCCCTGATTGAGGCAGCTGGACAAGAGGGGAGAAGACGTTTCTGCTGATGCGTTGCCGCTATCAACTCTATTCATCTTGAAATTGGGGGGGAGGGCACAATTTAGAGGTTGGCTCTGGGCACTTATTACCCTTGCTATGCCTCTGCTAGGCATGCCACACAACTTTGTCCTGCTCCCCTGTTCCTGTACAAAACAAGGTGCAGAAGATTCTGGGGCCTTGGTGCTTTTCTAGATACCCACCACACGAGGAAGTTTGGCACAGGTTATTCATCTGTTCTCAGATCTCTAAGCTCCCTTGGGAATCCTAGCATTCTACCTGTCCTTGGGAGGTTTGGATTAAGGATAGGGCAGGATGCAGGGCCCCTCCTCAGAGACTCACATCAGCATATAACTGCATTGCTCTCCTCTCCAGCCTGCTCTTTCCTAGCCTAGACAATTTTTATCTTCTTTCTGATGGAAACAACTAGCTCTGCAAATATTCTTCCAAGTATTTTGTATCAGCAGCTGCACCTCAGCGTTTTGGACTCAAAGGCCAAGAATCTGACTCTTGCTTTCTGCTTCCACAGTTGAGGCAATAGATGACCCACATTTGGATGCCTTAATAGAGTGATGTGATTCAAAGAAAGAAACCCTCAGTTCATATATCAAAGCACTGTGCCTCTGCAGATGCATCCAACATTGCAGAAACAGATGTTCTCCAGCAAACACTTGGCCTTTTTTATCAAAGGTTTCCATGTTGAACACCTCCTTGTCTACACTCAGTTCTGTGTTAATCTTTGAATCACGAACAGGAAGGCAGCTAAAATGCTGCTGGAAAGTTGATGATAAAATAATCATGGTCCACATTTTGCTTGTTGCATTATCCACAGTAAACCTCTGTGATGTGGCCCATTCAGCTGAAATTCCCATCATCATCTTTATCAGCATCTTATGCATCCAGTCATTTCACAGAGCTGACTACAGGCCAACTTTGCCTTAAGAACCAAACACCGGGGTTAGGCTTGTTCACAAATGAAACACAAATCATGATTTTAATTTTATTTCTTTTGCCACATTCTATAAATTCTCTAAAGAGGAGATGATCGTGATTAGCACAAAGCCACATTTCCTTTTAGAGAAAGAAGCCATGCCATAGATGGACACAGCCATTCAGCTAAGTCATTGTCAATTAGTATCTGCACTATATGAGAAAATATCTTTATTGTTATGAGATATTTATGATCCCATTTATGTCCATTCATGTGTAGAACCCATGCATTTTTAAAATTTAACCAAGTAGATTTTTTCTTGTATGTGATTTAAAAACTATGATAATAACTTTGAATTATAACTAGAATGAAGAGATTAACTTCAGCAAAGGAAAACCACTTAAGCTCCTTAAGTCGTATTTTCCTTATCGAAAAAGTAGTAATAGTAATATTTCCCCTACATACCTCAGAGGGTTGTAAACCTCAATGATATAACCGATTTAAAAGGTAGATCACGTAAGTAAAAGCAATGTGTAAAGACTGAGGTGCTATACAGAGCCCTCCTGTTTAATCTTACCATCATCATCATCAGTAGTAGTAGTAGCTGTACATCAAATGTATGTTCATGGATGAAGCAGAGGGAAAAGAGAAATTCCGAATTCTGTGTCCTCATGCTAATGACAGGAGAAACAAGTTTTTGAAAATCTATTGGTCTAATAGATTCAGTGGCCAAGATGTCAGCATAACATTGGTACCATCAGCAAGGGCATTGAGAACAAAAAGTAAGCATGAGCTTCCCACTTCCAATGTTTTGAAACACAAGCTCCCAAAATAAATAACTCAGTTCTGGTTGCCATTCTTTGAGACAAACAGAGCCAAGGCCTATGAAGGCATAAAGCAGTACAGGTAATCTATTCAAGAACATTTGAAAATATTGTTGTTGTTGTTAGGTGCCCTCTAGTTGGTTCTGACTCATAGTGACCCCCTGTACAACATAAAGAAACACTGCCTGGTCCTGTGCCATCCTCACAATAGTTGTTATGCTTGAGCCCATTGTTGCAGCCACTGTGTCAATCCATCTTGTTGAGGGTCTTCCTCTTTTTCAACCCTCAACAAGGGTCGAAGCAAGCATGTTTCCCTTCTCCAGGGACTAGTCCCTGCTAATAGCATGTGCAAAGTACGTGAGACAAAGTCTCTCCATCCTCGGTTCCAAGGAGCTGGCTGTACTTCTTCCAAAACAAGTTAGTTCATTCTTCTGGCAGTCCATGGTATATTCAGTATTCTTCACTTTTTATTATTCAGCACAATAATTCAAAGGCATTGATTCTTCTACGGTCTTCCTTATTCATTGCCCAGCTTTTGCATACATATGAGGCGATTGAAAATACCATGGCTTGGTTCAGGCACACCTTAGTCCTCAAAGTGACATCTTTGCTTTTTAACATTTTAAACAGGTCTTTTGCAGTAGATTTGCTCAATTCAATGCATCGTTTGGTTTTTTGACTGCTGCTTCCATGGGCGTTGATTGTGGATCCAAGTAAAATGAAATCCTCGACAACTTCAATCTTTTCTCCATTTATCATGATGTTGCTTATTGGTTCAGTTGTGACGATTTTTGTTTTCTTTGTGTTGAGGTGTAATCCATATTGAAGGCTATAGTCTTTTATCTTCATCAGTAAATGCTTCATGTCTTCTTCACTTTCAGCAAGCAAGATTGTGTCATCTGCATAACACAGGTTGTTAATGAGTCTTCCTCCAATCTTGATGCCACATTAGGCATCTTTAAGCTGAAACAAAAAAATGCTGCAATGAAAGGTATTTACCCAGGGGAGTGTTGATAAAGTGAACATGGCCCTTATTCATAATACCTTTGGTGTAGTACTACTAGCCCCATTGCTGTCAAGTGGATTCTGACTCATAGTGACCCTATACCACAGAGTGGAACTGGCCCATAGGACTTCCAAGCAGCGGCTGGTGGATTCAAACTGCTGACCTTTTGGTTAGGAGCCAAGCTCTTAACCATTGTGCCACCAGTGGTCTGTAGTAGGGCTAGAGAACCTTTATTTGAAACTTGCAAAAGTCAAATTTAGGACCAAAAACAAAGGGAGCGAATCTATACTTTTACAGAAGTATCTACTGAATCTGGAGTAAACTTATGGAAGTAATTCTCGCTAGAAGTAATACACACTGGAAATATTTTTTAATTCAAAAAAGTATTTTTTCTTAAAAACATTTTTTCTAATTATATAAATATTACATGTTTATTACAGAAGCATTGAAAAATATACCAAAAGAGATAAAAGAATGTTAATAGTTTTATGATAGAAAAAATATTTTAACATTTTTATGTATCTCCTTCTAATGGTTTTACTTGTTATTTATGTGAGATATTTAATATATATAAGTTTTTACATAACATATATGTAAATCGTGAAGCATAATCATAAAATAAACCACTATAAACCCCCCACCTAACTTAGGACTTGGTCACTAATCCTTATTCCAAAGGGCTAATATTAAACTTTTATAAAAGAAATAGACTTTTAAAGAAGTGTAGTAACTTAGCAAGTGCTGTGATAAAAGAATGTACTAAAACCAAAAACCAAACCCATCACTGTCAATTGATTCCGATTCATGGTAATTCCATATGTTACAGAGTAGAACTGAGCTCCATAGTTTTCTTGGCTATAACCTTTATGGAAGTAGACCACCAGGACTTTTTTCCACGGCGCCACTGGGTGGGTTTGAACTACCAACCTTTCAGTTAGTAGTTGAGTGCACACCGTTTGTGCCACCTAGGAACCTTCAAAGAATGTACAAAGTTCAGTAAAACCAAAGGAGGGTGTGATCACTATTACCTGGCTGGAGGTGAGGGGAAGGTAGAATTGAGGAAGATCTTATAAAGGATGTAACCTGAATTCAACCTCATTTTGAAGCTTTAAATGATCATTAACCGGTAACCAGTTGCCTTTGAGTCAACTTCGACTCATGATGTTCCCATGTGTGTCAGAGTAGAACTGTGCTCCAAAGGGTTTTCAATGGCTGATTTTTCAGAAGTAGATTGCCAGGCCTTTCTTCCGAGTTGCCTCTTGATGAACTCAAACCTCCAGCCTTCTGGTTAGAAGCTGAGCATGTTAACTCTCTGCACCACCCAGGGCCTCCAAATGATCATTCCAAATGATCATTAAGCCCATTGCCATGGAGTCGATTCTCACTGCCGTGGAGTCGATTCCGACTCATGGCAACCCTGTGTCCATCTTTTTAGCATTACTGGATATTTTGAATAACAATGGACAGCACTTTGTAAGTACTTGAAAAAGTCATGATATACTGAAAAGGGCACAAGCCTTGGAGGCCAAGGCTGGTGCTAAAATCCCAGCTGCACTGTCACTAGCTGGGTGGCCTTTGGCCAGCTTGTTAACATCTCTGCAATAGTTTCATCTATAAAAAGGGATGAACTGTATCATGATTTGAATGATGTGAAGCTTACACCTATAGTGTTAATCACCTGTTGGATGGATGGCGAGCCAGGATGTCCTGTCACCTGACTCCCAGGCACAGCAGGCCAGGGAACCACACAGAGGGAAATGTGAGCACTGCTGTGGCCTTGCCAGCAATGATTTTCTGGTCCACCCACCCTGGTCCTTTGTCAAATAATGTCTTGTATTTTTCTAAGTAAATATTTTGTAAGTAGGCTGCCAAAAAAGTTAAAGTCTAATTTACCTAGGCCCAGTAACCACAGCACAGTGCCTGGTCCTCTACTTTGCTGCCCATTGTGACAGAGCATATGACATGGACCAAGTTTTCAGGGACAAGGAAACCAAGCCTAAAAGAGGCTGATGTACAAAACAGAGCCCAGTGTGTTAATTCATCGTGAGAAGTATGTTTTTCCATTTCCGAGAATAATCATGAACATTAAGTTATCCCCTTACCATCACCACAGGGAGAGGAAAAGGAGCAAGGAAAAGAGCAAGAAACCAGCATTTACTGAGCACCTGCCATGTGCCAAGTGCTGTGCATGTGTCTGATCATCTAGTTATTACCATGACCTTTAAATTTGTTGTTGTGCCAGTGCAGAAATGGGAGCTTGGTGAGGTTAAGTACTGGCCCTAGTTTATATAGTGTATTTGTTATCTATTGCTGTGTAGAAGTTACCCCCACAAGTTAGTGGCTTAAAACAATGCACATGTATTATTTTACAATTTCTGTGTGTCTGGAATCCAGGCACAATTTGGCTATGTCCTCTGGCTTAGGGTCTCTATCAACGCAGCAAATAAAGTAGCAAAATGAAGTTAAATAAAAGTTACTTCCTGTAACTTCTTCAGGGTTGCAGGCTTATCTGAAGGTTTGACTGGGGAAGGACCCACTTCTAAGCTAGTGGTTGTTGGCAGGATTCAGTTCTTTCCAGGCTGTTGGACTGAGGTGTCCCACTGGTCGTTTATTGGAGTTTGGACCCAGTTCCCTGCCATGTGGGCCTCTCCATAGAGCATCTCACAACATGGCAGCTGGCTTCATCAGAGCAAGCAAGTAAGAAGAGCTAGAGAGAATAAAATGGAAGTCACATTTTTTTTGTAAAAATTTCTTGGAAGTGACATCCCATCACTTTTACATATTCTATCCCTTAAAAGGAAGTCTCTAAGTGGCACAGACAGTTTGTGCTCGACTACTAACCTAAAGGTGGGTGGTTCGAACCCACCCAGCAGCATTGCAGAAGAAAGGCCTGGCAATCTGCTTCTGTAAAGATCACAGCCAAGAAAGCCCTATGCAGAAGTTATACTCTGTAACACATGGGTCACCATGAGTCAGAATTGACTAGACAGCAAAGGGTTTGATTCCTTAAAGCAAATCCCTGGATCCAGCCCACACTCAAGGAGAAGGGATTATACCAGGACATGTATACCAGTATAGGGGGATCGTTGTGGCCTTGAGCATGATGAGTCACATCGCCCCGCAGCAAAGGCCAGCATTCTGATGGCCTTCAGAATCAGTGTTTGTCTCCTGAAAAATCTTGGTAAACACTTCTAAAACCTGCCTTATCAACTTCGACTCTTGTTGTGGATTGAATTATGTACCACAAAAAGATATGTTGAAGTGCTACCCCCTGTACTGGTAAGTGTGACCTTGTTTGGGAAAATAGGACTTTTCTTTGAAGATGTTATCAGTTAAATTAAGGAGCTCATATAGGAATAGGGTGGATCCTAATCCAATTCTCTATTGAGTGGCACCCCCTGAAGGAAAATACAGGCACAGAAAGGGAATACAGCATGTGAGGGTCCATCTATGAGCCAAAGAATGCCAAGGAGAAAGTCAGGGAACACTTCCTTTCTCAAAGCTCCCAGAAGGAATCAACACAGCCGAAACTCTGATTTGGTCTTTTAGCCTCTAGAAATGTAAGAAAATAAATTTCTGTTCTTTAAAGCCACCCACTTTGTGGTATTTTGTTATGGTAGTTCTAAGAAGCTAAGACAAGTCCATTTTGCATTTTCTGTGAACATTTTCTTTCTTTATAGTAATGTAACCAGCATATTCAGATTCAATGACTTGGTATACAGTATGGCCATATTCCTTCATATTAAGGCCTTTTGAGCCCTGGTGCTGCCTTTTGTGAAAATATCTTTCCTTCCTCTTGGTGTCCTCCTTCTCTGATGCATCCAAAACTCAAAGATGTCCAAGGGACAAGTTCTAGTTATCCTCATCTCAAGAGATGGATGGAAAAACCAGCTCAGGCTGCTAAGGAATTCTGTTATCAGCAGTGCCACTGTTGAAAGTAAGAGGGTGATTTTTTGTGGACAGGACACATGGTGCTCTCACTGGTGGGCAATAGTCTTTCAGGGGGCAGAAGCGAACAGGGAAGGTTTGATCACTGTAATTGTGCCACCACACACCTGGACACTCAAGAGACAACTTTGTCTTAGCTCTCTTAGATCCCACACTCATGCACAACCATTTCCCCCAGGGGGTGCCCATAGCGCCTGTGTGTCTAATTCAGTGTATTCCCTGTACTATTTGAAACATCTTCCACAGAGAGCAGTGTTACCACTGTACAGCAGCTAGAAGATGTACATTACAGCAGTGTTGTGAGAATTGAATGAAATAACGGAGGAGAAAATGCCCAGCACAGAGTTTGACACTGAATTGGAACTAAATTATTATATAAGTTCCCTTCCCTGGAGTTGAAGAATGAATTTAAAAGAAAAAAAAAAGATATGTTTTTTAAAGGTTGATGATTAATGTTATTTATTTAAAGAAAGTTATGAAAGGAATTACCTGGTTTATTTGGTTTACTCAATGTCCTGTAGCTTACTGTTAGGTTGAACCAAATGAAATTGGTTCATAAAATGCAGTTTCACAAGGTTCAGCCTAATACAGGTGGTCTTTGTGAAGGTCAACAACAGTCAAATATTGACAATTTCATTTGGTTAAACCTAATACAGGTAGTCCCCGACTTATGACATGGTTCCATTCCAGTGACTCTGTCGTAAGTTGATTCTGACGTAAATCTCATACCTCATTTTTTTTAAAGTTTTCAGTATTGTTGCCTTTTATTATCGGTATCTTTATAAATCCAATCTTTATTTTTTGTTGGGAGTTGGAAACATTACATATAAACTTACAGATAAATACACAAGTCATAAAAATTTACTCCGACAATGAAGAAGAGTTGGGCAATGTTGACATTTTTTCAGTTGCAGTAATAACTCGATTTGTGGAAGGTTCTGGATCATCTGGATTATCCCCAGGAGTGGGGATGGCATTTCTAGTCAGGAAATAAGTGAGAATCATGTGTATGGTTCTTTTCTTTTTTTCTTCATATATTTCATGGTAACATCTGTCTGCCGCCCAAATCCGCCTATCGACTTTAGCAAAGTGATCAGCGTTTGGGTCCGTGTTTCCAAGCACCTGAAGCCCTGATTTAGTTTAGAAAACTAAATCTATACAGCAGTGTTTTGAACAGTAAATCAGAAAATTGAACATCTGTGAGTGAACATTTGAGAATGATAACATCAGCAAATTACTCACTGCAGCACTGTATGAAGTACATATCACTGAGGATAGGATGTATAAAAAAAAAAGGACAGTCATAAGTGCAGTTAATCGTAACTCAGTGTGTCATAAATCAGGGCCTACCTGTATAATCTAGACAAGAAGTCCCTGGTGTACTTCTGATTCAAAATAGCAGGCTTAGAACATGTTTCCCCTACTCCCTACCAAAATCCCTCCAAAATGGCAGGAAAAAAAATACAATAAGAAAAAGCAATCCATCACATTAGAAAACAGCAGACCAGAAGTCCTTCTGGAAGACAGCAGGCAGATGAGATAATATGGAAGGAGCAGGGATGGCTGGGATGCTGGGGTCCCTACTCTTATCTCGGATCTGGGGTGTGCCGAGCTCCCTGAAGATCCTCTGGTTAATCAGGTAACGAAACCCCTTGTCCATAGGACAGCTACGGCAGGCCCCTCTATGTACATAGATTCTTAGCCTCAGCACTTGCCCCCAGGCTAAAGCTGTGAGTAAGCAATTCTCTAAATAAAGTGTTGCTATTAGCTGCCACCAAGTTGGCCCCCTGAAGTGACACCATGCACAACAGGATCAGACAGCTGTGAACTGTAGGGTTTTCATTGGCTGAATTTTGGAAGTAGATCAACCAGGCTTTTCTTCAGTCTGTCTTAGTCTGAAAGCTCCACTGAAACATGTTCAGCATCATCTTCAAACATGTTCAGCCACACGCAAGCCTCCACTGACAGATGGGTGGTGGCTGTGCTTGAGGTGCATTGGCCAGGAATTCAGCCTGGGCCTCCCACATAGAAGGTGAGAATTCTGCCACTGAACCACCACTGCCCCCGTCAATAAAATGTGGAATCAGCCTTAGGTGGTTCTGTTAGGGTTACTGGGCCTGCAGGGAAAAGCAGAGCTGAGCCTCAGGGAACTTTAAACCAAACAATTTTCAAAAAGGCGAGATGTGGGGGATGCTACAGATGCTGACACTAATTAGATGTAACCAGTCACCTGATAGGATGACTTAGTTGTCGTTGTCTTGGTTTGAGGTCTTAGGGCCATGGTCTTGTGGGACAATCCAGTCGATTGGCATAATAGTTCTTAAAGTTTATGTTCTACCTCCCAGAATAATGAGTAACCTGCGATCTTCAAAGCTTACGAGTGGCCATCGAAGATACAACTATTGGTCTTCATTCATCTGGAACAAAAGAGAAAGAAGGAAACCCAAGAATCAGAGAAGGAACTATACTACAGGACTAATTGTCTACATGAACCACTGCTTCCTCCACCTTGAGACCAGAAGAACTAGATGGTACCTGGCTACCACTACTGAAAGTTCTGATGAAGAATATAATAGAGAAATCCTGATAAAAAGGGAGAAAAATGTGGAACATAACTTCAAATTCTTAAAGAATCCAGACTTACTGGACCTATTGAGTCCAGTATAGGGTCACTATGAGTCTAAGTCGACTCGATGGCAATGAGTATTGAGTCTAGAGAAATCCCTGAGACTATGACCCTGAATTACTCTTCAGATCTTGAATTCAAACTTCTTCTAAAGTTGCCCTTGAGCTAAGTAACAGTTTAGCCCAAAGAGGAAAGATTTTCACCCTTGAAAACTGCATTACTTAAAAAAAAATCATACAAGAATAATGGGTCACATAGATTAGAAGGTTGAGGGGCAGGGAGATTAAATAAAGAGAAGTAAAACAACTAGAACAGAAACGACGAGAATATTGACAAATGTGAAGCATGTAACCAATGTCACTGATCATTATGTGTAGAAACTGTGAATTTGGAGCTAGTTTTGCTGTGTATCTTTACACCAAAAAAAATTTTTTTAAAAGCCACCGCAAATGTTAAAAAGGAAAACAAGGTGAGGTAGCTCTTCCCAAAGCAGACTGTGCACTTGCCTCAGAGTAAAGCCGTGCTAGTCAGTCAGTCAGTCCTGGGGTCTTGCACTCACTTGACTCCTCATAGTGTTGTGAAGCCTGTCAGCATCTCACCCATTAGCCCACAGAGTCCACTCAGCCAAGATGAAGGGGATGCTGTGCTGGCCACACAGATCCTCCCATCATGCCTGAGGCACCCATTCCCCCAGCCTCTGAAATATTGGTGTCTGAGGGCTCTCAGCTGAGTCCCTCTGTGAGAATAACCATCAACCAAGGAGTGGAGTCTCACCTCACTCACGGCCACGCCCTCTCCCTGGGGATAGCTCCCATCCAATGATTGGTCAGTGGAGAAGGGAGGTGGCTGTAAGGTCCTAAATTGGGAACACCTGTGAAAACACCCTTCCCCCCTGTAGCTACCATGGATCTGCCTGAGGTCTGTGTTGAGACTGTAACAAGTTCACCTCTGCCAATCCTGCTTCCCTTACACCCCCACATGTGTCGATCCTGACAGCACTCCCCGATTAATCTGCTGCACGCAAAGCCCCCTCTCAGAGAACCCAGTCAGCAACGGAGAAGGGCCTGCAGTGGGAACAGATGTGCACACCTGTAGATGACACTCTACCAGATGTCTTTACTAACCAGCCTCATTCTGCATTTATGAATGTACAACTAAAGATCGCCTGGAACCTGAGAAAATCTAGCATCAAGATATATGACTACTAAGATGAACAAAGAGTACTGGTGACCCCAGATGATTCAGAGATAATGTAGAAAACAGACAAGATCTTTTTTTAAAATTATAATTAATATCCTTGGAAAAATTTAAGAGGCTATAACAGCTGTAAGACGAGCAAGCTGTTATGAAAAAGGAGATATCTTAGAATAAAACAAAGGTTTTTCTGTTTGCAGAAATTTGTTTTGGAAAATTCAGTAGAAGAGTTGAATGGACATAACTGTGGAACAGGTTGTTGATCTGAAATATAAACTTAAAGACAACTCTGAGAATACAGTATCAGAAGACAAAGAGATAGAAAATAAGAAAGAAAAGATAAAACAGAAAATAAAAAACTCATTGCTATTGCATCGATTCTGACTCATAGTAATCCTATAGGACAGAGTAGAACTGCCTCACAGGGTTTCCAGGGAGGAGTTGGTGGATTTGAATGGTCAACCTTTTGGTTAGCAGCCAAACGCTTAACCTTTGTGCCACCAGGGCTCCACAAACAGACAATAGATGCTGAAAATTACGTTTCCAACTTGGAATTCCAAAACAAGGTAGCAGAAACAGTGGAAAGGAGGAAATTATCAAAATATTAATGTGGATAATTGTGAAGAAACACACAATAAGAGCCCTCTGAATGTATTACAGGAAGGGTCAACAGCCTTTTTCTGTAAAGAGCAAGATAGTAAATACTTTAAATTTTGCTGGCCACAAACCTAACTTGCAACTATTTGACTCTGCCATTGCAACATGAAAGCTACAATACGTAGTAACGAATGAATGTAGCTGTGTTCCAATAAAACTTTAATTACAAAACAGGTGGCAGGCTAGATTGCTGTAGTTTGCTGATCCCTACTCTCCAGGAATAATGGAAGAAACCACACACCCAGATAGATACCCCTGGTCCATTGTGCAGTCTGATAAGGATTTTTAAACTCAAAAAAATAAGTGAAAATCTGTAGAGCCTCCAAAGACATGATCAGACCAGGATCAGACTTCTTGTCTATAGCACAGTTGGCTAAAAAACAATGGAGCCATATTCTGGAGGAAACTGACATGATTCTGAACCTGGATTCTGTTCCAAGCCAAACTATCAGTCTAGTGTGATGCAGAATACATACATATTAGGTAATGCAATGACTCAGAATGTTTACCACCTGTAACCTTTGCGGGCGGGGAGAAGGGCCAGTCAAATATGTTTCCTAACACAACAGAAAATGATAATCCAAAAAAGAAGTAATGACATACATGAAACAATGGAAGTAACCCAAGACTGAGATGAAAAGAAATCCTGTTATGACTGTTGTGCAATATTGTTGTTGTTAGGTGCTGTCAAGTCGGTTCCAACTCACAGTGACCCTGTGTACAACAGAACAAAACACTGCTGCCATCCTTACAGTCTTTGGTATACTTGAGCCTGTCCTTGCAGCCACTGTGTCAATCCATCTCATTGAGGGTCTTCCTCTATTTTGCTGACTCTCTGCATTACCAAGCATGATGTCCTTCTCCAGGGACTGGTCCCAATGTGCAATAGGCCTAAATACTAATCAGTTGAAAGAGAAACAATTCAGAGGCTCTGTGAAAGTGACTTTAAAAAGACATTTGATACAATAACTCAAATTATGTGACTAGGAACCTGTAAGTATAATTTTGTGGTGTTACAATGAGATGAAGGCTTATGTCTCTTCAACAAAAATAGAAAGGAACTGAGAAATTCTAGGAGGAAGAAAAGATATACAAGACAGACATGGTTCTATAATGAAACAAGCCATTGATGAAGTGAAAGAAATAGTATTTTCTAAAACAAAAAATCCAAATGCTAACGGGTCAGGAGATTTTAGAGTAAGGAGAATTAGGAGTGTCACTAAGAATTCTGGTAAATTTTATTTTTTGTTTGTTATAGGTACTGGTTGCAGTTACTTCCATATGATGTTATATTTTTCAGTGCTTTTGTTACTTTTATATGATTTTTTACAAATCTGCATTTTTCTATGAATTTCTATGAATTTTTTTTCATAGAAAATTATCTTAAGTAGGCTTAGGTTCTTTTTATATTAAAAAATTGAGGTTTTAAAATTTTATTTAGATATAAGTATTATCTTCTGATTTTCAGGTGACTTAGGTTTTATACCTGGAAATAAAAACCTATTTGTCTTAAGACTTTTTATTTTTTAATATTTTATGATTTATTATTGCTTAATTCATTATTATTTAAATATTTAGTTTTAGCTTTAGAAGACTCCTTTATGGTACTAATAGTTCTTTTGAAGAAACTTCTATCTGAAAGTCAGTAATTTCTTGTTTTTCTTGAATTATTTTTCTCTGATAAATTCCAGTAAAATTAAACATAATGCTTTTTGTTTAATAAAAATGTTAGCAGTGATTATTTTTGATGGATAGGGTCATTTCGTCCTTAATATTTGTGTATATTTTTCCAAGTGTTCTACACTGACCATGTTATTTTTTAAAGAGAACAACAATAACCCTTTCGAGTTATGATATGGTTCATATTTGGAACTTGTCAAACAGATGGGAATTAGAGGCCTGGCATTGCCATTACTTGGACATGACCTTGAACTAATCACTTAACCTCTTTTAGCCTTGGTTTTATGAAATGGAAAATTGGGATGAAATTTATATTTGAGATTTTCTTTAAAAATTACCATCCTAGTTCTGTTTTTATTAGTGAATACATGATTTCCGACACTGCAGCTTTGAAAATCTTTGATTACTCACAGTTTGGCATCATTCACAAAATCAAAATATATCACAGAAAATTCATAGTTTTAAATGCTACTGTAATGTCTCTTGGCTTTGTTGTGTTTATAAGTTCACATCCCAGGTTCTAGTGCACTTTTGCCTCTGACTAGTAACGAAGCCTTGGGCATGTGGCTTCACTGCTCTGTATTTTATATCTTTCAACTTTCAAGTAAAGGTGTTGTAATAGGTCATCACTAACAGCCGTTCTAGAGTCCCTAGATAGCACAAATGATTAAGCACTTGACTACTAACTGAAAGATTGGAGGTTTGAATCCACACAGAGGCACCTTGGAAGACATGCCTGGTGATCTGCTTCTGAAAGGTCACAGCTTTGAAAACCCTATGGAGCAGTTCTACTCTGCACACATGGGGTCGCCATGAGTCACAGTCAACTCAGTGGCAACTTATTTGGCTTTTCTTTTCTTTTTTTATTTTTCTTTGGTTTAAATTCCTTTCTAAGAATAGCAGCTAAAGTGATGCTGGAGAGAAAAGTTGATCACTGGGAAGCTTTGGGAAAATTACCTGAAGTGGACTGAGATAAGGAAGTCTGATGCTCACATTCATGTTGTAAAGCCCAGATAATGGTATCATTATTTTGTATATACTACTTTGTCTCAACTATCGCATAATTAAACAACACACACCAGAAATAAATTGTCCTGAAGACACTCATAGGGTGATCAGGGTCTACTTTGTTGATTAGCTTAGGTCAAAGCTTGTACCATTTGAAAATCTCTTCTGATTCTCTTCTTCTGTTGTTCATGGAACCTCCTGCACAGTGACCCACATACCCCTATGTGTTCCCTCTTTGTAGTGGGAAAGGACTTAGTGAAAATAAAGAACTTGTGAAGAACAAACTAATAATCAAAGAAGAAGCAATGTAGTAATTGTATAAGTACAAAGCAATCAGCAGGAGTCATTATGAACTATAATTCTACAAATGTATAATTAATGCAAAGAATTGAAAACTGCTAACACCCAAAGCAACATTGGTTATACCCAATAGCACAATTAAGTAAATCGGTTTATTCACTGAATCAGGAAGCTCCCAAGTCTCAAATGGCCCAACCCATGTCTTCTTATCTGGTGCTTCTCAAACATTAATGGGATACTGATCACCTAGGGATCTTGTTAAAATGCAGACTCTGAGTCAGTAGGTCTAGGGTGTGAGGTCTGAGATTCTGCTTGTCTGACAAGCTCCTAGGGGATTCTGGTCCATGGTCCATGGGTTAAGCTGTAAGGATATAAAGCACTGAACAACAGTGTCTGGGACTTAGGAAGTGTTGGTAAGCCTAAACAGTTATTATTAGCGCTGAAAGGTACAGGAATTCCAACTCTGCCTGTTCTCATGTGCAATAGTGACAAGAGTTTTCAGAGCCAGATTTTTTTAATTGAATACTTTAATTAGAATCCTTTTATAAACTCCAGTTTATGAAGTTTAGTAATTCTGAAAATTTTGCTTAACTCTCTCAGGAGATAAATAAGTAGTGAAAGAAAGTCTATGGAATGTGTGTGATTTGCTGCTAAGAATAGCAGAGAAGGCTTGCACATTTAGCTGCAGTTTTATCCCATCAAGAGGACTGTCACATCTCTCCAGTGGGCTGAGGACCACAGTTTCAGAATCCCTGTTTCAGGGGACCAGCCAGCTGGCTTAGTCATATTATGAGACAGTGACCACATATCCAGTGAGCCCAGGACAGTCCTGGTTTTACACCTAAGGCCACAACATAATTACTAGTAATCTCTGAAATGTGTCCCTGTTTATACAATATATTGTATAGTCACCTGTCTTAGTTATCTAGTGCTGCTTTAACGAAAAATACCACATGTGGGTGGCTTTAAAGAACAGAAATTTATTCTCTCACATTTCTGCTCGAGGCTAAAAGACCAAATGGGGGTCTAGGTTGTGTTGATTCCTTTTGTGGGCCTTCTCCTAGTTTCTGGTTTCTGCTGGCAATCCTTGGCTTCCTTTGCTTAGACAGGTCTCCACATGGTGTCTGTCTTCTTCCTGTGTATGTGTCTGTCTATTCTTCCCTTTTTATAAGACACCATTCAGAAGAGATTAGGTTTAGGACCCACCCTACCCTGTTATGACCTCATTAACGTAACAAGAGAAAACCCCTTAGCAGGGGTTAGGACATCAACATAACTTTTTTTTTCGGGGAGGGGGATACAATTCAAATCATAACGTCACCCTAATTATAGTGGACATTGGCTACAAGTAACTGGCTTCACCCAACTTCATGCTTCTTCCCTAGACTTTCACTTCTACTATGTAAAGAGAAGGGAATTCTGAGTCAAATCATCTTGCTTGATTGGCAATGGTTTTGGCACTAAATCTGGCTTATCTTCAATAGCCCTGAACTTTTGTTTGTAACACACATACAAAGAAAAAAAAAAAAGTATGTTGTAGAAGAAATATAGTTTTATCAATATGACACAATTTGCAGATGCTTCTAGTCTGAACTGCGTAATTGAAGCTGTCATCAACTCGACAAAGAAAGCTTCTTTGGGATTTCCAGCCATTTCTCTCAAGATTACACAATAATTCTTCATACTGATGCTAGTCTGTGAAATATTCATGGGCATAATTAACTGAAGACAAAGATATATCCATCCCACTGGGTGAAATGCACAAAAAGGATGAAACCATATTGACCCAGCTTCCCTCTGCCATAGGTGGATATCCTGGAGGTTAAGACTATAACTCCAAGTACCAGACTATCTGGGATCAAGTCCATAGTCTATCACTGATTAGCTGGTCACCTTAGGCAAATTACTTCATCTCTTTCAACTTGTTGCTTCATCTGCCTTATAAACTGATTGTGAAAATGAAATGAGTTAGCAGATATAAGATGCTTAGGGCGGGCTTGCAACATAGAAAAGCACTCAAACCTTGGCCATTATTAGGCCTTCCTGCAACCCTTATTTGCTATCTCAGAAAAGCTCAAGTGAAAACCACTGTGCAAAAACACAGTCCAAAATTATGCTGCATGTTAGCATCAGCTGTAGAGTCAGTTTTGTTTTCAGTAAATCCACATCAGCCACAATAGATGCTGACTCTCATGTTTAATTTGGAATGGCTTGCTTTCAGGTATCTTGTGTGCTGAATGCTTGATGGACTGAAACAATGATTTTAGTTTCAAATCTCAAGGAAGTGAAACATGAGAGATTTAATTTTTTGCAAGATAGTATCACTAATGTGCATTATTCTTTTTGTCATTATATAAAGAACAAAGAGAATGCAGCCTAAATGAAATAGAAAAGATGTAAATAAAAGAAGAGAAATGAGGAAAAAGGAAGACCATTAGGAACATAATAAACTGCAGGCTTTTTTTCTAGATTTAATGATTGAGTTATAAAAGGTTGCTCATATCTGCATCTTAAAAGAATGTAAATGCCATTTTGATTTCATCGGGGAAAAAAGTTAAAGGATACTACACTGCCTTTGAAAAAAAAACTTGCTTTGATCATATGCCAAGTGGCAAAATGAATGGATTAAATTTTAAATTGCCTGTCTCTGGAAGGATATGATAGGGAACATATTTACGATTTAGCCCTTTAATTTAACATTAAACTTACTAAAAATGTTCTGATAAATTACTGACAGCCCAATATTAAAACACAGGCTTCACGTCAGTCTTGAGACGATAGAACACTACTTGTTTTCAGAAGTACATTTCTACTTCTTCCAACTTCAACACTGTTTGGTATTCTAGAAACGGGTAATTTCCTAAATTGGTCTCCAAGATGGTGAGCAGTTTGTCCTATCTGCATCAGCCAGCTCATGACCCGAAGTTTAGAATTCAAATGAAATGTATCAGTGGAGTATCTTGATAGGATAATAAATGTTATAAGAAACATGTGAACGTTGACCATTAAAACAATAAAATCCCAAATCTCTTTTGTTTTTTGTGACCATCTTCCATACTACCAGCATCCTGCATAGTACACAGTTGGCACTCAATAACGAAGACACAAGCAAAGTACACAAAGACAAAAAGGATGCCATTCCTGCTCTTGAAGTACTTACAGTCTAGTTAATGAGGAAGCAGTTACCCTCACGAACTAGATAATTCTGTTATGGCAACCCAGAGGGAGGGTGTCAAAAAAGATTGATTCAGGCAAGATTTCTCAAATATGAGACCCAAGCTGTGACTTGAGAGACAGTTATATGTTACCTGGGGGGAAAAGATGTCCCTGGCAGAAAAAAAGAACAAGTGAGAAGGCTTGCAGATGTGCAATAGCCTGCCTTTGGGAACCTGTAAGTGGAAATTTGGCTACAGTGTAGGGGACAGGTTAGGGCAGTGGTGGGGGTGATGGTCATTGTACAAAGAACCCTTTGTGCTAAGTTGTGCCTTATTCTCAAAGCTATGGGGAGCCACCGAAGGATTTTATAGTGACATGATCAGAATTTTCTGTTTTAGAAAGCCCACTCTAGCTCCAGGCTTTCAGAGTTGATTCAAGGATGGACAAACAGAAGCCAGGGAGACCTAGCACATTGATAGGGTGAGCTGCAGTGAGCCAAGGTAGTAGGATGAAGAGAAGGGGACTGATGGGAGAGAGAAAAAAGGATGAGAGACTACAGGGCTTGCTGACTAATGAGATGTGGAAGTGAGGGAGAGGCAAGAGACTGGGATAACATTCAGCTTCCTGGCTGGAACAGCTGGGTGGATGGGAGGCCATTTGCTGAGATAGTGGGGCAGCAGATTTACAATTTGACTTTGAGGCCGTTGAGTTTAAGGTACCTATTGGATACTCCAGGGGCCCTAGTGGCACAGTGGTTAGGTGCTCAGCTGTGAACCAAAAGGTCGGCAATTTGAACCCACCAGCCACTCTGTAGGAGAAAGATGTGGCAGTCTGCTTTTGTAAAGATTTACAGCCTTGAAAACCCTATTGGGCAGTTCTACCCTGTCCTGTAGGGTCACTATGAGTCATAATCGACTCGATGGCAATGGATTTGGTTTGGGAATTGGATATTCCAATGTAAATGTTCAGGAAACAGTTGAATATGGGGCTTGAAGCTCTAGAGATGGGTTTGACCAAAGATGGGGATGGAACTGTGAAAGTGTGTTGGAGGGTTCAGGGAGTGAAGGGAGAAAGGAGGGAGGGTCTTAACTCATCACTTATGTCTACAGGCTTCAGATGTATTCAGTAGTGGCTTTTCCCATTGTCTCTCTGAGCCCCAGACCCTACTGATGGTACAGGATCCTAAAAGGGAAGAATCAAAAATAACTCCCTGGTTGATTTCCCCCCTTAGAATTATTGAACTTACCATTTTGTTTTTGTCAGGGCCACTTTTAAAGCTTAGCAGCCAAGAAATAAATCTCGATGGTTAATTTGGGCTGTATGTTTTAAGTAGATAATAATCCCCAATAAAATCAATTTAGCATAATGAGAGTTAATTTTACATAAGATATTATGCTGGAAATTCCTATGATTGTTCTTTGCAATCTTTAAGGATTGATACAGTTTCAAGTATAGAGACAAATATAGACAGATGTAGACATAAATATAGACATACATGGATCTAGATATAGGGAGAGTTGTACAGCTAAAACTTAACAGACCAGATACAGACATATAAATAAAACATTATCGCTCTGCCAATTTAGGATTAGTAATAATAACAGCTCACGCACACTTATTGAGCACTTACTGTGTGCTCCCACCCAAACCAAACCCATTGCTATAGAGTCGATTCTGACTCATAGCGACCCCATAGGGCTTCCAAGGCTGTAAATCTCTGCGGAAGCAGACTGCCACATCGTTCTTCCATGGAGCTGCTGGTGGTTTCAGAACGCCGACCTTTTGGTTAACAGTCAGTGGCTTTAACAACTGTGCCCCCAGGGATCCTTTACTGTGTGCTCAGCACCTTGCTAAGAAATTTACATATATGAATTTACTTAATGCTCAAGACACCCTTATAAGGTAGTTACTATTATTATCCCCATTTTACGGATAAGGAAACTGAGGCATCAAAGGGTAAGTAAGTTGTTCAAGGTTGTACAGCTGGGGCCAGGACTTGAACTAGGTAGGTTGGCTGAAGAGTCTGTGCTAGTAACCTGACTATACTGCCTCTCATTATCTATATTTAATAGATAAATCAGTTATTTAGATGAATTTAAAATGCAATTCTATCCTCTTATGAGATTTGGTAAACTGTAAAGGAGGATGTGCCTTTCATCAATTACACATTCACAATTAGAGCACGTATCTAATCAGCACTGATGACAGCCACAGATGTTCTTGCAAATAAACAATCGGAAAAGAGGAATTGATGGCCCAGAGTAGGATGAGGCTGTCATTAGCCCTCAGGAAATGCCCTGAACCAAGACAGCCATTGATACTGTAACCTGAAATGTGACAACTATAAAAAGGCTGTCGGTTCCTTCCTTCACATAAAAAGTGTTTATAACCATGCAGATAAATCCTATGTTGTGGCATACAACAGGGATCCGTGCTCACAACCACTCTCTCAGTTCAGAGGTCTGGAGCTCGCCTGATTTGCTCCCCTCCTCACCCCAGTAGGTATGGGAGAACGCCTCCCCTCTCCCCCACAGGTGTTTAGAGACCCCTTCGGGGCTGCCAGAAAAAGCCCTAAGCAACACCCTACTTCCTCCTCGTCCTCAGTCTCCCATCTCAGATATTTACAAAATGGATTTAAGCAAGGCAGGGACATACTCTGATGTCTATTACATGATGCATAGACTGAACATTTGCAGATTCAAGTTGCTTGGCTCTCAGCCTTGTGATTAAAACTTTTAGATAAATGATCCTCATCAGTTAAGAGTGTTATAGGCACTGTACTTGTTTTAGTTGTTCTGATGAAAACCTGCTCTCCCAACTACTTGTGATGGCACAGTGTGCATGTCATTCTCGTAGACATGTCTAACAGGAAGCTAATAAAGCTTCAGCTTCAGGAGTCCTTATTTGTATTGGCCTCTACCAAGGCCCTGGTCATAGGTTTTTGTAAAATTTGCAAAAGTAATTTCTCAGGATAATCTTTTCTCTCATTCTAAAAAAAAAAAAAAAAAAAAAAAAAATCCCACATTTGTGCCTCATTCTGTGTTACTTTCTTTTAAAAGGGATCCCCAAATTATAAGAGCTTCAGGTTCCACAATACCTGGCTTCACTCTACACAAAGACCATTGCAGTTTGTAGCTCCTGCGCATTTTCTTGATTTTGCATGGTTTTGTTTTCTTTTGTTTTTCCCTACTTCTAATTGTATGGGTGATGGCTCACTGGAACCAAAGAAGCGAGACTTCCTTAACTAAAGAGGGAGTCCCTGGGTGGTGCAAACAGTTAACATGCTTGATTGCTAACTGAAAGGTTGGAGGTTCGAGTCCACTCAGAGGTGTCTCGGAAGAAAGGCCTGGTGATCTATTTCTGAAAACTCAGTCACTGAAAACCCTGCAGAGCACCACTCGGACACACATGAGGTCACCATGAATCAGAGTCAACTGGTTTTGTTAACTAAAGAGAAATAAAAATGTACTCTAGGCTACCCGTGTTATCCATCCACAGTGAACATTAGGGCTGCTACTGGGGATGAAAGAGTGCAGTTGAGTACAAACCATGAAAAGCACTGGGCTGAGAGAAATTTGTGTTGAATCCACGATGTATTAGGACAAAGCAACAGCTTTTAGAGTGTGGGGCTAAGATTTAGATCTTGCTTCCTCACACAGACTCTGCAGAGAAGGGGTAAAGGCTTTTGTACCTTTACCAGTGAGTTATCTTTTCTGGAAGCTATATGTGACACAGTCTTTCCCCTTCTTTCATCAGTAAAGAAGGCTGAGATTCTCCTTTTCAAAATTTTGTGAAATATATTTATTTAAGTAAAATCAGGAACACAAATGGAACAAAGCAAGATTTAATGCAAGTCTGTCTGGCCTAAGAAATCCCGATGGGTTAAAATCTAGATGTAAAAATACCCACATAAGAGTGTGGTTTTTCCTTTCACATAAGGAGTCTGGACTGTGGAAGATTTACAACAGCAGTCCTTTGGACAGGAGGCTCTCCTGAGCAGACTATAAAATCCGTATATTCTTTAAACATGGGTTTGCACATGCCTTGCCAGTGGTGTCCGCTGGGAAGTGATAAACCTAAATGAATTGTTTCATTCTTCGGCAGTTTCTAGGAGATACTCTTTGACAGATGAGAGCCTTGTGATTTTGAGAGAAGCTGAATTTCTTATTGAGATAATTTATACCCAAAGGGATGATAAGTGTGAAAATTGAAAAATACATAAAGACATACAGAGTTGTTTGGAATACAGATAAAGGCGCCCATTTGGCTTCTCTAGCAGCTGTGTCTTCAAGGACAGCACTGTTCTTCTATATATGTGTGTATATATGTGTATATGTATGATCACCGGTTCATAAAAATTCTAATTATTTGCCTTTTAAATTGTGTTGCCATTCATACTGATGGTGCAAAAGCAATGGTGGGTAGTAAAACTGCTGGTGCTTTAGGATGAATTAATACTATAGTATCATAGCATGAATTAATGCTGTAGTATCAAGCTATACTAGTCATTATTGTATTCTTCATAGCCATGCACTATGCTGTGAACAAGAAATAAATAAACGGCAGTTTTCTTAAGAATGTTTTTGATGAAGCAGTAAAAGTTGTTAGTTCTGTAGCTCTTGACCCTTGAGCACGCGCCTTTTTTATGTTCTGAGTAACAAAATGGGAAGCACACTTCTGCCGCATACCAAAATATGACGGTGGACTCGAAGAAAAGTTCCAAACTGTCCCAAGTTGTTGTGAGCTACATTAGTCACTTATTTTTCTTGGAACACCATTTTTACTTGAAAGAATAACTGATAGACAAGCTATGGTTATGCAGACTTAGTTATTCGGCAGACATTTTCTCAGGAATGAATGAAATGAACTCATCACTTGGAGGAAGACAACAGTGTTTGTTGCCAATGATAAAATACGAACTTCCAAGCAAAAATTCAAATTTTGGAAAACTTGTATCCACCGCCATGAATTTGACAGCTTTCCAAAATCAAAAGACTTTCTCATGAGACAGATGGTAGTATTAATAATAAATAATTATTTTTTGATATTGTATAATGAAATGTGTCAGTGTTTGGAAGACCTACATAACTCAGTGAACCAATGTTTTCCAAATGCCCAATGTAAAATATTACAAAATCACACATGGGTAAAAATTCATTTAAAGCACAAGTTAGGCCAATGGATTTTAATGTAACTGTATTTTTAAAAAAATGTTCTTTGATTATGATTTTAGATTTCACAGTGCAATAACCTTTAAGAAACTACCACTTGTCAAACTTCGTTGAAGTATCAAGGAATAATCACAATTATTTGACAAGGCTTTTGAAATACTCGTCCCTTTTCCAGCTATGTATTTGTGTGAGACCAGCTTTTCTTTATACCCTTCAGCCAAAATAACATAGTGTAACAGATGGAATATAGAAGCAAAGATGAGATTCCATGTGTCTTCTATTAAGTCAGAAATTAAAGAAATTTGCAAAAATATAAAACAATGCCAATCTTCTCACCAAATTTGTTCTTGTTTTGGGTAACATCATTATTTTCTCATGGAAAGGTTATGTATGTCAGTATATAATGGGTATATTGTTCTTACTTCAAAATAAATTTATAAATAAATACTTTAAAAATTTTCTCAGTTTTAAAATTTTAGTACAGGAGACATCCATAGATGTAACTCACATTAACAAAACCCATTTGGGGTCCTTAATAATTTTTGAGTGTAAAGAAGTCCTGGGATCCTAAAGTTTGAGATCATTGCTATATAGTACTATATTTAAACTAATGACTACAAAGAGAACTAAAGATTGCAGAAGTGGGGCATTTTTGGGGTTTGTGGGGTACCAGAATGGAGGAAACTGGCAGCCAGAGGATGGCAGATATTACTGTGTGGCTGGTGGAAGCCTGAGCATCCAGACCATAGAAGATCCGCTATAAAGGCAGGTAGAGGACCCCTGCAGTTAACCCCATACAATTCACTGTTTTGCCTAAGGACAGATCTGACAGGTTCACTGTGCTGGATATGCCTCTAGCCAATTTGGTCTGCTGTCCTTTTGCCTCTGTAAATGAAATGTCACTAATGAAAAAAAATAGAGATGACAAGCAAATCCCCAATCCAGGACCAGCTTCCACCCACTGCCACTGCAATTTCCCCCAAAGACCTGTGCAGAGAGAACAAGCCAAGTAAATAAATGTTAGACAGACAGATAGGCAGGTAGATAGCTACCATCAAGTCGACTCCAACTCATGGCAGCATTATGTACAACACAACCAAACATTGTCTGGCCCTGTGTCATCGTCACGATAACCAGCATGTTCAAGTCCATCATTGAAAGTGTTGTGCCAGTTCATCTCACCAAGGGTCTCCCTCACTCGTCTTCTACTTCACCAAACATGATGTCCTCCTCCAGCAATTGATCTCGTCTGATGACACGCCCAAAGCAATCAAGTCAGGCAGTGTTCTGTTGTAACCATTGGTTTTCATTGGCTATTCTACAGAAGTAGATCACCAGGCCTTTCTTCCTAGTCTGTCTTAGTCTGGCAGCTAAGCTGAAACCTGTCCACCATGGGTGACCTTGCTGGTATTTGCAATATCGGTGGCATAGCTTCCAGCATCACAGCAATGTGCAAGCCACCACAGTATGACAAACTGAAAAACAGGTAGTGGAAATAAATGTTAGCTATTTGTTATTATTATCATTTTAGAACTTTGGCCCCAAATGTTCCAGTGAAAACCCTAGTCCCTGAGCTCTTAGCCACACCTTATGTTTAGTGGAAGAACTCCTTTTGCTCATCAGCCTAAGCCCAAAACAAGGAATATCAAAGAGGTTTATGTCACTTGTCAACTCCAGCTTGATGGTAGTAGCTGCCTGGAACCCTATGTAGAGGATCAGTGGAGAAAACAATTGTAGTCATTTATTGATGTCTGCCAAAGTGTCAGAAGAGAGGCAGGGCATAGCCAGTGTATTGTCCCCGTTCCCTAAGCTTGGAGCCCTGATAGTGCAGTGGTTAAGTGGTATGGCTGCTAACCAAAAGGTTCAAATCCACCAGCTGCTAAAGGGCCGCTATAAGTCAGAATTGACTCAACAGCAAGGGATTTTCCCTAAGCTTAAAGCCTGGATTCCTTGATTTCCTTTCTGCTCATCCAGACAGCTCTGATATACCGAGATATGAGGCATAAAAAGTAAATATAAAATGAAAAGCAAGGAATTTGTCTCAAAGGACAAGACAGCCTCCTCAAAGGTTAGCCTTAAAATTGCCCACCATTAGGCCTTGGAGGGGAGTGGAAAGGTAGCACTTCCAAACTGGAAATGGAAAAACGTACCAGCCACAAAGAGGACCCAAATATTTTGTCTGGAAAAAATATGATACTCTACATAGAAACAAGAGCTTTTCATCCGTTAGTTCCTCCTATTCCTGAAAACTCTCCAAATTAATCAAGCCAGCAGCTATGATTTGAGCAGCTCAGAATACTCATTGTGAGGAGACAGAAAGCATTTTAATTCACCAGGATTCCTCTTCAGGAGAAATATTATTGGGAAAAACTGGGAAAGAATTCTTTCATGAGCCCCTTTGGAGTGGTAGGTGAGGCCCCAGGTCTGGGAGATGGCTGATCCTAAGGGTTGAGAGAGAAAAAAAAGTAAAAAACTGGCCTGTGTAAGACAAGGAGAGACTTGTGTTTTGCTTTTGATAGGGAAAGGAGAAAAAGAAGAGAACCTTTCAAATCTCCAGAAAAGTCATGAAACTTAAAAAAAAAAAAAAAAAGGCAAGCTTGATTTGAGTGTACTCTTTGGAGTTCAGTAAATGGATATAAACCAGAAAGAGACTATACAGACCCAGGAGTCAAAAGGGGAGGAAGAATGGTTTCTACCTGGGGGGTAGATCATGCCACAGAATGGAGGGTCTGAGACAAATCCATCTGGACATCCAAGGGGCAGGAAGACCTTCCCTGACATCTGAGTTCCTCTTCCTATGCAGCCTCAGAAGTCAGCGTTTTTTACAAGCCCACTTCATATTGTTGAATCTCTTTGATGAGGTCAAGCTTAAGCCCCAGGTCAATTTATTGCTATCCATCTCTTACTCTTATTAAAGCAATTATTTCTTCCTCTCCATCTAGCAATGT
Source organism: Trichechus manatus latirostris (assembly GCF_000243295.1). Taxonomy (NCBI): domain Eukaryota; kingdom Metazoa; phylum Chordata; class Mammalia; order Sirenia; family Trichechidae; genus Trichechus; species Trichechus manatus. The sequence goes on along the minus strand of NW_004444001.1, from coordinate 12,078,232 downwards.
AATTCTTTATGTAGATGAACGTAGTCAGGGTCAAAAGGATTTTGGCCAGGTCATGGCACTGCCACGAACTGCTCAAGTGACCATGGGCAACTAGTTACCTCTCCAGGCCCTGGGGTCCTGATTTGTGAAATAACCAAGGTAAGGAGTAAAAGGCTAAGTTAATCATCTCTTAGGCCCTTGCCAAGTCAAAATTTTGTGAATCTTGAAGTGTTAATCTTTCATGCATCTCCATTCCCGCTTGTGCTCCCTCTTATGATAAAATACCTTTCATTGTGGAAATAAAAGAATTGGGTTTTCTTTATAGAATCTATTTCCTTAGTGGCAGTTTCTCCATTTAGAATACACAGTAGCTTAATAAGCACTGGTTTTGTTACTTATAATAAGAATTTTTTTAAGGCTAAGAGGAACCAGACCGATGGTATTTATATATACATATTAGTTATATATAATATACAATTGTACATATATATGTATATATTTAGTTCTCTCATTTTCCTTTTAGGTCTTTACACAATCTTCTGGATGTTTTCTTACGTGTGTCTGTGTCTCTCTCTTTTGTTAGATTGTTAGATGGTTGATGGTAGGAACCAATGATATCCACCTCTGTGCCCCCCCAAAACCTAGAGACTGTGCCTCGTACAAAACAAGCATTTAATACGTCTTTGCTCAGTTGAGTTGAAACTGTGTATTAAATCAAAACTTTAAGTTAATGCTTTGCATTGAGATAGGCCTGGCTGTGCTTCAGGAAGAAAAGAAAACCCAAATCCCAATGGTTTAACGCAACAGAGGGTTTTTCCTTGCTAAGATAAAGGACTGAGAGATGAAAGAAAGGGAACAAAAAACTGGCCTGTATAATACAAGGAGATACTTTTGTTTTGCTCTTGATAGGGAAAGGAAAATAAAAGAGAGCCTCTCGAATCTCCAGAAAGGTCATGATGAAACCAACAACAACAACAAAGCAAGCTTGATTTGAGTGTGTCTTTGGGGTTCTGGAATGAATTGATATGCTATAAAACAGAAAGATCAGCTATAGGGTAGAGAAAGGTATTTCTGCTCCACACAGCCACTCAGGGACACAGGTTGAGGGGAGTCCTGCTTCTTACAGCTGTATCGTCTGGAAAAATGGCCTCTCCAGCTAACATAGCAGAGGAAGCGAGGGACTGGAAACTTATTTACACACATTTTTTCCACACACATTTCATTGACCAGGGCTGATCACACATTGCTACCTGACCAGAAGGCTTCTGGGTGGTGTGGGCTCCCATATCCCTAAGAAAGAAAAGTGTCCCTAAGATTAATAATCACTAATAATGTCTACCACAGGCTTTAATCAGTGGCTCTAATATTTTGGAGGTAATAGACCTCTTTGAGAATCTGCTGAAAACTAAGCTAAACCAAAAAACATCTACGCAGATATAGTCAACATTTTGCATAATTTTCAGGGCGTTTATGCATTGTGAGCCCCATTCATTGGTCCTCTATGGATCCCTGGACCCGGGTTATGGATCTTAGGACTGAGTCCACAGGCATGTTAAGTAACTGGCAACAGCCCAACGGATGAAAAAAAGGAAATCATTCTTGTGTCAGAAAAATTCAGTATTCTGTCTTAAATTTATGTTGTGAACAACCTGTGTATTTACTTAGTTACATAAAGCCGTGTTTCAGGAAGGACTCAAGGCAGGATTATTTGTTTTTGTCAGATTTAGCAGTGTGCGAGGTGCATGACCAATGGATTTTCCTCTTGTGTTTGTTTTCATCAGGAGAAATTTGAGGGACTGTTCCGGACTTACGATGACTGCGTGACGTTCCAGCTGTTTAAGAGTTTCAGACGTGTCCGAATAAACTTCAGCAATCCTAAATCCGCAGCCCGAGCCAGGATAGAGCTTCATGAAACCCAATTCAGAGGGAAAAAATTAAAGCTCTACTTTGCACAGGTAAGGGAATTCTTTACCAAATTTAATCCTTTTGCTCTACGTTATCTTTTGCCTTTTTCAATAGAACAGACCTTTCTATTTTCAGATTGGTTTATGCTCTATAATTAGTTCATAGAGAAATAGATCCATATCATGATTCCAGGCAGGGACAGCATTGTGGTTTAAAAGCAGACTCTGAAGGCTGGCGGCCCTGGCTCTAACCTGGGCTAGTTCTATAACCTCACCGAGGCTCAGTTTCCTCGTCTGTAAAGTGGGGATGATAATGGTACATAGCCTATAGAGTTGTTATGAGGATTAAATAAATTACTGTATTTTAAAGTGCCTGGCATTTGGTAAGTGTACAGTAAATCCCAGCTAGCAGTTATAGTAAGAATGATCTAATCACAACTATTAACCTTTGTGTCAGGGTTACAGTTAAAACTTAAATTATGTGACAGTGTTAGTGGACTGTATAACCTTCCCAATGATTTCATATTCATGAGAAAAGGTTATAAATATATGTAAATTAATATCATGTTTTGTTTCGTTTAAAAATAAATTCTGGCTATTCAAAAAAAAAAAAAAAAAAGATGGCTAATTCTTGGCAATGCTCATGATGTCCACAGTAATAGAAAATCAGTGTCCATAAGTTCCATCAAGGTCTTCCACCTTTTCAGTAGATACCTAAGTCCATCTTTTATTGGTCCATGGACATTATTTCTACCTTTGTACTCTACAGAGATGCTGCAGTAAAAAGAACACAGACTTTGGCCTTAGACCCATGTTCAAATACCATGACTGCTACTAACTCATGTGATTTGAACAAACTTCAGTATCCTCATCTATTAAAACCTCATCTTAAACAGAGTTACTATATGACCCAGCAATTTCTGTCCAAGGTATATACCCAAAAGAATTGAAAACATGTACTTCAACAAATACGTTTACACTCATGTTCATAGCAGCACTGTTCACAGTGGCCAAAAAGTGGAAACAACCCAACATCCACCAACAGGGGAATAGATAAATTATAGTATGTCCATACAATGGAATATTATTCAGCCATAAAAAGGAATGTGGTACTGATACATGCTACAATGTGCTTGAACCTTGAAAACATTATGTTAAGTGAAAGAAGGCTAACACAAAAGGTTACATAATTGTATTCTATTTATATGAAATATCTAGATTGGATAAATCCATAGAAACAGAAAGCAGACTGGTGGTTGCCACAGGATAGGTGGAGTAGCAAATGGAGAGCAGTTGTTTAATGGGTACGCGGTTTCCTTTGGGAGTAATGAAAATGTTTTGGATCTATACGGAGGTGGTGGTTGCACAACATTGGGAATGTGCTAAATGCCACTGAACTGTTCACATTAATGGGTAATTTTATGTTATTTGAATTTCACCTCAGAAAGAAAAAACCCATGTGGCAGGTTTGTGGTAAGGCAGTGGTTTTCAAAGTGGGCTCTGGGGACCAGCAACATCAGTGTCACCTGGGAATTTGTTAGAAATGCAAATTCTTGGGCCTTCCCCAGATCTACTGAATCAGAAACTCCAGGGGTGAGACCCAGCAATCTATGCTTTAGAAAGCCCCCCCCAAGTGGCTCTGATGCACGTTAAACGTTGAGAACCACTGTTTTAAGGATCCAGTAAGATAACTGAGCACATGGTCTGTGGTAAGTAGTTATTATTACTATAGCTTCGTCCATTAGTTCGTTTTTTACAGACTGAAATGAGACTCCACATCTTAGTATACCAACATGACACATCTGAAACCATATTGAACAATGTGTCCTCATTTCTACTTTGTTTAAAAGGTTCAGACTCCAGAGACAGACGGAGACAAACTGCATTTGGCTCCACCACAGCCCTCCAAACAGTTTCTCATCTCACCCCCGGCATCTCCTCCCGTTGGCTGGCAGCCCATCAGCGATGCCACGCCAGTCCTCAACTACGACCTCCTCTATGCCGTGGCCAAACTAGGACCAGGTAAGCTCTGTGGTCCTTTTTAAAGGTAAATATTTGTCAGCAACCTAGAAAAGATTAACAACCTTGAAATCCCGGGTTTGTGATAACATCTGCATTTCTAATGGATTTATCACTATATGTGGACCATGAGAGGGAATTATGAACGAGAATGCAGCATCATACTTTACACATGTTTAAAAACAATTTGGGAACCTGTGCGAAAGTGACGTCAGTTCACACAACTTCTGGATTGCAATGCAGATATTTTAAGATCTGAACGTGCTACCTAATTCTTACGGGATTTCTCTTTGAACCACAAGGAAGATGTCTTCTTAAAGCTGGTGAAATGAGCTCTACCAACTGGCAGGGGGCTTCTACTACACAACCCTGTTTTGCTGCTTTGGCAGGTATTATCACACACCCAAGAACCCTCTGCTGTAAGGCAACCTGCCTGCCAAAGTGAACCTTCCAAGTTTCCAGAAAGTCATTCACCTTCAACTAGCCTTTAATAGCCTTTAACTTTAGGAAAATCTTGTGGTCACTTTGTACTGATGTTGGTATATGTTGCTGATTCATTCATTTTCACTGCAGTATAGTTTTCCTTTATATGAATATACCATTCTTTATTCATCCACTCTTCCCTTGATGGCCATTTAGATTTAGATTGCTTCCAGTTTTTTGCTGTTACAAACAAAGCTATGGTTAACATTCTTGCACATGTCTCCTTAGCACTTGTCTAAAACTTTCTTTAGGATTTATGCCCAGAAGTGGTATTGTCCTCAGTTTTAGCGGATGATGCCTGCTCTCCAAAGTGGTTTTCCTATATTGTATCAAGGGGGCAGCCGTGATTCAGTGGTAGACTTCTTGCCTTCCAGGCAAGAGACCTAGGTTCAATTCTCGGCCAGTGCACCTCATGCTCAGCCATCATCAGTCTGTCAGTGGAAGCTTGTGTGTTGCTGTGATGCTAAACAGGTTTCAGTGGAGCTTCCAAACTAAGACGGACTAGGAAGAAAGGCCTGGTGATCTACTCCCAAAAATCAGCCAGTGAAAAGCCTGTGGATCACAACGGTCTGATCTGCAGTTGATTGTGGGGATGATGCAGGACTGGGCAGTATTTTGTTTCATCGTGCATGGGGTTGCCATGAGTCGGGGGCCACTTGATGGTAACTAATAACAACAACAACATCAGGAGGGGAAATGGTGGAAATTGGAGAGGCTGAAACCAGGTCATGGCTGAGATTTTAGGCACATGGACCCAAATGGATATAATGTCCGCTCTGTCTACTGTTAATATGCCCTGGATGGGAGGGGGCTTGAAAAAATATAATCCCAATGTCCTGACCCCACCCCCAAGGATTCTAATTTAATTGGTCTAGGATAAAGTCCAGGCATTTGTATGTGTAGAAAGCTCCCCAGGTGATTCTAATATTCAGCTGGGTTTAAGGACTACTAATAACCAAATAGCAAGAATAATAAACTTACAGGAAGTTCTTACCAGTATTTCTTAGTGTGGTCAGGAAAATATTTTCATCAGAATCACCACCCCAGAAATCAGAAGTTTTAATAATCAATAATGTTGATTCTTACATATACTGAAATTTGAAAACTAGAGTGACGAACTGCCCTGTTTTGCCCAGCACTGGAGGTTCCTGGGTGAGGGACTTTAAGTGCTAAAACTGAGAAATTCACAGGCAAACCAGAACAAGCTGGTCGCCCTAGCGGGCACTCAGGTTAAGACAAGGCTGATTTGATTGATAAGTACTTCCTGCCTGTTGCATAGCACAGGGCACTGTGGTCTGACAGTTAATTACAGCCCTCTCAAGTGCGAGCCCCTTGAGAGTTTCTTTGTAATCATGATCAAGTCACTCAGCTTCTTGAGGCCTTTAAAATGGCCATTGATTCACCTTCAAAGAGCCATTTGTGAGAAGCAGTAGGTGTCTAACTAAGAGGGACTGATGAAAGAAGCAATATAATAATGCAGATTCCTCATGAAATGTGATTTTCTTGAAAGTCTAGTTCAGATGCAGGAATCCTGAGTTTATATACTCCCCATTCAAAGAGAGACATGTTTATGATAGGTGAGGGGATGCTCAAACATTGGAGAGTGTACAAAGTAAGTTGAGTCTGCTGAAGTCAAGCCTTGTGAAGCCATTTCCCACAGTAATTCAGGAAACTCAGTACAGCAGACAGGCATCCCCCCCGCACCCCGCCCTCAGATGGACTGATGAGAGCCAAGGTCCTTTGATCTACCAGTTTGACACCTATGCTCAGATAGTAATAAGAATGCATTTGAAAACCTTGTAGAGTTGCTTTGGATGTGAGCAAACAGAGCTCTTCCTAAAATCACTAAGGTCTAGGCTAGTGGACTTAGGAGCCATCTGGCCAACCTGCATCTTACAGGAGGGGAAACTGAGGCCCAGAGAGGGGAAAATAACTTGCCAGTGACAGAGCTGAGGCTTCGAATGCAGTGTCCTTCCTAATTCACTCTTTATAATGGAGGCCTAGACTTAGTTAGACTCTCCGACCATCAGGCCCCAGTGGGTTTCTGGTCCACTCCCCTTGAAGCCAGTAATCCAGTAAGCTCTTATCATTTGTTAATCCAGAATGTTAAAGAAAATTAGTTTATAGTCAATGTTCACTAAGTTTGATGCGAAGAGAAGGTAAGGGCAAGTCGCAGACACCCTTACCGGCGATGGAGCTGAATCCTGGATCTAGAAGACACAGCCAGGGAAAAATGGGACCTGGGACTGCAGGAGGCAGATAAATGGAATGGGAATTAGGTCCTGGAAGGAACACTTACAGAGCCTGGCACAGAGGAAGGATGAAGGAAATGGTATTGACGAGGTAGAGAAAAAACAGGAGTTCTTTTCAGAGTTGTATGTAAATTATAAACTGTTACAAAAATATGTCTTTATCTTAATTGTGTGCTCATCTAAGGGTCAACGTCACCCATGACCTTCACCTTCTGTTATAACAGTGACTGTACTGTCTGCCATTTACAAAGTACCCTGCAGCATGATAAGCACAAGAAATAGGAACTATTATTGTCCCCATTTTATGAATCAGGAAACTGAGCTGTAGAGAGGTGGATGGGCTTGCCCAAGGTGACACAATTGGTTGGTGGCAGAGGCAATTTCAAAACCTGGACCTTCTTTCTTTCTTTCTTTTTTTATTGTTGTAATTAAATGAAATTTACATTTCAAGTTAGTCTCCCATACAAAATTTTTTGTACATACATTGTTATGAGACCCTAATTGCTCACCCCATTCTGCAACAGCACACTCCTCCTTTCCGCCCCTGATTCCCCATGACCATTCATCCAGCTCCTAACCTTCTCTGCCTTCCCATCTCACCTCTGGACAGAAGCTGCCCCTTTGGTCTCTTGTATCTACTTGACTAAGAGGCACACTCTTCACGAGTATCACTTTATGTCCCACAGTCCATGGGCCTTCTTTCTTAAGGGAGTGAACTTGACCACTTAGCCAAATGACCTTCTATCAAAGACAAAACCAAAATCAAACCATTTGCTGTTTAGGTGACTCAGACTCAAGGTGATCCCGTGTGTGTCCACTGTGCTCTACAGCATTTTCAGTGGCTGATTTTTCACAAGTAGATCACCAAGCCTTTCTTCCCAGGTGCTTCTGGGTGAACTCGAACCTCTACCCTTTCGGTTAGCAGCCAAACATGTTAATGTTTGCACCACTGACTGCCTTTGCTGACCGTAGGCTTGCTGTGCTCTGACATCAGCAAGACATTTTTCCCAGCCCTGACTTGACAAATATCTAACCTCATTCTAAGCTTCCAGAAAGCTTAACTCAGTGTCTGATAAGTGTGAAAATGAAGACCTGTGCATTGTTGTATACAAGAGAAAATATTGAAAGTGTCCTGTTTTTCAAGGATGACTGATACTGTTTCCCATGGAACAGCTGCACTGTGTATGTATTTTCTGGAATATCTTTCTCTCCATCCCTTGCCAGCAATTTGAGCCTGTTTCTCTTTGTTTGTGTACCCATTTGTCCCTTTCCTGTGTCCCTGGAGTTTCCTCACCCCATACAGATGAATGATTTGTAGCCAACAATTGAGTTGAAAATATCACAGAGGTTATATCCAAGGACTGGGCCTTTTGTGACTGTTTCAGCTACAACAGTGACGGAGCAGGGGACAAACCCTGCATTCTCCCCACCCCCATCTTTGCCCCTCTCCCTGGCACTTTTAATGAATATTGTCTTCTCCTTATGGTAATTTTCCATTGTTCTACTTATCAGCTTCCCTACTTTTTGAGGAGAGAATGCATGTTTTATTCAGCTTGGCATCCCCAGTACCTGATAGCACGTGGTACATAGTAGATGCTCAGTAAATATTGGATGCATGAATGAGTGAATGAGTGAGCGAATGGATCAGACTATTAGCCTGCCTAGAGATATTTCCTTCACTGGCAAATTATTGCTTTCTTATAACGTTAGCCAAACTGAGCCAGACAGCCCTAAATTAATGTTTTCTCTACAAAGAGTACTTCTAGCATTTCCATTTGGGGAAAAAAATGATCTAGGAAGATTTATTTTTAATCCTTTGGCAGCATCATTTCAGTAACAAATTGTAAATCATTCCATGTTAAAAGATGACTACCTCAGTTCCAGAAGTGCAGAAAGAGATTAGAATGAGGGCAGAAAAAAAGCAATTCAGGTGATCAAAGGAATAAAAGTATTGCTGAGGAGGGTGAGTAACTGTGCTAAACTGGCAGAGCTGAGTGGCTAAGAAGAGACGCAGAAAGCTAAAGATGCCGGAACTCGTAAGTCTAAAGAAAGAACACCCTGGAGCAGGATCCAGGGTGAGATGGCACTCAGGCTAAGGAGCGCTTCAGGACACTGGCTGGCTTGGAGGAACCTTAACAATGCGCCATCAGGACCCTTTTACGGACAAATGGGAGTGTGCTGGCACAGGCCTCAGCTCAGACAATCAAAGAATAAAACAGCAGCAGCCCTAGAAAAGTGCCTTCCTGGTGATCATTCTCCAAAGAGGGATAGCTCGGGCTCCCTAGAACTTGTAGGGAAGTACCTGGAACAAGCAGGGAGAGAACAAAGGAACCGTGATCATACCCAAACCGGTATCCTTTAAAATACTTAACGTGACCTTACAACATAAGACTAGGGGCACATGACCCTGATGAGCATCTCTTAGTTCTGTTTATTATAGTTAGAGAAAGTTTATATTCTAAAAATTATGAGAGGCACAGTTTCAAACATTCTTACTCATTATGCCCTTAACTGTATGTCCTGTTTGTATCCAAAAAGTAAGTAAAGGACAAATTAGGAAAAAAATGAAAACAATAGTTTAAACTTACATATATATATATATATATATACACACACACACATATAATAACCAAACTCATCGCCGTCGAGTCAGTTCTGACTCACAGTGACCCTGTAGGACAGAGTAGAGCTGCCCCACAGGGTTTCCAAGGCTGTAATCTTTACAGAAGCAGATTGCCACATCTTTCTCCCATGGAACGCTGGTGGGTTCAAACCACCAACCTTTCGGTTAGCAGCCCAGCACTTAACCACTGTGCCACTAGTGCTCCTCAAAAACTTATATATAGGGCTTACTATGTATCAGACATTATTCTAAACACCTTACTATATTACCTCATTTAATGCTGACAGCAACGCTATGAGACAAGTACTATTATTAATCCCCTTTATACAGCTGGGGAATGTAAGGCTCAGAGTGATAAGTAACTTTGCCCAAGGATGCAAAGCTGGTAAGTTAAAATATGTCCCTCTGACACTGTCAGGAAGCAGAAGAGATGAGGGAGATTGGAAGGGATTGGTTGAGTAAGCACCCTTTACCCTGGGGTCCAGTGTGGTGAAAAGTTGCAGAAACCAGAGCAGGCTCTTGAATAGTAAAGTGAATTTCTTCAGAAGAAACTCTAGATGGTAATGAAAAGAAATATTAAAAATACAAAACAACTTTCCACGTTTGGTATCCCCTTCCCCCAAACACATCCACTGCATCAGTTGATGATTTCCTTTCTTGTCCAGTGGGACATGAGGTTTGGAATCTGCCTTCCTCTGCTCTGCTGAAGGGGCAGCTATCTTCTCTATAAAACAGAGACGTTTATAATAGCCCCCTTGGTGAATTTATAGAAGCCCATCACTTATCAATGACCTGGAAAAAATAAGATGTGCTCTGATCTTGAGGCAGAGAATGAATTTGGTATTTATTTGTATTTATTTTATGATACCTATTGTTTCTGACTTCTGAAGCAGTAGAGTGCTATGTTCTTTTCTGATGTAGAACAAAATAGGAAAAAAAAAAAAAGCCAGCGTAGCAAAATAGCTTATCCCTACCAATCAGCAAAACTGGCAAAATAGAAGGGTACACTGTACTAAAAAAAAAAAAGACTGTACTAATGGGTGGTACTCCGAGGGGGGATGTGAAAGGCCAGTCTTTGTTCTGCTCTCTAGGGTAGCTCTAGAGGGTCATGCTCATTGTCACTGAAAATGCCTGCAGGGAGCGATGTGAAAAGTCATTGTCTATTCTCTTTTTTCCCTCTCGCTATTTTTAGCTCTTGTTAGGGAGATCAATTTTAGTTAACTGCAGAGGAGAGTTTAAAATGGTGCTCGAGTTTCAAGTTGCGTGCATCTGCTATATTTAGACTTTTTCTTTTTCCAAGTTTTTCTCCATCAAAACGTGCTATAGTAAACCAGTTTTCTTGGTGTTGCTTGGTATCCCAAAATGGAAAATGTTTCATTGATTCGTATAATTTATAAGGAAGAGAGTTTTTTTTTTTTTTCTATTTCAGGCCTTGATTCAAAGGTAGTGAAAATTCAGTTTTTAAAATATAGATGAGTACTTATATTTTTGGTGCATGTGGTATGAATATTGTAGACAGCCTCAGTTCTTTTTCAACAATTGCTATATTCTGATCGCAGACCCAAAAGACAGCACAGCCAGGATGCAGTGCTCATTGAGTGTGGTCTCTAAGTGTCAAGTTTCCCACCCAAGGGATTCAGATGTGTGATCCTGAAACACATGTTCATAATTTTCCATTTCCTTTCTAAGAATGTTCCCTGGGAAAGTTTTTAAAAGGGATTTTCTTCTCAGCATATATTCCACAATCATCTTCAGTCACTCAGTCACTATTCTGAGTAGCAATATAGACTCTATCCTTGTTGTGCAGGTAAAACATGCCCATTGTAGAAAAATAGAAAATACAGATCAGCAAAAAAAAAGAAAAGGTGGAGGGGAGGGAGATGAATTAGCAAATCCTACCACCTCAAAATAAGTACCTTAAAAATTGTTGTGTTTCTAAATAGACAGTAGATAAGTGGTAACTTTGGTGAAGGGTGAGGCAGCACACAATAGAAAAAAAAATTGTTGTGTTTATCTTTCAGATGTTTTCTTATGGGTGTGTGTGTGTGTGTGTTCCCATAGCTATTCCCTTAGTTGGGTCCCTAATATCCAGAAAGATAGAATAGTGTGGTCCATTCCCAGACAGAAATGACCAAGCACACCTCTAACCAAGCACTTCTGAACAACATGTTATTTCTGTATCTCTGCCAGTTTCCTGTCACCCTGTATGAACAGCCCCAACCTCACAAGGCCACAGAGAGCCCTTCTCCTCTGGTCTCCTTCCCTCTTTATCCTTTCACCTCTTCCCCTTCATGGTTCTCTTAATCTTTCTCTCCCTTTACCTTCCTTTTGGAGTTCCTAAGTGGCACTAATGGTTAAAACACAACTGCTAACCAAAAGGTTGGAGGTTTGAGTCCATCCATAGGTGCCTTGGAAGAAAGCCCTGGTAGTCTACTTCTGAAAAGTCACAGCCACTGAAAACCCTATGGAACCATAACTGAGCATTTTGCTCAGAGATTCTATTGACAAATCCTGATTTAAAGGGGGGGAAATGTAAAACAGAAGTTTAAATTTTCATAGAATCCAGATTTTCTGGAGCCCTTGAGGCTGGGTGAATTCCCAAAACTATTGCCCTGAGATAATCTTTAAACCTTAAACCAAAAATAGCCCGTGAAGTCTTCTTTAAATCAAACAATAGTTTAGCTTAACTAGCAAAGAATGTCTGCCTTGAGCATTGTCCTCTTTTAAAGAACTATCTATATGGGATCAAACTGACAATAGCAACTCTAAAGATTAGATAGGAAGGTTAGGGAGCAGTGAGTTTATGTTAAAGTAGAGGAACAGTTTGGAAAAGGAGGGTGAGAATGGTTGCAGAACTTGAAGAATGTAATCAATGTCAATGAATTGTAAATGTAGAATTTGTTGAATTGGTGTATGTTCTGCTGTGTATATTTTCAACAACAAAAATAAAATAAACTGTATGTATATATGGAAGCCCTGATAGCATAGTCGTTAAGAGCTACGTCTGCTAACCAAAAGGTCAGCAGTTCAAATCTACCAGGCAGTCCTTGGAAACTATGGGGCAGCTCTACTCTGTCCTATAGGTTCGCTATGAGTTGGAATCAACTCGATGGCAATGGGTTTGGTTTTGGGTTTTTTGTTTTTTGGTTTTTTTTTGTATGTATATATATGAAATAAAACCCTATGGAGAACAGTTCTACTCTGACACCCTTAGGGTCACCATGAGTGGGAGTCTGCTCGATGGCAACTGGTAAACATCCCTTCTAGGGTTTCACTTCTTCATTTCAACCACTGATTCAGGCCCTCAGTCAATCATTTGTCTTGTGAAGTATGTTAGGTCTTAAATGTCTCAGGAAGGAATGAAGATAAATGGACTCTCTAATCCAGTCTTAGAAGGAAACCTCCAGAAGACAAGCAAACGCTCTCTTAATTAAGTAGAGCACCTCTTAAAACTACGGAACATTTATCTCCTGCCTCCCACGTCTTACCAAGCACTCTCTCCTATTTTCCTAGTTTGATGTGGCTCAGCACTGAGGATAGGCTAGAAAGATTCAAGTAATGATTCAAGTAGGTAATAGCTTCCTAAAATGAACTCATACTGTAACTTCTGAGACAGGGAAGTCGATTTTCAGGCATCATGTAATTCCTGCACCATCCCAGTGTTCTACCTACATGCCAGAAGCAATGTGGTGGTTATACTTTGATACCTGGTAGTCCTAGATTAACGAGCCCTGGTTGCACAAAAGTTAAGTGCTTGGCTGTTAATCAAAAGGTTAGTGATTCGAACCCACCCAGCACAGGAGAAAGATCCAGTGATCTGCTTCTGTAAAACTTAGAGCCAGAAAACCCTGTAGAACAGTTCTACTCTGACACACGGGTCACTATGAGTTGGAATCGACTCCACGGCACCTAACAACAACAACAGTCGTGTGTTGGAGTCCTGGCTCTACCATGTGCTTGCATGCGGCCCTGAACTATTTACCTCTCTGCACCTCCTTTTGTCTTTAATGGTGATCATTCGACAACTTCCATGGTCACCATGAAGATGGAATAATTACTATACATAAAGTACTTAGCACAGTGCCTGGCACGTTGTTGTTATTGTTAGGTGCGGTCGACTTGGTTCCAACTCATAGCGACCCTCTGGCACATAAACCGTAAACCATTGCTGTCAAGTCAATTCTTACTCATAGTGACCCTATGGAACAGAGCTGAACTACCCCATGGAGTTTCCAAGGAGCGCCTGGTGGATTCAAACCGCTGACCTTTTGGTTATCAGCTGCGGCAGTTAACCACTATGCAACCAGGGTTTCCCTCTGGCACATAGTAAGTATCAAATAAGGGGTAGGTGTTGTGATAATGCTACTCTGAGCAGCGTTGTTTCATAGGGCAGGACTCAGAAATTCCCTCTGCCATTAAATGAGTTGATATATATAAAGTGTTTGGAACAGTGCTGACCACCCACTAAGCACAATGTGTGTGTCCATTGTGGTAGTTGTGATGGAGGTTGTTACTTGCATGGATTTTTTTTCTGAACTGCTGATGAAATATTTGGGTTTGGTCCGTGCTATGCTTTATACTCTTTGCCACCCATGTTTAGAAGACATTCTTTGATAGAAGCAGCTGCTGAACAAAGCAAAAGAGACAGAGTTGCTGTTCAGTGATTGTCCTCACCCTAAAGTTTACCTACAGCATTTTCTCCTTTGTCAACCAAAATTAAATATGAGTTCATAGAAACACAAGGAATGAGAGAGAAAAAATTGCAAAAGTCTTTTTACCCCTGGAACACATATTTAATCCTGAATTCCTCTTTCTGTTTCAACTTAGAAAATAAGTTCTTTCTCCAAACTCAAACTGACCTTGTGAATAGGTAACAACCAAATTACTGAGATTTTAAGTTTCCCAGAATTCCCTCTGCCCCAGACTATCTCCTCTATTATTTTATGGCCGTCAATAAAGATCCAGTGTAAAGACAAGTTTTTCTCTTGCTTATAATGATGATTAAAACTCAGGATGTGAGTGTAAGTCCAGACTGTACTAGTTAGTAACTGTGTAACCTTAAGCAATTGTCTTAACCTCTCTTGGCCTCAGTTTCCTCAGCACTAAAATAGTTGTTGCAAGCAACAAATGAGATAGTCCATTTAAATCTGTATGTCCAGCACCTGAGCATGGTAAATGTTAAATGTGTATTACCTGCTTATTATCACTTGGCTTATTATCACTTTCAAACCGTATCTTAGTCCCTTATTAAAATGTAAGTGCTTAAGTGAAGTTCTTAGCTCAATTTTCTCAATGTGAAGGCTATGATATTTTAGAGTTGACAGTCCTACCCACGTTTAGCACCCTTAGACCTACTAAATGCCAGTATCCACTTCCACCCCAGTCATTATGACAGCTCACAGAATCCCATCCCATTTGCAGACACCACTGAGATTATAGCTTCCTAGTTGGGGACCCACACTAATATTACACTTTTGCAATATTAATCAGGTGGTTCTCAAATGTGATAAAGAATTTTCAGAGACGTGGGGCAGCAAGGAATGCCTAGTAAGGGATCAGAGGTACCAGCACAGGAGCAAAGAGGGGTTAGAACAGGGGGAGACAGTAGAGAGGTGAGTAAAACCTGCTTCACAATTTTACACACTCCTTTCCTCCTTCCCAGGCACACACTTTTTTCCCTTCTCCTTGGAAAATGAAGAGAAGGGAAGATTGCTGGTAGATACCTTAAAATATCATTTAGAAGCACATCTGGATGGGAGAAGGAGTGTAGCTTTGGGAAACTTCCTAATGTTTTTTACTATAACTCAGTCCTTCTATTGGGCAACATGTTTGACCAAAAACCAAACCAGCTTTATACCTGCCAGGAATGAGAGAGAGTTAAGAAATATGGTGAGTTCAAATACCGGCTGATGCCTAGGGTTCTTTCTTTCTGGTTGCTGTCAAGTTGACTCCAACTTGTAGCAACTCCATATGTGTCAGAGCAGAATTGTGCTCCATAAGATTTTCGGTGGCTGATTTTTTGGAAGTAGATCACTAGGCCTTTCTTCTGAGGTGTCTCTGGGTGAACTCGAACATCCAACCTTCCATTTAGCAGCTGAGTGCTTTAACCATTTGTACCACCCAGGGACTCCAAACTCTAACACACATTTTTATAGCTCCTAACCTTAACAAGTCTGAATAATGCATTAAGACAGACTTTGCATAATCACACTGATTTTGTAAAGAGAATTCAAGAAGGGCCCATTCCATAGCTCATGAGGCGAAGGTGGCGTGATGGAGACTTTCCAGTGGCACTTGGACTGATAGACACCAACACACTTCTCTGCAATTGTACAGGAATCACATCACCGAACCGTGTCCCCCACCCCCCGGGCTAGTATGGGGATATGACCAGCTTCCTCCTGGGAACAGAAAGCAGCCTGTGGGCACCTTCACTCCCTCCTCTAGACTTGCAGGAATCAGGACTTTGTCACCAACCTGTCTCCATCCACTCAGGAAAAGAGGAGACAGAACTTTGGCGTCCATTTTGAACAACGGCCAAGCCTAAATCAGTTCCAAAGGCCTAAATGAGAATTTAACTTTTGGCCAGATACTAGAGGACTTCTCATTCGCTTGAGTGGGCAGTTTATTTCATGGGCATAGGTGGAAAGCCCTGATCAATGCATTACGAATACTTTTTTTTTTTATTTTGGTGGAAGTACACACAGCCAGACCTAACACCATTTTAACAATTTCTGCATGTACAATTCAGTGACATTGGTTACATTCTTCAAGTTATGCTACCATTCTCACTACCCTTTTCCACATTATTCCACCACCATTATCTTAAACTCACTGCCTCCTAAGCTTCCCATCCAACCTTTTGAGTTGCCGTTGTCAATTTTATCTCACATAGATAATTCTCAAAGCAGACATACTTCACTAACGAGAATAAGCTGTTTTTTGGTTCAAAGAAGACTTCAAGGGATAGTTTTGGTTTAAAGTTTAAAGTTTAAAAATTATCTCAGAGCAATAGTTTTGGGAGCTCATCCAGCCTCAGTGGTTCCAGAAAGTCTGAATTCTGTTGAGAATTTTAAATTCTATTCTGCATCTCCCCCCGCCACCCCACTTTTTTCTTTTGCCTCTTAAAGAAGTTGCTCGATTTTTTATTTTATGTTGTTGTTGTTGAGAATATACACAACAAAACATATACCCATTCAGCAATTTCTCCACGTACAATTCAGTGACATGGTTTGCATTCTTTGAGTTGTGCAACCTGGCTTTTGATCCTGGCCTCCTCCCAGCTCTCAGGAGAAAGGACACGTTGAGCACAGACTAGAGGATTGAGTTATGATGGGTGAACCCTCTCCTCATCCCTTAAAAGAAATTCTGGTCTGTTTGGCCCTTTCTCACTGCAGTATGGCCAGATCTGTCACCGTCCTGTGTGTACAAGGCCCAGTGGGCTCCTTGTCCCCAACTAACACCAGTTGGTCCTCAGCCCTGGTGGTGGAAGAATTAGCTGAGGCCCAAAGGGAAAAGAAGCCAAAAAAAGAAAAATTCAATCCAGCAAGACCAAAGCTATTTCTTTTTATTTTATGGGCTCTTAGCAGCTGTTAAGCTTTGCTGGATTTCAATAGTAAGGAAGTTTCCAAAAATAGAACCGTGAAATGTCAGAGTTAATGGGATCACAGCAATAAAATATCTCTACTACCAAGATATCTGACTTCATTAACCTGACGGGAAAGTTGCTCTGCACCCTTCAGAGAGTGTGCTTCTCTGCTGGCCCCTCCCCTTCTTGATTGTTCACCCAACATATCTGTTTTGAGAGGAAAGGCAAATACGTCTGAATCAGGATAAACACATTGAACAAGAGGTGTCTTCAAGAGAATGTTCATTATCCAGGCCAGGGCAAAGCAAAGGTTGAATCAGAAGGCTCGCATTTTGCCAAGAGATGAAGATGAAGGGCAGGGTGTCTGTTATGGGTCCTGCCATGGCCACCACTTCAACCCTAATTCCTGCAATCACCATGCTTACCCTCCTATCCCAGACTCCTTTCTATCATTGCCCTCATCGGAACATTAGTGACCATTCCCCTGCCATCTCCATGCTCACAAACAGCAGAGTAAGGAACAGAGCTGCTGCAGCTATTGGGGTTTCTTCAAGAGGTGCTTATTCTCCAAACAATTAAAAGAAATCCTATCTACAAAAACCAAAAGCACCAACCTCATTTAATTACTCATAAATTATTCCTCTGTCTCTCACTAAAGGGTGTCTTTCATTCAGAATCACAATGAAATCCTGAAGGAAAGACAAAATTTTAGAAACCCTGGTTGCAATGGATTCAACCATAGTTTGCTATCCAATTTTGAGTGACTTACTGTTCTTTCATAAACGTAGATGAGAACCCCAAAGATTAATTAACTTTGATGGCTGGGGGTGGCCACAGATCTGATCCAGGATTTCTTGCCTCCTTTTGATGGAGCCCTGGTGGTACAGTGGTTAAGAGCTACGGCTGTTACCCAAAGGGTCAGTAATTTGAATCCACCAGCCACTCCTTGGAAACCCTGTGGCGCAGTGCTGCTCTGTCCGCTAGGATCACTATGAGTTGGAATTGACTCGATGGCAACGGGTTTTTTTTTTTTTTTCTTTTGACATCCTCAGTCTCCCTCACTCTATTATGCTCTCCCTGCATGATCACCATTTTTCCAATGCAAAGTCATGATACAGAATGGAGGAGGGGATGGGGCACATTATGTGTGTGTCGTTGCCCTTGCAGGGCCTGCAGCCTCCTGCCTATCACACAAAGCAAAGTGATAGTGGCATCCAGACAGTGAGACACCAAGAATCACCTGAGGGTACTGGATTAAAATGTAGATTTCACTAAAGCAGAATTTATGGGGATGTATCCCTATATTGGTGAACTCTGTTTTTTACAAGCGCCCCCAGTAAATTGTTACACATACAGATGTTGGAGAACCACAGTTCAGAGATGCCACTAACCAGGTCTGTCCTCCCCGGGCCATCTCAGAGAAGGCTAACTTCATTAGGTCCTTCTTCTTAGCAATATCTGAAGTGGTTCTTTAACCTTGGGACTTTTATAAAAATGACAAAATACTTGAGGGAAAATAGAATCCACACAATTCAATGAACTGTATTTAGCATCAATGTGTGCATCACAACTGCAAGTGTATGTGGTATAATAACTTCAGAGTGGGTTACAGTGTGGTTGGGTTAGCACCAACTCTCAGCTTCTACTCATCAAGGTGGGAGAGTGAACTTTAGCATAAGTGACTTCAGCACTTCCTGGTTCTGGCCCATGTGCCCTGCTTCTGTCACTATCCTTGTCTGCATCCATACTGTTCCATGTCAACTCTGTTATATCAGAGATTTAATACGTATTGACACAATTCCCCAGTCTCTCTACTTGCAATTTCACCAAATCTAGATTTTAAATTACAGAGTCTTCATCAGCCATACTTCTATGTCTCTGACTAGTTCTATCCCTCTTTGCTAATGCGCATAACCTGGGGGAAATGCTGATGATGTAACACTCTTCCAGTTTTGTGAAATGTTTGCTGCTCTCAACCAGGAATGCCTTTACTCTACACAGCAGGATGTCTAGGGGGTTCAAGGAAAGACTTAGCTGGGTATGGCTAACTCTGAATGTTGAACGTTTTCTCAGCATCACTTAGAAAAGTGTTGATGCTTATTGCATTATCAGTGCTTCCCATTCTCTAATGTCAGCACGTAGAATTTAAAACGGTACCTCACAAAATTGTGCTGTTTTCACCATTGGTGTTTATCAACATGTGCATAGTAGTGCCTAACAAGTGCCCGATGAATGGAACTGCCGATACTTTCCCTAGGCTTCCAAAACAGGCACTTTCCACTAAAGACCAAGGGTAACAGGCAAGATTCCTATACTGGGTGGTATCTGGCCTTGATCCTAAAAAGGGAGGAGGGGAGGATATAGATAACTCTCAGCAAGAGGTGAGATGATTCCAAATAAAAGTAGCTGGTTTGGTGGGTATAAAATGTAGCTGTCATGATTAGAGACTAACAGGTCAACCAGTCTGACTGAAGCAAATAGGGAATCAATGGAAGTAATATTGAAAATGATTGATGAGAGATAACACAGCATCTTCTGTGCTAGTCTAAGAAATCTGGACTTGATCTAGTAAGACCTGAAGAGCCAACATGTGGGAGACATTGTTTTTAGGAGATTTTTCTGTTTATTCATAAAGGGTGGGGAAGAAAGATGCCTCTTCATCTTGTTCTACCACCTAGAGGTCTCCTATTTGTCTTTTAGACCCAGCTCAACTGTCACCTCCTCTGGGAAGCCTTCTGGAGTGACTTCCTCTCTATAATTTGGTACCATAGTCTTTGACATATATTGCCATCCTAGTGCTCACTGTTATAATACTTTCTGTTCCATATGCCTCCACTGAACTCTGCTCTTGTGAAGGGCACACATATTTGTATTATGCTTTGTAGCCCTTATGCCTAGCAGTGGACCGAACTGTGAGAGGTGCTCAATAAATACCTACTGAAGTGAAATAAAAACAGATAAGAAGCCAATCAGATAACAGCAGTTTGACTGTAAAATGAGCCAGTCAAGAAGGATAGACTCTCAGGACTAGAAGGGGTTTTGATGATCATCTAACCCAGTTATGCAATAACTACTGCAGATCCCAGATAAATGATGATCCCGCCTTATTCTATCCTGGGGTAGCTCTTGTTACAAGAAGTGTACAGCTGGAGGGAACCTTAGAGACTACCTTATACAAAAGATGAAGAAGTGAAATGATTGGTGCAGGGTTACTCAGATAATTACAAGCAATTCTGGGAAATAGCACAGAAACTAATAATTGCCAGACCCATTTAATCCTCTCCATGGAGTATATGCAGTTTACACTTGAGGATGCTAAGGGGTTAAGTGGCTTGTTCAAGGCTGCACAGTTGATAAGTGGTGGAGCTGGCATACAATGACAGACTGATCTCATTCCTCTTTCCAGTACCCTGTGCCATCCCCGGATAACACCCCAGGTTTTCTGAGACACTCCAAAATGTTGTTCTCACTTCTTTATGCAAACCTCGCCAAAGAATCTATTTTGAAATGCCACCCATTTTTCACCCCCTACTTCTCTTGCTTTTCAGGAGAGAAGTACGAGCTCCATGCAGGGACTGAGTCCACCCCAAGTGTCGTCGTGCATGTATGTGACAGTGACATAGAGGAAGAAGAGGATCCAAAGACTTCTCCAAAGCCAAAAATCATCCAAACCCGGCGTCCCGGCCTGCCACCCTCCGTGCCCAACTGAGCTCACAGCTCTGCCTCAACCATAATATCCGTCTCCTCTTTATCATGCTTCTTCCCCCTATTGTTTGTTTGTGAAAAAAAAATTGCCTTTAAATCCCTGGGTGTTTGGTTGTTTGAGATTCCTTCCTTGTAATCAAGCCTCTTGGACAAAAGGGCTAGGAAAAGGTGATATGTTTCCTGATCATATCATACTCCATCAAGTGTGATTCATTATTTAGAAGGTTCTAGGAAAAAAAGTAGCATTTTCTTATTAAACAATCAATACAGCCTATATCTTCATTTTCTCATGTCGATCCAAGCCAGAGACACCAGTAACAAATAGCATCTGTGTTGTTTGTGAGCTATTTCCGTCCCAGTCCTGAGGTGTGCGCGTTGTTTTTTCCTGGCCACTTAAATAGGACCATATGTAAACTTGACTTTGACTGCATGAGATACCCCTATCTGGTCTCACTCAGTTCTCTGCATCCCGACATTCCCAGGACATGCATGATCACCAGCATTTATTTTCATGATTTAAGAATACACTAGAACTCACAGAGTGTCAGCATCCAGCCATGTCCTCTCTAGATTAGGAAAATTATCAGCATCGTCCAGCTCAACAAGTCTGGGTGTATTTACTATTTTGAGTCAATACTTCATAGCCTGTTAAAATTCCTGGAGGCAAAACTGAGCTTGGCCCCAAAGATATTCCTTAATAGATTTTGAACACCACTTCCATATAGAATTTTCCCAGTCTCATTGGGGAGGCTTGTCCGGGGTGATATAGACTGATTTCAGACGAACCTATTTATTACAAAAGTTTCATGGTGTCTGAACGATTGTTTTTTTCTCTTTGTATATTTGTACAAATGTTTCAGCTGTGCTTTTAAAATCTGGATATTTTTATTTAGTGATTGTTCAGCCATTAGCTGCTTAAGAACATATGCGCATTGCTATGAATGCATTCATATACTAATACAGATAATCTGATAATATTACACCCTATTATGGATAATGCTGAATTTTGAAACGGCACAAAATGTCTCACGCCAATATATATATGATTAGCCAACATCTTTGCTATCAAGCACCCTTTGTTTTAAAATAAAGTGAAAATGCTAGTGGCAGTGGTAGACAATTGGGATAAAACTAAATTTCCAGGATGCAGCTGAGCATATTAAAATGGGAAGAATGCAGAATACGTGTATGCTGATCCTACTCGTGCAAATACCCATGTGCTCAAAAGAGTTGTTTTTGTTACATGTGATTTTTCTGTTTCTCTAGCCCAAAGTGCATTACAGAAGATACACCTGTAGAATCATTACCTTCTGCTATATGTGCCAGGCCTCATCTGTTCCTGTACATTAATGAATGAATTTAGATGTAAATATGAATTGTGTTGGAGTGGGGAAATACTTTCATTACCCAAGCCTCAGAAAAATACACGAG
This sequence comes from Trichechus manatus latirostris, assembly GCF_000243295.1. Classification (NCBI taxonomy): domain Eukaryota; kingdom Metazoa; phylum Chordata; class Mammalia; order Sirenia; family Trichechidae; genus Trichechus; species Trichechus manatus. The sequence goes on along the minus strand of NW_004444001.1, from coordinate 12,056,248 downwards.
AACAATAACACAGCCAACTGACTTAAGGATTGTTGTGGATTTTGACTAGAGTGTATGTTAGTTTCATCAGAAACTTAAAACATAGACTGTCACGCAGAAATTAAAGTCCGTTCTACTGTGAATATAGCAATATAGTACTGGACACAGTACAGGTGAAACTGAGGAGAGCATTGCTAGTGAAATCCTGAGTTTCCATAAGAAAAATGAAGGCTCCTTTTAAATAATAAAATCTGAGGAGTGTACAATAAGCAAATGCTTTGACTTTCCTTTGCTGTGGAGGTTTTTGTTTTTCCTTGACCAATGAAAGACTGACGAGTTTGTAGTGGAGAAATGATGCCCTCTAGTGGAAGAAACATTGCCCTCACCTATTCAGATGACCAGAGAACTCTGACAACAGCCATGTTTCTTCTCAGTCATCTACAGGTCATTTGACTTTCTAAGCTACCCAGAATTTTCAGAATGCAGGTTCTAAAGAAAGTTGGGTGAGAGAAAATGTTTGGAAATGATTTTTAATTTTTTAATAAATAGACACATCAGACATTGGCAACCAAATTTAGTAAAAGTTGACCTTCTGTAAAGTCATAAAATGAAATCAGTGGAGTGTATAATCTATGTGGTTAATCTTAGCGAGATTTATTGCAAAGTGACAATGTTAGTCCGTCTGAGATCCAGTAATTCTTTCATTAAATTGGGTTTGGGGAAGGTGAGAAGGGGAACTTTCTCCAGGAGAGTGGTAAGAAATGAGAACGACTCTCTGAAGTGTTTTCAGTGGTAACTCCCAGCACTGTGAAAGTCAGAATTGCCTCAGCATTTCCATGATGCACATTATGCAAACCTCTTTAGCACTATTTTAAGTTTGAAATGTTTGAAAATGGAGGGGGAGGAGGAGATTTCCACCAACTGAATCATTTGTGCACGTGTATAGCTCAAAGAGCTTAGACTTCAAATATACCTGGTGAATGACTCTGTCCATGTGGTGTGATTTCTGTGTTGTCTTCCTGAATTCAGTATTTTTGAGGGGTTCTTGTGGGGAGTGCAATTCAGCCTACCATCTTTCTAAGACGTTACCAACATATGGGATGAACCCATCCGGGATCTTTGTGAAATGAACATTGGGGGAAGCTATTTGGCAGCCACCTCATAAGGAAAGAGAATTTTTAGCAAGGCCTAGAGGGATAGGTTGGGGTTGGAAAAAGGGAGCTGGGCAAGCTCTCTGTTTTGTGGCCATGCTTCAACACCAGGGTCCTGAAAGCCATTTCAGCTCCACTAAGACCCGCTTTTAACGTCTCCCCGCTCTATTCTTTGGTTAAAAACACTGTAAAAGACCTGATGTCTGCAATAGTTTGTTAAAGAGAACACAAAAATCACTATCCTAATATAAAAGATTGATAAATTGGATTTCATCAAAACTAAGGACTTCTGTTCATCAAATGACACCATTAAGAGAGTGAAAAGGCAAGTCTCAGATGAAAGAAGATATTTGCAATGCATGTAGCTGTTACCAACCAGTTGCCATTGAGTCGACTCCAACTCATGGCAACCCCATGTGTGTCAGAGTAGAACAGTGTTCTACCAGGTTTGCAATGGCTGATTTTTCAGAAGTAGATTGCCAGGCCTTTCTTCCAAGGTGCCTCTGGGTAGACTCTAACCTCCAACCTTTCAGGTAGCAGCCAAGCATGTGAACCATTTGCACCACCCAGGGACTCCATATAGCTGTCAAGTAACTCATATCCAAAATGTAAAAACACCTACAAATCAATTTTAAAAAGCAACCTTTTTTTTTTTTTTTTAGCTAAACAGCGCTTAACACAGAGACAACTCACACAAACACACACACAAGGATATCTAAATGGCCCATAAACATTAAAAAGCACTCAACATCATTTGTCATCAGAGAAAGGCAAACTAAATCCTCAGAGAGATACACCACACACCCATCATATGACTAAAATTAAGTCGGGGAATATTAAGTGCTGGTGGATATGTGGAGCAAGTAGAACTCTCATGCATTGCTGGCAGAAGTGTAAACTGGTGTAGCCACTTAGAACACTGTTCGGTAGTATCTACTAAAGCTAAACATATGCCTGTCCAGGAGCAATTCCACTCCAGGGCATACAACCAGCAGAGATGAGTGTCCACATTACCAAAATACTTGTACAATACTTGTAACAGCCATTGACTAGATACAACCTAAATATCCTTCAACTGTAGAATGGATAAATAAACTATATTTACTGAAAGGATATTACAAAGTAATAAGACAGATTACTGATACATATTACAACATGGTTGGATCTCAAAGGATTTCAAAACCATACTTTAGAACCAAAACAGCCAGGCGTGAAAGAATACATATAGTATGACTCAATTTATGAAGTTAAGAAACAGTCAAAACTGATCTACATTGATAGAAGTTATAATAGGGTTACCTTTTGAAAGCAATCAACTGAGAGGAGATACAAAAGAACCTTCTGGGATGCTAGAATCATTCTCCATCTCGATCTGCATCTCCATCTACATTTTAAATATGTAAAATTCATTCAAAATTTGTGCAATATACTGTATGTAAGATACCTCAATTGGAACAAAACCACTATGAGAATAGAAGGGGCCATTGGTTGTGCTGAAGAAGAGGATTTTGAAAGTCCACATTACTAAACATATACTTCATCTCTCTTATGTCTGTGAGACATTTCCATATATACAAAGCCTTTATTTAAGAATCTGTAAATAAATATTGTTTAAAGAGAAGCATAGAATGGGGATTCAAGCAGTAAGTGAAGTAGTGTTCATTCCATTAAATATTTATCAAGAATCAAGGAGGCCTACCAAATACTCAGAGAAGAAACTAGCCTACGGGGCTAACAGTCTACCCAAAACACGTCCTCATCTACCCTGAGACCAGAAGAACTAGATGGTGCCCAGCTACCACTAATGACTGTTCTGATCAGGGCCACAATAGACGGATCATGATAGAAGGGGAGAAAAATGTGGAACAGAACTCAAATTCTTAAAATGTCCAGACTTACTGAACTGGTTGAAGCTAGAGGACTCCCCGAGACTGTCGCCCTGAGATACTCCATAGACCTTGTACTGAAACTACTCCCTGAGAGCAAATCTTAGCTAAATAACCGATTGGTTATAAAATAAGGAATATTACCAATGAGTAGTGCACACCTTTAAAAAATCATCAGTATGAGAGCAAATGGTCAACAATTACTCTAAAGCAAAGATGAAAGGGTAAAGGGATGGAGAAAGCAGATTACTGGAAGTGAAACATCCAGAAGGGAATTAATGAGAATGTTAAAACATTGTGAAAAATGAAACCAATGTCTTTGAACAATATGTGTAACAAAAAACCAAACCCATTGGCTGTCCAGTCAATTCCGACTCATAGTGATCCTATAGGACAGAGTAGAACTGCCTCACGGGGTTTCCAAGGAGCGCCAGGAGGATTTGAACTGCCGACCTTTTGGTTAGCAGCCAGTAGCTCTTAACCACTATATGTAGTAATTGTTGAATGGAAATCTAACCTGCTGTGTCAACTTTCACTGAAAACAATAAAATATTATTTTTAAAAAAAGGAAGAAGAAAGGAGCCGTCGTGGCACAACAGTTAAGTTGTTAACCAAAAGGTTGGCGGTTTGAACCCACCTAGTGGTTCCACAGGAGAAAGATTTAGGATCTGCTTCCATAAAGATTACAGCCTAGAGGACCCTATGGGTAAGTTTTACTCTGTCACATGGGGTCACTATGAGTCCGAATCGACTCAATGGTATCTAACAGCAACTATATACCTGACACTGGGTTTTCAGTGATAAACAAGGTAGATATTGTCCCTGCCCTTTCAGGGAGTAGAGTCTAGTGTGGGGAAGAGACAATAAACATGTAAACAAGCAAATGAATAATTACAATTCCAATAGGTGAGTACAGTAAAGAAAACCAAAAAGGCACTATGAGGATAGAGAATCAAAGTGGAGGATCACGGTCAGGAAAGGCATCTCTGAAGAGGTGACGTTTAAGCTGAATTGAAGAAGGAACCAGCCATGGATGTGCTGGGAGAAAAGTGCTCCAGGCACAAGGGTGAAGGCCATGGATTTGGAAAGGCCTCTTCATACTGGAGGAAATGGAAGGATGTTGTCAGTGTGATTGAAGCACAGGGAATGAAGGGGAGCATGGTACCAAATGAGATTGGAATAGTAGGAAAAGCTGTGTTCTATAGGGCCTTGTAGGCTAGGTGGGGGAGGCAGTTGCCGTTGAGTGAATTCCAACTCATGGTGTCCCCATATGTGCCACAGGAGACCTGTGCTCATAGGGTTTTCAATGGCTGATTTTTCAGAAGAAGATCACCAGGGCTTTCTTCCAAGGTGCCTCTGGGTGGACTTGAACCTCCAACCTTTGGGTTAGCAGCCAAGTGTGTTAACCATTTGCACCACCCAGGGACTCCGTAGGCCAGGGGAAGGAGCTTGGAATTAATTTTAAGTACAATGAGAAGAGTTTTCACAAGGGAAATTACATGACTTGATTCACCTTGTGAAACATCCTGCTATAATAGAAATTTCCTAATGCAAAGGCACAGCCCTAAACATCCTAACACTCCAGTGTGGAGGACTTTAGTCCTTCTGCCCAGTTTAGGCTTCAAGACAGATTTCAACAGTGTGGTGTTAATCATTGCCATCGTATCTACCAAATGAATTCTCAACAATTGTCAATACGCAGTGTCTTGTCTTGGCTCTGGAAAAAAAAATTTTTTTTTTCCTTCCCCTCTCCAAGTCATTTAGAAGCCCTTGGTGCAGAAAAGGGAGGACAGAGCAGGTGATAAAGAATGATATGTCAGGGATTCAGGAAAACATTCATTTTGCTGCTGGTACAGAGTGTCCCTGCCAGAAGCCGCCCTGCAGAGCGTCATTGAGCACTTGGCAGACTCTCCCCTTAAATTTATGCAATCTGAGAAAGGGAAAATTTCAAGCAAAAAGTTTTCAAATTCATTCATCTGCTCCTTTTCAAAGATAGTCTAGGGAAATGTTACTGAAGTTGATTCTGGGGCTTTTTATATCTCTAAAAGGAACTGACTCGATGGTACAACACAACAAAAGGAAACCATATCCAAGGTTAATCGTGTGTGTGTGTGTGTGTGTGTGTGTGTGCGCGCGCGCATACACACACACACACACACACACCCATTTGGTATAGGAGGAAATAGGGAAACTAGAATAGGCTGAAATGATTGAAATACTTCGTGCTGAAATTTTTATATACGAAACCTCCTTGAATTTTTTGCATTATTTTCCATTCTCACCCAGTAATTGAATTTGAAAACCTTTAAGGCTGAACACGACTGTGGGGCCACCTTGACTAGTTACAATCTTTAGTAAAATCTTATTGTTCCCAAATATTGGATTCGCCTGTGGGT
>NW_004444001.1:12036232-12050736 GCF_000243295.1 Trichechus manatus latirostris | reverse complement strand
TTTTTTTTTTTTTTTCCATCGTACTTCCTTATGTTATTTATTTAAAATATAAAAAATAAAATACAACATTTTAGAAAGTAATTAAATATATCGTTTCTTCAAAACTTCTAGTTACCAAATGTGAAGTTTTTACCTGAAAAACTTGAACTTGCTTCCATGAACACAGCTTTTGTGTGTCAGATATTTTATGCTTCTACACACAATTCCTTTTCAAATCTTTCATTTTTTTTCTGTGTAAATATATATGTAACAAAATATCTGACATTTCAACAATACATATACACATATGTATGTATACGTATATACACATATACACATATGTATATATCACATATACAGTTCAATGACATTAATTATGTTCATCGTGTTCCCAAATTGTACCATCACCCTTAACAGAAGTTCAGGTTCAGCTGGTCAACTGAGGCCCCGTCTTCTAAGCTGTGAGCCCTCCTCTCCCCTTCTCTGCTGTGCCCAACATTTATATTTGTCTCCACAATGTAGCCAAGTTAATCACCCTGACAGCCCGTCTCATGTGTGGCACCACACATCAGATGTGGATGCTGTGGTCCCATTCCCAGGTCCTCCCTTCAGGATAGAGACACTCATGCCCCTGACAATGTTGAGAACTCATGACTTTCAACCTTGTGAGCAGTCATTGTTCTCATCTGGAGAGATCTTTCCCACCCAAGGTGACCCCTCCCCAGGAAGAGCCTGCATCCAGCGACTGTTAAGTGGGAGTAGGAAGGCCCAGCCCTCAGACAACTCTGCAAGGCCACCCCAGCCCCAGAGCTGCCTGTGGGACAGGCTAAGGCCTCTGTTAGACTGCATCTCAGTTCAACTCCTCCCTCTGCCTAAACCTACTGCTTTCACTCCCCCACTGGAGTGGATCCTAACAGCTCCCCAATAAACTCCCTACATGCACATCTCAGCGTCTGTGTCACACAAACACTGCCCTGACACTGTGTCCTCAATAGCCTTCGCTCTTCCACTTGGAGTTCTCTGGAACTTTACAACTCTTTTCCATCAGATCCCATTGCCTTTCCATTCCTAATATGGACTAGTTATGCTAGGACTTAGTAGATTTTCCAAAAGCAACACAGCAAAGTGCCATTCCACACTTTCTTCATGTTGTACAGATGCATTCAGGTGGAGCAGGGTGGGGAGAAGTGCTGGTAACTTGGCACAAAGTCCTGCAGTCACCCATGTGGCATGAAGAGTGCAGTGGAAGCTTATTCAGTGGTTGTCAAGGCCCTCATGGAAAACACAGAGGGGCCTGTGCCAGGGAGGGCAGGCCCTGATTCCTGGGCTGTGTACTGCTCTCAGCCCACCTCACAAGGTGTCTCTATCTTTGTGTGAGCTCTGTCAACCTTATGTTGAGAAAGGGACAGGGGTATAATCTTGTGTAGGGGCAATGTGACTTCGTTGTTGTTAGCTGCCATGTAGTTGGTCCCCGACTCATGGCAACCCCCTGTACAACAGAAGAAAACACTATTGGGTCCTGTGCCATTGCCACAATGGGTGGCGGATCAGACTGCTGTGATCTATAGAGTTTTCATTGGCTGATTTTTGGAAGTAGATAGCCAGGCCTTTCTTCCCAGTCCATCTTAGTTTGGAAGACCCACTGAAACCTGTTCAACATCGTATCAACTCACAAGCCTCCACTAAGGGACGGGTGGTGGCTGAGCATGAGTTGCATTGGCCTGGATTGAACCCAGGTCTCCTGCATGGAAGGCCAGGATTCTACCCCTCAACAATCATGATCCCCTATGTGGCATTAGACAAGTTATTAAAGTCCCTCCAGCTCAGTTTGTTCTCCTGTTAAATGACTATAAAAACCCACCCTGCATCTTTGTCATGAGGACTAACTGCGGTAATACTAATAACGGTAGTAATTATTATTGGAGGGCAGTTTAGAGACTAAATTCACAAGTTTTTTCTGTCCAAACTCCTGGATTTAAATCCCAGCTCTGCCACTAACTAAATTTCTGGTCTTGGGCAAGTTTCTTAACCTCTCTGTCTTGGTTTTGCACATCTACCAAATGGGATGGATAATAGTACCTCATAGAGTTAGGAGGGAGTAAATGAGAAAGCACATCAAGAGCTGGGCACATAGAAGTCCTCAACAAATGCTCCTTATGAAGTAGTCCCAGTGTGGAGTATTTGGCATTCATTCTCTCACTTAATCATGACTGCATCTTGATTGCTCCCATTTCTGATAAATAATGTTGTTAGTTGCTGTCAAGTGAGCTCTGACTCATGGTGACCTCATATACAACAGAACGAAATGCTCCCTGGTCCTGCACCATCTTCATGATCATTGGTATGCTGGTGTCCGTTGCTATGGCCACTGTGTATTTTGAGTGCCTTCCAACCTAGGGGGCTTATCTTCCAGCACTATCCTATATAAGACAGTATTCTGTTGTGAGCTATAGGGTTTTTATTGACCAATTTTCAGAAGTAGATCACCAGGCCTTTCTTCCTAGTCTTAGTCTGGAAGCTCTGCTGAAACCTGTCCACCACGGGTGACCTTGCTGGTATTTGAAATATTGGTGGCATAGCTTCCAGCATCATAGCAACATGCAAGCCACCACAGTACAAGACAGATGGGTGTGGTCATAAATAACAGTCATCATTTATTGAGAGCTTACTCTGTCAGGTACTCTTTTAAGTTCTTTTCATTCTTATTTAATTCTCCCAATGACTTTATGATGAAGGCACTAATGTCCCCATCTTACATGTGAAGCAAATAAAGCTCAGAAGAGTTAAGTCCTTGGTACTCAAAGTGTGTTCCATGCACTGCCAGCACCAGCGTCACCGTCCCCTGAGAGCTGGTTAGAGAGTCTCAGGCCCCACCCATGGCCTACTGAATCAGAATCTGCATTTTTAACAACCCCTTCCCACCCCCAATGATTCCTATTGCACTGTAACCCTTTGGTGACTCATGGATCTATGGTGTCCGAACCACTTTTTGTGCCTTTGGGGTTCTTTGGGAGTATACTTTTCCCACTGGAAGTATTTGCTGCCCTCCAGTGGGGACTTACATACAGGCAAAAGACAAAAGAAACGTCAGTTGAAACAAAATAACCTGGGGTATGAGGCTTGCAAGTAAGGTAGTGCAACCAGGAAGTGTGATTGGGTAAAAATTTTGTCTTTTTTGGCTTTTGTACCCCTAGATAAGCCTTGTAAGCATATTTATGGTTTCCTATGTGATAGTTAGGGGGCCCTGGTGGGCTTGGTTTGGGTTTTTTGTGTCCATATTTGGAAAACCAGTGGTCACCCATGTAATGTAACAGAAGGTGCCCCACCATAATTTCAGCAACCAAGGTTCATTGGGACAAATAGTTGCCCATCAATCGGTAGGCTTGACAGCACCAAACGTTCATTGGTAACCCTGTAGTCCCAGGTAACATTTCTCAAAATCCATATTACCAACCAAAACTTTAAACACACCCCATGACTCAGCACACTTCCATTAACGAAAACACACAGTATAAAAAATAATTCAAAGCAGAAAACAATAGAGTCACCAAAGGGTTAAAGTTTGAGAAGCACTCTAGGTCAAGGGCCAACTCATATCCCTAGCAGAGCTAGGATTGCAGAGCAGATATTTTTAACTCATTCTATGCATACAGTAGAAGACCTGGTGGCGCAATAGTTAAGCACTCAGCCACTAACTGAAAGATTAGCTGTTCGAACCTACCCAGTGGCTCTGTAGGAGAAAGACTTGGCGATCCGCTCCCGTAAAGATTACAGCCTAGGAAACCCTATGGGGAAGTTCTGCTCTGTCATATAGGGTTGGTATGAGTCAGAATCGACTAGACAGCACACAACCACAACATGTAGACAGTGCCCATCAAGAAAGTGCTCAGAGTATGTAATGTCACTGCCCCCCAGTAATTACTGATTTGACAGAAAAGAATTTCAAATTCTTGCGGACTTTAGTCTTTCTGGAGTCATGCAGGCTGAATGAATCCCTGAAACTGTTACGCTGAGATAACCTTTAAACTTTAAACCAAAAATATTCCCTGAAAACTTCCTCAAACCAGAGTCTTGCTTAACTAGTAAAAAACGTCTTCCTTGAGCATTATGCTTTTTTAGGAACTATGTATATGGGATCAAAGTGACAAGAACAACTCAAAAGATTAGATAAGAAGCTTAGGGGGCACTGAGTTTATGTTAATGGGGAGGGAACAACTCAGGAAAGAAGAGTGAGAATGGTTGCACAACTTGAAGAATGTAATCAAGGTCAATGAATTGTACATGTAGAAATGGTGAATTGGTGTATGTTTTGCTGTGTATATTCTCAACAACAACAAAATTTTTTTAAAAAAAAGAAAAAAGTGACTAGTTGAAAAATATCATAAGCGTAAATGTAAAGTCCTATATTTAATTGTTAAAAACATGCACAAGTATAAGGAGGAAGAGATCAGTGCTGGGAAGAGACGATAAAAGTTTGAGGGCCTTTGATGATCAGAAGTTCAGTATGGATCAATGTGCAGGAGGAGACAAAACTCTGCTATTGTTGAGTCTTTTTGTTTAATGGGGTGGATGGACACACCTGGTTACTGTCCATCAGATCTCCAGAAATCTCTTAGAAATTACAGAAAGAAGCATTAAAAGAAAATACATAATAGCTCTATAACACAATAAAGGGTATCATCACCTGTCCAGAAAATCTGAGTCACTTGTGGAACACAGAAAGCAGATTAACAGAGAATATAGAAGTGATGAAGCCGCAACAGAAAACATGTGCATATAAAGGCTGCAGTGGGTGTAAGAGCTATTCTTTCTTGCTGAGTCTAGGAGAAACTTCGAGCTCAGAGTCAACAAATACAAAGAGAAGGAGTGAGCAAGAAATTAAGGGAGTGCATTTGGAAGAGTTGAGTCGATTGAAGCCCTTCCTACAGCTACCGCTTTCTGCAGCTGCAGGAGCACCCCAAGGCCAAATCCCTGAGACTTGTTTGTTTGGTAAACAAAATGAAAAATCTGCCTGGTGAGGATTACTGATGGGGTCTTGGGGCTCTTTGGAGCCTCAATAACTTCTCCTTATCTCCACTGAACACATGGATGAAGATAAAAAGTTTACTCTCTAGTTTTGATATAACATATTTTCCAGTAGGTTCACTGAAAAGGGGAGCTTGAGAGGTAAATTTTATCGTACCTTGCATGTCTGGAAATGTCTTTATTGCCACTTCACACTTGATAGTTGGGTTTGTTAAAATTTCTTCAGAATTTCGAAGGCATTGTTCCATTACTTTCCAGCTGTTTGTGTTGTTATTTAGCAGCCCCATGTGGTTCTAGCACTCGGCTACTAACTGAAAGATTGATGATTCAAACCCACCAAGTGGCTCTGTAGGAAAAAGACCTGGAAATCTGCTCCCATAAAGATTACTGCCTAGAAAACCCTAGACAGTTCTGCTCTGTCACATGGGATCCCTATGAGTCGAAATCGACTCAATGGCACCAAACAACAACATGTTCTAATTCTTGAATTTTTTATATAACCTGTATTTCCCCACATGAAGCTTTTAGGACTGCTTTTGTCCCTATTGTTCTGAAACTTCATGTGCTGGATTCTCTGTAGGTCCTTTCAATCTAAAAACTCACACCCTTCAATTATAGAAAGCTTTTTGAATTAATTACTGAAAATGACTTTCAAAGTGCTTCTAATGATTACCTGAGCTACTTATGTCAATGCTTAGACAACTCTGCCATGAAGAAATCTCTACCTTTTATCTAGCAGGTATCCTTTCTGTTTTATTTAGGCCTGTATTCTCCTATTAGTTCTCAGGGAAGTATAATCGTTTCAACAATTCTATATGTATTCTAACTGCGTGGTTATATAACTGCTGCCTGTGTTGACCACATTCCTCAAGAAGCACATGGCAAAGACTTTTGGAGTAGGGATTGGTGTCTTACTGTCTTTAGCTTGACCAACAGCATCTGACTCAGTAAGTCCTTGGTGGATGAAATAAGTGACTAAATCAGATGATGAATCCTTTATTTGGAATCCCAATGATATATATGAATCTTATATAAAATTGAAAAGGATTTTATGCAAGACTACATGAAAAGTATCCACCTTTTATAAAAAAGAAAGTACCTGGTAACCTGGCCTGTTCTCATAGTCTTCCTCAATATCAGAGTATCAGGGGAAGCAGAGGCCATCATTTATTCATTCAACAAACATTTACTGAGGACCTACTATGTGCCAGGTACTGTAATACATTTTGTAAAGACAAGGCATCCCTGCCCTCACTATAGTTAGTATTTGTAAAGTATCAATAGTTACTGCAAATAGGTAGGAAAGGAGAAAAAAGAAATTGCCCACAGAACAAGAATACTGGATGATTTTAAATTATCAATTAGAAATTTTTTCATTCATCTAACAAGTTAAAATCACACATTTTTTAATGGATTCCAGTAAAGGAAAATGTACAGCTTCCCGTGATACTCCCCTTGGCGATTACTTGGCTTTCTCAACTCTCTCCAAAGCCTTTTGCTGCAGGTTATGCTTAATGTTTATCTACCTCCTGAGGACTATATACTACTCCCATCGCTAGTCTCAACCTAGTTCATATACCAGCTGCTGCTGATCACAGTCTGATCTAAATATAGCTGCATTCCTCTCAGGGTTTCTCATTTCTCCTGTGCACCAAATTCTTTGATTCTCAGTTCTGGTTTTAATTGGCCAACTGGGTAATTTATTTCCACGTATAAGCAATCTCTCTGCTATACTTCTGAATCACCAAAGACTGCCCTCCTTTGGCTCTTCAAATTAGGTAAGCATAATCTCAGCTAACTGCCACATGGGCCTGACCCCTGCTCCCCCAGCTAAACTCTAGGTGTTTTTATTAGTTACCTATTCCGAAAAACCAAACAGGTTGCCATGGAGTTGATTCAGACTCATGGCAACCCCACATGTTGCAGAATAGAACTGCACTCCATAGGTTTTCAAGCCTGTGACTTTTTGGAAGTAGATTGCCAGGCCTTTCTTCCAAGGTGCCTCTGGATGGATTTGAACCGCCAGCCTTTTTGTTCATAGTCAAGCATTTAATAGCTTGTACCACCCAGGGACTCCAGTTATCTATTAGTGTGTAATAAATTATCACAAAGTTAGCAGTTTAAACAACACACATTTATTATCTTTGCTTTAATGGGTCAGGAGTCTGGCTTAGATGGGTCCTCTGCTTCCAGGTCTAGCACAAGGCTGCAATCAAGTTGTTTGCCAGAGCTGAGGTCTCATCTGAAAACTCGACTGGGGAAGGATCCACTTCCAAGTTCATTCAGGTTGTTGGCAGAATTCCATTCCTCAAGGGCTGTTGGCCAGGGTCAATCACCCTCAGTTCTTTGCCACATGGGCTTCTCCAGCATGACCACTTCCTTCATTAAAGTGTGCAAGCCAAGAAGGCAAATAGAGAGAGTCTGCCAGCAAGACAGAGGCTCGAATCTCTTGTAAACTAATCACGGAAGTGACATTCCATTATCTTTGGTGTTATTCTACTGGTTAGAAGCATGTCACTAGGTCCAGTCCACACTCAAGGAGAATGTAGGTGGATCACACAAGGGTATGAATACCAGAGGGTGGAGCTTACTGGAGGCCATATTAGAAAATGCTGTTGTTGTTAACTGCTGTCCAGTCAGCCTTTAACTCAGGGTGACCCCATGCACAACAGAATGAAATGCTGCCCAGTCCAGCACCATTCCCATAACTGATTGAGGATCAGACTGTTGTGAGTCATAGGGTTTTCACTGGCTGATTTTCAGAAATAGGGTTTTCTTCCTAGTCCATCTTAGTCTGGAAGCTCCCCTGAAACCTGTTCAGCATCATAACAACACACAGCCTCCACTGACAGATGGGTGGTGTCTGCACACAAGCTGCTTTGGCCAGTAATCAAACCTGGGTCTCCTGTATGGAAGGAGAGAATTCTACCACTGAACCCCTACCTACTGCAATATTGTTGAGCAGAAAAGAAGTCACACTGATCTGTCAGTTATCTCTACATTTCTTCTGCAGCATTGGAAGAAATACTTAGGAAGATGATACCAGTTTGCATGTGATTATCAATCTCCTAGAGTCAGGTCAAATCTGACTGAAATTCTCCTGCCCTCTAATACCTATTACCATCAGCTACATGGATGACTGGCAGATATCACCTACTAAATACACCTAAGACAGAACTTATATGCAATGTCTACCAAAAAATGCTCTTCCTCTAATGTTTACTCTCTCAGCAAATGGACCATCCTCGCCCAAGTTCCTAAGCCAGAAACTAGGAAGTTACCCCTGACTCCTCCTTCTCCCTCAGTCTTCATGGAATAAAAATTAAACAAGTATTTCAATAAAGTAACAAGTTATGTGGTAGGGGACCTATATAACAATATGGCTACCTATTTGTTGGTGATGGAGGTGGGGCAGGCAACAAGGGAATTCTCATGTAACTCGGGCAAATTAATTTAGGTCTCTAAGGCCTAGTTTCCCCAACTAAAAATAGGTAGCGGGATAATAATAGAAGACATACTTCAAAGGCTTGTTGTGAGAATCAAATGAATTGCTATAAGTAAAATGCTTAGTATATCTTACATCTTATAAGCCCTCAATATATGTTAGTGATTATACAACTATTAGAAGAACCACGTTGTGGCTGTCGCTTTTTTCTCACTAACTCAACAGACATTCTTAGTCTTTCCTTACAACCATCATTTTAAATACTAAAATGCTGAATATGCTGAATTCCCAAACTCTTTCATAAATGGGGGCACCCAGGGGACACAGTTCTTGGAAAGCTTTTGTTTTTCTGGTAAGAATTTCTTTCTTCCTTCCTTAAAGATGGATTCAGTCTGCAATTTCAGCAGCCATTTGTGTCTTTGAGGTAACAAGCATTTGGTTGAAAGCAGGACACTATGGATGGTGGAGTGGAAAGATAGGAAGAGTTTGTGTCCCTGATGACATTGTCAAGCAGCAAAACCAATGCCAGTATCCATCATTCAGGCTTCTTGTCATCTAAGAAAAATAGACCTCTACGTGTTTACACCGCTCGTTGCCAGGAATTCTGTTATGTACAGCTGAGAGTACTCCTAATAGATACATCTGTCAATAACTTTGAAGTCAAGTATCTGAAGTTTCAAGTCAGAAGTTTGGCCAAAGCTCACAGCTTCTATTGATCAAAGACTTGAACTTCTGTCTTTTTGCACACTGAGTAATTTCTTATAGACAATATAAATGCAGGAAAATTGTGTGCTCTTTATCATATGCTCCATTTGTTCTTTTTAATAATTTATTATATTTTCCTAACACCTGTACTCCTGAAAGTGGAAAGAGTTCTATATATTCAAGGCTTCCAAATTATGTCAAAGAAGCAGGAAGAAGAAAAAGAAAGGTATGAGCAGAAATAAGGGGCAGAACCTCTGAAAGAGACAAAAAAAAAAAAAAAGGAGAAAGAAAAGTACAGATAATTATATAACTACATACCTCCGCCCTGAATTCTCAACGTCTTTTACAGTATTGATTTTAGACATTACCTATGAGAATAAATTTACTATGAGACTTTTCTGTTCTCTCTGTCTCTTCTGAGGATCCTCAAGAGTGATATTTCAGGGACATTGGAATATGTTTATACGTATTCACATATATACGAAGAGAGAGAGAGAAGCATCAGGCACAGTAGGTACCTTCCTAACCAGAGTAAGTTAAGGTTTGAGTAAGAACTTACCTGATACAAAGTATCTGGTCTACATAACTTCCTAGAACTGCCAATACCTGGCTGAAAATACTATCCTGAGAATTACTGAAGTACAACTGATACAGCAAAGAGACCGACTCTAGAACTACAATGTCCAATGTGGTAGCCACTAGCCACTGGTAGCTATTGAGCCCTTGAAATGTGGCCAGTGTCACATGTTGAAATAATAATATTTTGTATATATTGGGTTAAAGTATTTTTCTAAAATTAATTTACTTTTTTCTTTTAATTTTTTAATACAGCTATTAGAATTTTTCTAATTATACATGTGACTTTCAATGTATTTTTATTAGACAGACACAGCTCTAGAATATGACAGCTCTCATTTACTAGATTTAAATGATTGGTTTCTAAACAGATCAATAGATCAGCCACAGGATTTGGAAATTCCCATGTGAATGATAGAAAGATTGGAAAGGACAGGTCTAAGCAGAAAGTGGGTATGATTTTTGATGAGTGGAGAGGACATTCACGTTTATGAGAAGCTGGGGGAATGGAAGAAAAGGGACAATCCTTAAAGAAGACAGCTGACTCCAAAGTCATGTTTAAGCTATGTTCCAATCCCACCTGGGGCCCATTCCATTCACCATGTTGGGTTTTCCTCTGCTTCTTGTATTATTTGATCACCCTTCAGTCACCTTCTCAGGGAGATTTTGTCTCCATGATCTATTTTACTTGGCTGCTTCTTCCAGTCCCTTCCATGGCCCCTATTGTGATGAAGGATTTTAATGCCCTGGGACCACTGCTATGGAATTACAAGGTGAGCAAATGGAACCAAAATGACACAGCTGACATCTAGGCAGTTAATTCAAATACAGAACCACTGAACCACTCTTGAAATGAGCTGCAGGCAGATAATCTCATACATCTTCTGCTTAAAGCCTTCAAGTCCTTCATTCCTTGTGATATATTGTCAGTTTCCATTAAAAGCCTGGAATCTCATAGCACTTTCTCTCTGAAGAGCATTAGCTGTGCTGGAGAAACCCATTAAATAAGTAAGTCAGCAGAGCTTTAATAAACAATCAGATTAAAGGCCCAGTAGAAGAAGTATGAGTCCATAAGTAATAGATTTAAAACCCCACCAGTCCCAAGTTGTGGGTCAGCAGAAACATCTGCCTCCAAATGTCTTTTGGGCAAAGAACCATTACATTACCATTACCTGGTGGTCTTGTGTGGGTTCCTTTTCAATTTAGTCCTATTTGACAGTAGCAGAAAAAAGCATTTTTTCCAGATGACATGACTTTGTGTTTTATAATGCTCTGTAGGCCAAACCCAAGCCTACATTTTTTAATTTAATGAGGAAAAAAGAAAATACACTTATTTGGGAGTGGAGTTACCAGTCAGATTTCAAGGACGTTTAACTCCATCAAGTGCCCTAAGTAGAGAGGATCTCGTGACAATGGGTTCTCCCTGTCTTTGGGAGCTAGTCTAGGATCTTCAGGCGTCCAGCCAGCTCTGTTAGTATACCCAAAACCAAAACACCAAACCAGTTGCTGTAGAGTCGATGCTGACTCACGGTAACCTCACGTACATCAGAGCAGAACTCAGCTCCACTGGGTTTTCAATGGCTGATTTTTCGGAATTAGATTGACAGGCCTGTTTTCCACAGTGCCTTTGAGTAGACTTGAACCACCAATCTTTTGGTTAGCAGCTGAGTGCTTTTGTGACTCCAGTTAGTATGAAAGGGAGGCAAATAGCCACACAAGAAATAAACCCTGAATGCAGGGGGTAAGATTTCCTCCCCTCAAAGTCAGGGGTGAATAGCCACCAGAAAGATCACCTAGATAGCTAATGTGTATGAATTGGCAAGTTGGAACTGCAGTGAAGCCATCCAGAGAAGTAGAATGCTGAGAATGTAGCTCTCTTGCATGTGGACAGCATCCAGGAGATAGAGCCAAGGGTTAGAAGAGGTAATACTCTGGCTAAATGTTGCTAAGGGAATTCACCTGTCTCAAGAAAGATTTCTCTTTCTTGTGTGATTACTTTGGAAAGTTAGGTAATCCATGGCTGGGTGAGAATTAACCCCTTGGAAAGACAGTGTCCTTGGCAATGTCCTTACAGAAGAGCATGGGAATCCATTGACTAGCTTAGTAAGAAATACCCTGATGCTGGTGAAACTGTTCCCTTAAAAGTGCAGTGAACTCTTGAATTCTTCAGGTACCAAGGCTTGACTTTGGGATTTGGCCAGTATGCTATGCTTTCGTTTCATACTACCTGCCAACTTTGCCTTACTACTATGGCAGATGCTATTGGTTGCTTTTCCCACTATTAGTTTGTATTTTTCCTTATTAGCAGAGGTTTATAGAAGCTAAAGATGCTAGATACTTATTTTCTAGCAAGCTTGAAGCTAAAACTTGGTTAATAGGACCTGACTGGAAGTCTGCAATTGGTCTTCTGGGAAGGATTTTCTCCCTAAAACAAGGAAACATGCAAGAAGAAATATACTTACTCCTTGTATTAGTTTCTTATGACTACTGTAACAAATTACCACAAATTCAGTGTCTTAAAACAACAGAAATTTATTCTCCCGCAACTGTAGAGACCAGAAGTCTGAAATCAGTATTACTTGGCTGATTAATATCAGGGCTCCACTTCCTCTGGAGGCTCTAGGGAAGAATCACTTCCTTGCAGCTTTCTTCCAGCTGGTGGTGGCTGTCCATATTCTTTGGCTTGTGGCTGTATCACTCAAATATATACCTCCATGGTAACATTGCCTTCTCGTCTTCTCTGTGTGTATGTCAAGTCTCCCTCTTCCTCCCTCTTATAAGGACACTTGTGATGTCATTTAGGGTTTACCCAAATCATCCAGGATAATCTCCCCAATTCAAGATCTTTAACTTAATTACATCTGCAGAGTCCTTTTATGCCATATAAGGTAACATTGACAGGTTCCGGGGATTAGGATGTTAATAACTTTTTGTTGTTGTTTTGCTGTCAAGTCATCTCTGATATCTTTTGGGGAGACCATTATTCAGCCTACCACACTCCCTGTGGAAGAGCAGGAAGGATGAGATGTCTGGAGCTGTGTCAGCTGACTAACAATCACAAGGATATAAGCCTGAGAATGGCAGGGCAGAAAGAAGGGATGCAGCTAGATTTTTGATGACATGGTTATGCCACTGACATAACAAAACTATGGCCTGGAATCATCTACCTTGGGCTTGCTTTTGAGTGAGATAACAAATCCCATTGTTAAGTCACCTTGAGTTGGGCATAGTGGTAAACACAGCCTAATACATCTTAACAGACACAACTACTGATCTGATTTGACCACAGAAGATGATAAGGAAAGAGACATACAGCTAAATGTAAATGGGTCACTTTTTATTATTGTTCTTGTAACAGACTTTATGATTCACATAATTTACCTTTGATTATATTCTCTTTTATAATGTTCTACAACCCAATTGTTTTTCTGTATATGTCTTATTACCCTATCAAAATAGGAAGCTTGCTGAGGATAGTGATGCTTTTGACTCTTACCTGTGGCACATGGCTAGGACACAGGAAACACTCATTAAATCATCAGCTTCCCTCAGTCAATTAGGAGCCCAGGTGGCACTAGAAGTTTGCAACTGGCTGCTAACCTAAGGGTTGGCAGTTCTAACCCACCCAGCACCTCCATGGAAGAAAGGCCTGGTGAACTGCTTCCATAAAGATTACAGCCAAGAAATACCTATGGAACAGTTCTACTGTGTAACACATGAGGTTACTGTGAGAGTTGACTCGGAGGCAATAGGTCTCAGTCAATTAGCAGATGAAAGCCCTTCAATAAATTGACTGTATTTGGTTGTCTGTGGATTTCAAATACAAATAATAATGTACTTTCTTATAAGAATGAATAACTACACTGTGTTCACATTTCAGATACAAAATAAAGTTACTATTATTTTCTTGAGTCTTTATACAGCTCCTGGTACTATACTAAGCTAATAGCTTTTCATATATATATATGATTTAATTCTCACAGCAGTCATCTAAAATATTATCATCTCCAGCTTAAAAATGAGGAATCTAAAGCACAGATTAGCTAAATAGCTTACCCCAGATCATAAAGCTAGTAAGAACCAGGGCCTAGATTCATACTCAGGTTGATCTGAATCCAAGTTCTGTGAGCTAATTCCTGCACACGCTGCCTCCCACCGGGCTACAGTGTGACTATAAGGTGATCCAAGATGTATCTCAGAAATGTTTTTGGAAAATGAATTTAAGAAAAGTTAAATAAAATAACAAGAAAGTGATGTTGAAAATATGAACAGACCCATAACAAGAGAAGAGATCGAAAGGGTAATAAAAAAAACTCCCAACAAAAAAAAAGCCCTGGCACAGATGGCTTCACTGGAGAATTCTACAAAACATTCACAGAAGAGCTTGTACCAGTACTACTCAAGCTATTTCAGAGCATAGAAAAGGAAGGAACACTTCCAAATTCATTCTATGAATCCAGCATAGCCCTGATACCAAAACCAGGCAAAGACGCCACAAAAAAAGAAAATTACAGACCAATACCTCTTATGAATATAGATGCAAAAATTCTCAACAAAATTCTAGCCAATAGAATTGCATCATATCAAAAAAATAATACACCACGACCAAGTAGGATTCACACTAAGTATGCAAGGATTGTTCAACATTAGAAAGTCAATCAACGTAACCTACCACATAAATAAAAGGAAAGGAAAGAATCACATGATCTTCTCAATTGTTGCAGAAAAGGCATTTGACAAAGTCCAACACCCATTCCTGATAAAAACTCTCAAT
>NW_004444001.1:11984804-12036132 GCF_000243295.1 Trichechus manatus latirostris | reverse complement strand
AGGACTAATGAGGCACAGCAGTCCAGGGACAAGGACTAGAAGGCAGAAGGGGACAGGAAAGCTGGTGATAAGGAACCCAAGGTTGAGTGAGGACAGTGTTGATGTGTAGTGAGGTTGTTAACCATTGTCATAGGGCAACATGTGTTAACTATTTAATGAGAAACTATTTTGTTCTGTAAAGCTTTATCTAAAGTGAGAATAGCAGCACAATTGGAAGAGCATAGTTGAAGTCACTGAACTGTGCATGTGGAAATTTCTGAAATGATGTATCTTTGGCTATGTATATTTTCACAAAAAGAAAAGGTCAAGAAGGTAGAGGGTTGGTTAACCAATGTCATAAAACAGTATGAGAAACTATTTGTTCTATAAACCTTCACCCGAAGTACAATAAAAAAAAAAATTGGAAAAAGAAAAAAAAAGTTAAATAAAATAGCAGTTGGGTTGATTGCCTTACCCTTCATTTAAGTCTAAATTAAGAAGATAAATGGAGAAGTCACTGTGGGAGGAACGGGGGGAATTGGAAGAAAAAAGGAAAAGAAATGGGAAGCTCTCTGACCCTTTGGAGAACTTTCTCCTTTATAATGAGAACTGTGAGAACTATGGCCAGCCACTTTAATGGGAATCAACAGTTTCCATATATAATAATTTATGTATACTAAACACCCCTCAATCACCATATATTAATATATAATATGACTATATGTATCCCTAAGACATTATTATTAACTGACAAAAAGCAATCAGCAGAATAATAGGTACAATATGTAAAGGAGAAGTTCATGAAGCCTTTTTGACCAGGACTAAATTATTGAATTAAACTCAGTTTTTGCTGAATTAAACTGGTCTTTTTATATGCCTGCCTGGGACTCTTTATTTGCCTAGCTGCTCTCAGCAGAGTCAACCCAGGCTTTTCACAGGTGCCTGCAATTTGGCTTCTTAATTGCTGGTGGCCATGGGAACTGAGGGAGTTTCAGTCTGTGGTCAAGTCAGGATGTAAAAGAAATACAATTTAAGGAAGGGAATCTTGACACAGGTATCTTTTTGTGTAAAGTGAGCCTATGAAATATTTCTTTATGAGAAAGATATAATTAAAAAAAATTGTTTTGGAAGGGTCCTGGAGCTACCCTTATCTAAAGTTCCCAGACAAAAAGGTTTTGTTTTAACAAGCTGTTTCTGGGAAATGGGGTACTGGCACTGAATGGTTATCACAAATCCCTGAGACATCAGGTTTCAAAACCAAAACAAACCTGTTGCTGTCAAGTCAATTCTGACTCATAGAGATGCTACAGGACAGAGTAGAACTGCCCCATAAGGTTTCCAAGGAGCTGCTGGTGGATTTGAACTGCCAACATTTTGGTTAGCAGCCGAGCTCGTTAACCAATATGCCACCAGGGTTTAATATCAACCAGTGATGTTTCTATGACCCTTCCTGAAGGATATGTGACTATGATTGAAAAGCTCTGTAATTACTCCCTAAAATCAATCACTGTAAGCCTCTGTACCCGATTATCCAATAGAAACCCATTCTTCACCTCCTAACCACCCTTCTTGTGACCTCAACCAAAGACTAACTATCCAAATGACTGTATTATAATTTCTTTGTTCCTTGGACCATATCTGTTTCTATTAGAGGAACTATCGCTGGAGTCATCAGTTTTCACTTATGTTAGCTGGTGTTTCTCTGCATTCAAATGTACCTTTTCCTTTTTCACTGAATAAATCCTCCCAAGTTGATTTCAAGGACTGAGTGGTTTTGTTCTCTACATGTGTAAATACCATTTATGTTAAAAAAAAAAAAAAAGCCCTGGTGGCACAGTGGTTAAGTACTCAGCTGCTAACTGAAAGGTCTGCAGTTGAACCCATCAGCCACTCCACAGGAGAAAGATGTAGTAGTCTGCTTCCATAAAGATTACAGCCTTGGAAACCCTATGGGGCAGTTCTACTCTGTCCTTTAGTGTCACTATGAGATGGAATCGGCTTGACAGCAACAGATTTGGTTTTTTGGTTTGTTTTCATGTTAAAATAAAATCTCTAGAAAAATTCTACATTATTCTTATTTTGACTTTCCTTACTCTACCTTAGAAATTATCAAAAAAATTAAATTCCAGTAAAATTCAACAACCCAAATCCCACTTCCAAGTAGTCTTTTTCTTTCACTTTGTTCGCACCTATTTTTTCCTCCACCCAGTTTTTAAACAAGATAGTGGTATCTGGTGCACATCATTAATCACTCTCTTTCCAAAAACACTAGACAAGATGGAAATTAACAATTAAAAATCTGAAATTTAGGTCTAGAAGTCAATGACCAAGGTAAGTAAACAAGGAAAACCTTTCATTCTAGAGTCGATATCATATAGCCAGGGACAGATTACCTAATAAGCAAAGTACACACAGGCTTACTTGTGCTTACTTACTAATCTGTAGTTCACAATTATACCTGTTGTTCAGCTGCTAACCAAAAGGTTGGCAGTTTGAATCTGCCAGCCGTTCCTTGGAAACCCTACAGGGCAGTTCTACTCCGTCCAATAGGGTCACTATGAGTCAGAATCAACTCAATGGCAATGGGTTTTTTGAAGGGTTGTTTTAGTTAAAAGCATCACACTAAGCTCATGGCTTCTCTGGCAATACAATTTCCTCAAAAAATGTACTATGCTTCTTTTCTGTTTGGTTCCAGAGAGTTCCATATGCCAGAAATTTTCTAGGTTTCATTTCATTGCTTTCTAGCCTTTCATCTCTCCAAGAGCTTTCTCTCACCTTACCTTAAAGTCCATCTGATAAGAACAGTCTCTTTACCACAGGACATTTTGTTAAACAGTCTTTTTGGCTCAAGCCCATTTTAAGTCTTGAACTCTTTAGAGTCCAGAAGTAGTAAGTTTCCCCAACCTTGCAAGATTCTTAATCTCTATTTGCAAATCTTCCAGGTTTTTTTTCCTTCTGATCTTATGTCTTTCTTATAGTATTTTGCAGCAAAAAATTTCAATACAAACTAACATTCTTAATATTGCCAATCATTTGCCCTAGAGCTAGAGGTTCACTAGGAATATCATCTGCCTTCAAAGTTACAGTTGGTGATATTTTTTCAAATGTATTGCCATTGCACAAGTCCTCACCCCTCTAGTCTGTGATATCTGTTTTCTCACTGCCTGACACCTGACTGCTAAGCTAATTCATACAAATTAGGTTTCTTTTATGAAAGTGCCATACTTTAATGGTACCAATTTATGTAATAATTTGGATAGACGTAGCTGCAGTACCATATTTAAAAGCTTAAAGAATAAGAAAGTAATTTATTTCTCACTGAGCAATCCTGAACAGGTGGTTGAGTTGGTGAAGCTGCTCTTCCCACACATTCAGGGACCCACGCCATATTTAATATGTTGCTTTGAAGGCTTCTTATAGTAAATATACATTCCTATTATTTTATAACTCAAAAGCATTTTATGGTTCCTTTGTGCCTATAGGACACAGTATAAACTCCTTGACCTCGCTGACTATTAGAGCTTTCTACAATTGACTTTTTAATCTTCTCTCCCACTGCTTCCCTCATGAACTGTATACTGGATCAGCTAGGCTATTCATTATCATCCAAACATAAGATGTTATTTCCTGTATTCATTCTGTTAAACTTGAAAAACTCCCTCATCCTGGAAACACTCCAGATGTTTCCACTAAAAATAAAATGAGTTGGTAGAATTTTGTTGTGACTATGTGGCTGCCAGATGTGACAAACCATTCGTGTACAAGCCTTATTTAACTTCATGACAGTTTCATCCTCAAATATTAAAGAACAGTGAATTTGAGAACATTGAACAAGACTAATGTGTCAGGCCTGGCGCTGTGAATAAAGCATAGTTCTTGTTCTCAAAAGTTACCAAAGCTTAGAATGTAACAAAGGGCAATGGAAACTCCACACTAATTTCTCAACCCTCCTCTCTTCCTCATTCACTCGTTCACTCATTCACTCATTCGGTAAATGTTTTTTGAAAACTTATTGATCCTTTAGGCCTGGATCTCAGCCTGGTCTCAGCCACCTGGCACAATAGCCAACAATTACAATATAAGTGCAAAGACTGAGGAATGCAGGACACCCTGGGAGCATGCAGGAAAGAAACATAAACAGGCAGTGTTGAGGAAGGGGGAGGCTTTTGAGTTTGGTCCTTAAAAATGGGAAGATGTTAGCCAGGCAGGGAGGTGTCCAGATTGGATTTCTCACCTAGGCTACCTCATCTATAGCTGTGAATATTATTGCTCTTTGGAAATACCATGCTTGCCTAAGAATGGGGAAAATGTTATAGAAGAGGTTGGGTTTTGTTTTGTTTTGGTTTTTCTTGATTTTCTTTTCATTAGACTAAATAGCTTAACAACAGAGAATCTTTCTTGCTCTTTTGTATTTTCAGTCTTTTGCCCTAAGCGAAGATTTCAAGTTAAATATGTACAAATGGGACTGTGAGATTCCTAAAATTATCCCCATGGTATTGCCAAGTTGAGAGCTAATCATTTCAAAGGAGAAATAAGATTCATCTGTATATGGGCTTAAAGGAAACGCCAAAATGGTGGCTTGAAAATGCAAGCTAATAAATTGCTTTAAAACTTTTCTTTGTGCTATTAGCATTATGGTCCCTGGGTGGCGTAAATACAGTTTGCGCTTGTCTACTAATCTTAACGTTGGCACTTCGAACCTGCCCAGCAGAGCCACAGAAGAAAGGCCTGGCAATCTGCTTTGTAAAGATTACAGCCAAGAAAACTCTATGGAGCAGTTCTACTCTATAACATATGGGGTCACCATAAGTCGAAATCTACTTGACAACAATGGGTTTTTTTTTTTTTTTTTTTTAGCATTATAGGATATACTGGAGACATGACATAGTTAAAAAGATATATTTTAGAGCCAAACTTCCTAGGTTCGAATCTCAACTCTGACACCTCCTAGCTGTGTGAATTAGGCAAGTTCTTCAACATCTCTGCACCAGTTTCTGCGTCTATAAAATGGGGAATATATTAATAGTACCTACCTCACTCAGCCATTGCAAGAACTGAACAAATTAATAAGAGGAAACAGCTTATTAGTACAGTACCTGGCATATAGTAAGTGTTTGATGCAGATTTTCTATTGTTATTATATCAATAAGTATCTTCTTCCTGTGAAATTTTGCCACATCCCATAGCAGATCATGTTTTCCAGGTCCTGGAATAGTACCAGTGTGGAGGAATAGGAATGACATGCTGTGAGTGGATCATATCCGGTCACTTTGGGGATTCCACGTGGCCCCTTAGGGCGTTAATATTGCAGATGAACTTTTCTTTAGAGCAGACATTTTCACAATCTGTCCAAGAGTTAACCCAGTAGGGAAAATAAAATTGCAATCCACTTTACTGCATAACATATTCAGTTCAAATCCCCACAATCAACTTTGTCTGTCTCTTTGCTTCCTCTTTGTCAGATAATACCCATGAAGTTTCCTACATTCCACTGAGTCAGTGACTGCCCTGGGCAACTCACCTCTTTTTGGGTGTGAGCATTACTTACCCCTGTGATTTCATTTCTACCTCCCTGCAGGCATAGATTCCTTCCTTTTCGAACTCTGATGGGATGAGCATTAGCATAGCAAATCTAATGTACAGTACCTTAGAATTTCTGAAATTTCTCAGGAAAACTATAAACAAATGAATAGGAGAAACCTGAGACAAGGTTGGTCCTACTTATTTTGTTTTTCTGCCCATTTTTATATAGAGGAAGATAATTCATTACTTGAGTGTAAACAGTGCCCCCCGTAGAGTCACATACCCATTATCTAGAATGATGGATGATTTCTAGCATCATTTATGAAAAAAATGTAAATTTTTGCAGCCAGCTTCAGGTTACAAAACACATCACTGGATGTTCTACACAATAATGTGAAGATCCTGTAATGGAAACTAAATGTAATGAAATGCCCTTAATCACAGGAGTTGGCAGAATTGTTCTTCACAGAGTACACAGCACCATAAAGAATGTCATGTAAGAAGAGCACTTAAGAGACACAGTATGAGATCAGAGTCCTGGCAAGACTTTTAGAGGTGACCTGAGTCTCTAGTCCTGTCCCTCTACTAGAGAAAGAAGTACATACCCAAATTAAGGCAATTCAAAGAGTGGTACAAACGATTAACACACTCAGCTGCTGCAATTGAAAAGTTGTAGCTTCAAGTCCACCCAGAGGCCCCTCAGAAGAAAGGCCTGGCAATTACTTTTGAAAAATTAACCATTGAAAACCCTATAGAGCAGAGTTCTACTCTGATACACACAGGGTTGCCATGGGTGAGAATCAACTCCTTGGCAACTGGTTTCTTTTCCTTTACTTCAAATTTCAACACAGTTCTTCTTCACCTGCTTTTCCGGAAGCTCATGACATTTTTGAACACCATCCTGGGTGGTGGAGCACACAGAGATGTAACCACAGTACTCAGTTGGCGGAGGGGATGATGGTGGAATGCAGATGCATAGTGAAGCCACTGGGGGCCAGGGAGTATAAAGTCAGTTGTTGTATTCCAGCTTTCCACATGTACCTTAGCAAGAATTGGGGTGATTATGGGAATATGTATAGCAAATAAAAAAGACCACAGAAAGCTAGGCAGGGAGCAGCTGGAAAATCAGGCATATAAATACTATACAAAACAGAATCTTTCTGTACGTAAAGTTTTATATCCTGCTTTTCTCTTATTACATTTTATTATAAGAATTTCCTCTTATTAAATACTCTTTGAAAACTTACCTTTTAATGGCTGAATAGTAGTCATCATATAAAAGTGCCAAAATGTCTTAATCATTTTCCTTTATTAGACGCTTAGGTTGTTTTTAATTGGGGGGTATTAGTGCATAAATATTGATATCCTAGGCCTTAGTAAGCTGAAATAGACTGGTATTGGTCGTTTTGAATCAGATATGCTCTACCATGCCGGGAGTGACAAATTGAAGAGGAATGGTGTCGCACTCATCATCAAAAAGAACATTTCTAGATCTATCCTGAAGTTCAGTATTGTCAGTGATAGGATAATATCCACAGGTGGCACAGTGGTTAAGCATCTGGCTGCTAACCAAAAGGTCGGCATTTTGAATCCACCAGCCACACCTTGGAAACCCTATGGGGTAGTTCTACTCTGTCCTATAGGGTGTCGACTTGATGGCAATGGATTTCAGGTTTGTTTGTTTTTTTTAATAAGGAAGACCACTTAATACGACTATTACTCAAATTTATGCACCAACCACTAATGCCAAAGATGAGGAAATTGAAGATTTTTACCAACTTCTGCAGTCTGAAATTGATCAAACATGCAATCAAGATGCATTGATAATTACTGGTGATTGGAATGTGAAAGCCGGAAACAAAGAAGAAGCATCAGTAGTTGGGAAATATGGCCTTGGTGATAGAAACAATGCCAGAGATCACATGATAGAATTTTGCAAGACCAAGGACTTCTTTATTGCAAATACCTTTTTTCAACAACATAAATGGCAACTATACACGTGGACCTCACCAGATGGAATACACAGGAATCAAATCAACTACATCTGTGGAAAGAGACAATGGAGAAGCTCAATATCATCAGTTAGAATAAGGCCAGGGGCCAACTGCAGAACAGATCATCAATTACTCATATGCAAGTTCAAGTTGAAGTTGAAAATTAGAGCAAGTCCATGAGAGCCAAAGTACGACCTTGAGTATATCCCACATGAATTAAGAGACTATCTCAAAAATAGACTTGACAAATTGAACACTAATGACCGAAGAACAGTTGAGCTGTGGGATGACATCAAGGACATCATACATGAAGAAAGTAAAGGTCATTAAAAAGAAAGAAAAGACCAAAATGGATGTCAGAAGAGACTCTGAAACTTGCTCTTGAACATACAGTAGCTAAAGCAAAAATAAGAAATGATGAAGTAAAAGAGCTGAACAGAAGATTTCAAAGGGCATCTCCAGAAGACAAAGTAAAATATTATAAAGAAATGTGCAAAGATCTGGAGTTAAAAAACCAAAAGGGAAGAATACTCTTGGCATTTCTCAACCTGAAAGACCTGAAGAAAAAATTCAAGCCTCAAGTTGCAATATTGAAGAATTCTATGGGGAAAATATTGAATAACACAGAAGCATCAAAAGAAGATGAAAGGAATATACAGAGTCACTGTACCAAAAATAATTGGTTGACCTTGAACCATTTCAGGAGGTAGCATATGATCAAGAACTGATGGTACTGAAGGAAGAAGTCCAAGCTGCACTGAAGGGAATGGTGAAAAATAAGACTCCAGAAATTGATGGAATACCAATTGAGATGTGTCAACAAATGGATGCAGTGCTGGAAAGGATCACTTGTCTATGTCAAGAAATTTGGAAGACAGCTTCCTGGCCAACTGACTGGAAGAGATCCATACTTGTGCCCATTCCAAAGAAAGGCAATCCAACAGAATGCGTAAATTATCAAACAATATTATTAATATCACACATAAGTAAAGTTTTTCTGAAGAACATTCTGAAGTACATGGAAATGCCAGAAGTTCAAGCTATATTCAGAAGAGGATATGGAACAAGGGATATCATTGCTAATGTCAGATAGAACTTAGCTGAAAGCAGAGAATACCAGAAAGATGTTTACCTGTGTTTTACTGTTTACTTGTGTTCTGTTGTGTGGATCTAACAAATTATGGATAACATTGTGAAGAATGGGAATTCCAGAATATTTAATTGTGCTCATGAGGAGCCTGTATACAGAACAAGAGGCAGTCGTTTGAACAGAACAAGGGGATACTACGTGGGTTAAAGTGAGGAGAGGTGTGCGTCAGGGTTGCATCCTTTCACCATACTTATTCAATCTGTATGCCTAGCAAATAATCTGAGAAGCTGGACTATATGAAGAAGAATGCGCAGTCAGGATTCGAGGAAGACCCATTAACAACCTGCAATATGCAGATGACACAACCTTGCTTGCTGATAGTGAAGAAGACTTGAAGCACTTACTGATGAAGATCAAAGACTACAGCCTTCAGTATGGATTACACCTCAGCATAAAGAAAACAAAATCCTCGCAACTGGACCAACAAGCAACATCATGATAAATGGAGAAAAGATTGAAGTTGTCAAAGATTTCATTTTATTTGAATCCACAATCAATGCTCATGAAAGTAGCAGTCAAGAAATCAGATGACACATTGCATTGGGCAAATCTGCTACAAAAGACTTCTTTAAAGTGTTAAAAAGCAAAGATGTCACTTTGAGGACTAAGGTGCACCTTACCCAAGCCATGGTATTTTCAGTTGCCTCATATGCATGCGAAGTCTGGACAATGAATAAGGAAGACGGAAGAAGAATTGATGCATTTGAATCATGGTGTTGGTGAAGAATATTGAACATACCATGGACTGCCAGAAGAATGAAAAAAATCTGTCTTGGAAGAAGCACAGCCGTAATGCTCCTTAGAAGCAAGGATGGCCAGACTTTTCCGCTTGTGTACTTTGGATGTGTTATCAGGAGGGATCAGTCCCTGGAGAAGGACATCATGCTTGGTAAGGCAGAGGGTCAGCAAAAAAGAGGAAGACTGTCAATGAAATGGGTTGACACAGTGGCTGCAACAATGGGCTAAAACATAACAAAGATTGTGGAGATGGTACAGGACCCGGCTGTGTTTCGTTCTGTTGTGCATGAGGTCGATATGAGTCAGAACCAACTCGATGGCACCTAATAACAAAAACAACAACCAATAAGACCGTGATTAGTATCACCACATAAAAATCATTGTCCGCATCTCTAACAGGAAAAAAATTCTAAAAAAAAATGAAATCGCTAGGTCATAATTTATATTCTTTCCTTAAGTTATTTTAATTGTAACAAGCACAATTGGCAAAAATAGATACCCAAAAACCAAACCAAAACAAAAAACACACAGTTGACTCTAGATAAGCCTACAATTCACTTGGCAGAAGCAGAAATGTTAGGCAGAAACAGACTAGCCAGCTAACTACAGTTTACAATGTCATGAGGCAGTAGTCAGTATGAAATGCAGAGGGAAGGAAGAGTATAGGAGATTTCGGTAAATCAGTAAAGTGAAAATAGGTTGAGTGCTCCTGTTGCTTTAGGTTTTTAATCCTGGTGAGTCACCACCCCTTTGTCAGTTTGTGGTGCTGTGGTGGCTGTGTATTGCTACAATGCTGGAAGTTATCCACTGATATTTCAAATACCAGTAAGGACACCCATGGTGGACAGACTAGAACAGACTAGGAAGAAAGTCCTACCTTCAAAATTAGCCATATGCTTCTATGGAGGACAACAGAATATTGTCCAATAAAATGGCACAGGACCGGGCAATGGTTCATTCTGTTTACATGGGGTCACTGTGAGTCAAAGCAGGCTTAGTCTCGCTAAGCCTCAATATGCTCATTTTGAAAACTGGGGGTGTTCACTGTGTTCATGGATTAAAGATTATATTATTAAGTTAAATTTTCTTCCTAAACTGACCTACAGATTCAATGTAATTCCAATCCTAATCCCAGTCAGAATTTTTATGGATATTGCAAAGTTTATTTTAAAATTTATATGAAAATGGAAAGCACCTAAAATAGTAAAAACAATCTTGAAAAAGAAGAACGATGTTGGAGAATTCACATTACCTTACCTGAAGACTTGCTATAAAGTGTTGGTAATCAAGTCAGTATAGAATTAGCATAAGGATAGACAGATCGATGGCTTTGTACCCACAATCATAGATTCCACATACTTCTTTCCCCTACCTCATTGTTCTCAATCTTCCAGTCTTATTTGTTCCAAGACTCTGATGAATTAGCCAAATCATTCACCAGTACACTGTTTCCATACCTCAGGCCACTTCTCCTTCCACACAAAGCAATCAAATGTACTGCTTGAAGCTCTGCCCGCGTTATATAGAGGGCTGATACAACAGATGATGGAAACCATGGGAGATGCTTAAAACCCCTGCCAAGAAACTCCTTGAGGCCACCACTGTTCCACTCTAAGGCTTTTTCTTCAAAGCATTTGGTAGGAGTGCAATTCCTTCAAAGAAAAGGCAGCTTAAGGGAAACTAAGAATGATGTGAGCTGGAAGACAGCATGCTATTCAGCATTCAGGTGTTGGGAGAGTAACTCCTCCCCCCAAAAAATGGTCTAAATCCCTGAGAACTTCAAAAAGTACAAACAGGACATATGGGAGTTGTCCAGGACTGAGCAATGGTCCCTGCAAACAGTCTGGGCCACCCAATTTAGTGTTTGATTAAATACAATTTTATATTGTTTGTAGCGATTTCACTTGCTTTAGTGTTCTCTCTCTGAGCAGCATTTTCACCTCTCTGGAGGCAAGAAGTACATCTTATGCCTCCTTATACCCAACTTCCCAACATCCATCACTGGGCCAGAATTACAGCAGCTATTTAAATTAGTAGTTTTGAATGGACTGATCCTCACTTGTGTAAGACAGGGGCTCTTGTTCTCAATTCTGCCGCAGTTACTTTGCCCTGATTACTGATGCCCATCTTTCCTCCTATAAACTGTTCTTCAAGGTTTTCCAACCCCTATTTGCAGAACCCATCCGTCGAGCAGGACCACGAAAGAAAGGCATTGTGATCCGCTTTGGTAAAGATTACAGTCAAGAGAACCCTACAGAGCACAGTTCTACTCTGTAACACATAGGGTTGCCATGAGCAGGAATCTATGGCAAACGGTTTGAGTTTTTTTGTTTATTTGCTGATCTTTCTATCTTTTATTTCAGTACTGGGTGGCCATTCACAACTCAAAGTCATTTCAATTCCGAGGTCCTTGGCCACCTCTGGGGTGCCCTCTCTGGATGGCCACTCCATTCCTGTTTGTTTGCCTCCCACACAGTGTCCCTATGCTGGCTGTTGAAGGAAGACATTTAAGAGCTTCCCATCCCCACATCACCTGATAAGGGTATTGAGTTATTCAACTGGCTGGCTGTCTTAGTTATCCAGAGCAACTATAACAGGAATACCACAAGTAGGTGGCTTTAACAAACAGAAATTTATTTTCTTGAAGTTTATGAGGCTAGAAGTTCAAGTTGAGGGCACCAGCTCTAGGGGGAGGGTTTCTGCTTTTCTCTTTCTGTTAGCTTTGGGGGAAGGTCCTCATTCCTTGGTTCCTTGGTGATCTTCATGTGGTGGGGCATCTATCTTCCCCCATCTCTGCTTGCTCACTTGCTTGTTTAATCTCTTTTGTATCTCAAGAGATTTATTTAAGGTACACCCTACACTAATACTGTC
Source organism: Trichechus manatus latirostris (assembly GCF_000243295.1). Classification (NCBI taxonomy): domain Eukaryota; kingdom Metazoa; phylum Chordata; class Mammalia; order Sirenia; family Trichechidae; genus Trichechus; species Trichechus manatus. The sequence continues at coordinate 12,023,877 of NW_004444001.1, read as the reverse complement.
TCATTAACATAGCAAAGACAACTCATTCCCGAATGGGATTAGAACCACAGATATAGGGGTTACGATTTACAACTCATTTTAACCATTCGTTGCCGTCAAGTAGATTCCAACTCATTTTGGGGGGACACAATTCAATCCATAACACTGACAAAATACCAAAATCCCCCTTTCGTAGATTCAAGGCTGAGTTTGACACTCCTTGACTGTGCTCTCCACCCCTCAGTCACATCATTGAGGACCTCAGACTGAGGATGAAATCCAGAGTCCCCAGTTCTGATATGAAGCCCACTTAGTCCTTGTTAGTAAACATGTGGGCCTGGTTCCTATAGAGCTAAGTTCTTGCTCATCTAAAGATCATGTCTGTCCCAGAATGTCTTTCTCATGCCCACCCTTTGGAGTCTTTCTGAACTGAACAAGCTGGTTCTGCTACTTACTAGTTGTGTGATTTTAGATGTGTTCCTTAATCTCTCTGAGATTCTCTTTCTTGAGTTGGCACATGGGAATATCCATTTGTATTTCACAGTTGTGGTGAGGACTAAGGTATATGAGGTATATATGTTGCTTGGCACAGTAACTGGTATCTGTTGTTGTTAGGTGCCACTGAGTCAGTGCTGACTTATAGCAACCCTATGTGCAAAACAACAAAATGTTGCCCAGTCCTGCACCATCCTCACAATTGTTGTTATGCTTGAGCCCATTGTTGCAGCCACTGTGTGTCAATCCATCTCGTCAAGGGTCTTTCTCTTTTTCTCTGACCCTCTACTTTACCAAGCATGATGTCCTTCTCCGTGGACTGGTCCCTCCTGATAACATATCCAAACTAAATGAGTAAAGTAATAACATTGTTATAACTCATATAATGTCATTTACCCTATTCCACACCACTTCACTTCCCATGAAGGCCACTTGCTAACTTTATAATTGCCTCTCTATCACCATCTCTTCTGTGTTCCTCCTACTCCTGCACACAGCTGCCTAAACCCGAAACAAACCCATGGCTGTCGAGTCGATTCTGACTCACAGCGACCCTATAGGACAGAGTAGAACTGTCCCATAGGGTTTCCAAGGAGTAGCTGGTGGATTTGAACTGCCGACCTTTTGGTTAGCAGCTGAGCTCTTAACCACTGTGCCATCAGGGCTCCATACAGCTGCCTAGTGGAGTTCGTTATCAATTTTTAAAATAAAGTTATAGTACCCATCTGATCAGAATGCCCTTCCCACTTCTCGCCTTGCCTTGCACATCATTCTCTTTTCTATTGACTTTGTGATTAATGAAAATACTCAAACTTACAGCATATGACAGTGAGGTCACCTCCCTAAGTGCCCAGAAAGTATAAATCCATTCATACTGACATGTCTATTTCTTCTGATTCATGGGGCTGCAATTCAATGACAGGCTCATATTCCAATGTTGGGGTGGAACTGATAAGATATGACCTGACATCATGTGCCACACAGCACACCAGGAATAGGCCCATAGCTATTGCCAAGAAAAATAAGGAGAGAGAAACATACCACTTCTCAATGCACATTAATCAAAAAACCAAAGTACATATTTCAGAAGAAAGGTCACAAGAATGGGTGAGCCTGTCTCTGGCATGGGAACTGACAGTTCCTGCCAAATGAGTTAGGCAAAGTGGCAATGTTGAGTTCAATGTCAATTAAATGTTGATAAAAATTAAATGTCAAGGTGATGGAACACCGTGCCATCTGGCATCACTGGTGATTAAAAAATTATCTTCATGGCTCTGGTCATGATGTGTCCTTCCTCATAACTTTCAACAGCCCCTCTCCCCTCCCCACCCCTCCACCACCACCACCGCCCCCACCCACTGCCCAGGGCAGACTCTAAATTCCTAGCCCAGTTTTCAAGGCCCACTCATGGCTCCCAAATGTAAGTAGTGCTTTCTTACCCTGTGCTTTTGCTTACCATCTTCTTTGTCTATTACATCTGCTCTGTTGAAATACTACCCATCTTTCAAGGCCTTGCTTAAATACAAGTCTCTTCATGATCCACCCTCCACTCTTACCACCACCAAGGAATCAGAATGCTTCTCCAGTTGGAAGTAATTTCTCTACCCTTGTACTTCTGTATCACTTTTTTTTTTTTTCTGGTTTCTCTCTTGTATTAAAAAAATGCTGTATTTTGCTCTAAATTTAAAATTGTACATATGCAGCTTTGGTTAAACCACCTATTCTTACTGAACATCATGATTGGCAGTGAGAAACAAACTCAGTAATGTTAGTTAACACCTTCAAAATATACTTCAAAAACTATTACGCACTATGCAAATATAAAATAGTCTTATTACTCCATTTTTATCCTGGTCGGAGTCAAAGGTTTGAGAAGAATAGAAATGGTTTGAAATGGTCATTTTAAAGAATGGGAGAGAAACAGCTTAGTCTGCAAGTGGTACAGACATGGTTGAGATTGGAGATCTGGATTTTACACAAGTACCAATCCCTGCATGATTTTTCTCTAGCCACATCCAAGAGTCTGGGTGTGAGTGAACTGTTGGGTAGATAAAGGATTTGGGCTTTTCTTGAAAGGAATAGCAAAAAGACAATGGGTGAGGGGATTAAAAAATATTGGCAACAGAATGTTTGAAGTGCTGGACTATAGAATTTAAGTTAGGAAGAGGAAAGAATAAGAGGAGGCTAGCATGTTGTAGGGAGCCCTGGTGGCGCAGAGGTTAAGAGCTATGGCTGCTAAACAAAAGGCTGACAATGGGAATCCACCAGCTGCTCCTTGGAAACCCTACTGGGCAGTTCTACTCTGTCCTATAGGGTTGCTATGAGTCGGAATCAACTGGATAGCAACGGCTTTGGTTTAGCATGTTGTAGAGGATACAAATATCAATAACCTCCCTATGAGAAACCTAGAAGGTGAGGAAGTTGTGATCTGAGAGGCAGCACGTTTGAATTTAGTATTTTAGAGGTTCCAGTGAATGATGGCCCAGGGTAAGGTTGTAGGTATTGGTGGTTGAAGTGGAGTTTATTCACCAGAAGTGAGGAGGTCTAAAATGTAAGAAACCCATGGATGCTGAGGTCTTTCTTAAGATGATGGTAGGACTTAGAGTACATGTACAGTGACATTACACTGAAGTAGTCAGTGGAAAAATTAAAAAAAAGGGAGTGACTAAGAAGGCTGATGGATGAGAACATCAAAGACAGGAGAAGGTGTATAGCTTAGTGCGTGAACTTCAGAAACACAAGAGTTTTAGATGCAGGTGGAGAATGAATTGTGTGGAAAGGGCATTAAGGCGTGAGGGGGAAGCTTCCCTACCTCCTGTTCTGAAGTGCTTTGGTGTCAGAGAAGGAGCAACCATCCACTTGAAAGGCCTGTAAGGGGAGCAGCGGCCTCAGTTAGAGGAAAGATTGAGAACATTGAGGAGTTTGTTCACTATGGAGCAGGGAAGTAACAGAGAGATCCCAGAGGGCATTATGGAAGAGTTTAGAAAAAAGCGCTGTTGTGGGAGGTTGGGTAGGGGAAAAATAACTAGAAAACAATGTGGAAGTGAGCATAGGGTAAAGATTGCTGGTGGGTGTTTTCTCAGTCTTGAGGTTATGAAATTTTGGTCACTGGAGTCCTCTGTTTGGAGACAGGGGGTCTGATATTAGTGATTTGGTTCTTTGCCTTGAAGGTGCTACTGGCAGAATTAATTCCTACTCTTGACAACCTGAAGGAGCCCTGGTGATGCAATTTTAAAGCACTTGGCTGCTAATCAAAAGGTCGGCAGTTCAAACCCACTAGCTGCTCTGCAGGAGAAAAGACTTGGTGACCTGCTCCTGTAGCTATTATAGCCTAAAAAAAATCCTATAGGGTAATTCTACTCTGTCCTATAGGATTTCTATGACTCGGAATTGAGTTGACAACACATAATGACAACCTGAAGCCTGGGTGCAGAAGTGATGGCAGAAGCCCCAGAATTATAAAATTTTTAAATATTCTTCAACAAGGCTCCATTTCTCCGGTGTAGGAGGGAAGAATACAGGTGTTAGGGAAAAGATAAGATTGTTTGCAGGGAGATTGCAGCAGAAGGATAAAGGGGAAAGACTACAGAAGGTGCTGACAAAGGAATGGTTGAAATGATAAGCAGAAAAGGAAATAAACCATTAGGTGGCCCATATAGAGATGTGGGGCATGAAGTCCTGTGTGAAATCAAACAACAGGTACAGAGGAGAGAGTGACTTGAAAATGACTGAGGATAAAAGTGACTTGAAAAATGGCAAAGCTTCAAAAATTTTAATCAGATAATTCAACATTTCATATGAATTTTCTAGACTAAAAACTATTCAGAAAACAAAGGAATGTTGGAGCGCCTCCATAAGCAAAGTGTCCTCTTTGTTGCCTTAGACTTAATGGATTTAATTGTGTCTCCAAAAAAAATATACTTAAGTCTCAACCCCAAGCTACCTATGAGTGTGGCCTCATTTGGAAATAATGTCCTTGAAGATGTTATCAGTTAAATTAATAAGGGGTCATACTAGAGTACAGGGAGTCCTAATCCAGTCTGACTGCTGTCTTTATAAAAAGAGGAGATGAGACACAGAGAGAAGGCCATGTGAAGAAGGAGGCAGAGATTGGAGTGATGTATGTACAAGCCAAGGATTGCCAGGTACCACCAGAAGCTAGGAAGAAGCAAGGAAGGGTCTTCCCCTAGAGCCTTCATAGAGAACATATCCCTGCTGCAAAGCCACCTTGAATTTGGACTTCTGGCCTCCAGAACATCTCAAGAATAGATTTGATGCACTGAACACTAATGACGGAAGACCAGAGGAGCTGTGGAATGACATCAAAGACATCAGACATGAAGAAAGCAAGAGGTCATTAAAAAGACAGGAAAGAAAGAAAAGACCAAAATGGATGTCCGAAGACACTCTGAAACTTGCTCTTGAAGGTTGAGTAGCTAAAGCAAATGGAAGAAATGATGAAGTAACAGAGCTGAACAGAAGATTTCAAAGGGTAGCTCAAGAAGATAAAGTAAAGTATTAAAATGCCATGTGCAAAGAGCTGGAGGTAGAAAACCAAGAGAAGAACACGCTTGACATTTCTGAAGCTGAAAGAACTAAAGGGAAAATTCAAGCCTCGAGTTGCAATATTGAAGGATTTTACAGGGAAAATATTAAATGACGCAGGAAGCATCAAAAGAAGATGCAAAGGCTACACAGAGTCACTATACCAAAAAGAATTGGTTGACATTCAACCACTTCAGGAGGTAACGTAAGATCAGGAACCAATGGTACTGAAGGAAGAAGTCCAAGCTTCACTGAAGGCACTGGCAAAAAACAAGGCTCCAGGAATTGACAGAATATCGATTGAGATGTTTCAACAAACTGATGCAGCAGTGGAAGTGCTCACTCATCTATGCCAAGAAATTTGGAAGACAGCTACCTGGCCAACCAACTGGAAGAAATTCATATTTATGCCTATTCTAAGAAAAGTGATCCAACTAAATGCAGAAATTATCAAACAATACCATTAATATCACAGGCAAGTAAAATTTTGCTGAAGATCATTCAAAAGCAGCTGCAGCAGTATATCGACAGGGAACTGCCAGAAATTCAAGCTGGATTCAGAAGAGGATGTGAAACCCGGGATATCATTGCTGATGTCAGATGGATCCTGGCTGAAAGCAGAGAATACCAGAAAATGTTTACCTGTGTTTTATTGACTATACAGACGCATTCAACTGTGTGGATCATAAGAAATTATGGATAACATTGCAAAGAACGGGAATTCCAGAACACTTAATTGCGGTTATGAGGAACCAGTACACAGATCAAGAGGCAGTTGTTCGAACAGAACAAGGGCATACTGCATGGTTTAAAGTGAGGAAAGGTGTGCATCAGGGTTGTATTCTTTCACCATACCTATTCAATCTGTATGCTGAGCAAATAATCCAAGAAGCTGGACTATATGAAGAAGAACAGGGCATCGGGATTGGAGGAAGACTCATCAACAACCTGCATTATTCAGATGACACAACCTTGCTTGCTGAAAGTGAAGAGGACTTGAAGCACTTATTGATGAAGATCAAAGACCACAGCCTTCAGGATGAATTACACCTCAACGTAAGGAAAACAAAATCTTCACAACTGGACCAATAAGCAACATCATGATAAAAGGAGAAAAGATTGAAGTTGTTAAGGATATCATTTTACTTGGATTCACAATCAACACCCATGGAAGCAACAGTCAAGAAATCAAGACACATTGCAAAAGACCTCTTTAAAGTGTTGAAAAGCAAAGATGTCACCTTGAAGACTAATATGTGCCTCACCCAAGCCATGGTATTTTCAATTGCCTCATATGCATGCAAAAGCTGGATGATGAATAAGGAAGACCGAAGAATTGACGCCTCTGAATTGTGGTGTCGGCGAAGAATATTGAATATACCATGGACTGCCGAAACAATGAACAAATCTGTCTTGGAAGAAGCACAACCAGAATGCTCCTCAGAAGCAAGGATGGCAAGACTAAGTCTTACGTACTTTAGACACGTTATCGGGAGGGATCAGTTCCTGGAGAAGAACATCATGCTTGATAAAGTAGAGGGCCAGTGAAAAATAGGAAGACCCTCAGCAAAACGGATTGACACAGTGGCTAAAACAACGGACTCAAGCATAGCAACTATTGTGAGAATGGTGCAGGACGAGGCACTGTTTTGTTCTGCTGTCTGTAGGGTTGCTATGAGTTGGAACTGACTCGATGGCACCTAACAACAACAACAACAGCCTCCAGAACAGTAAGACAATAAATTTCTGTTGTTTTAAGCCACCCAATTTGTAGCACTTTGTTACGGAAGCCCTAGGAAACTCATACACTCCCCTTCCGTAGATCTGCTGCTTGGTGATGGTCAAAGAGCAGAGACAGCTTTCAGCAAAATCGGGAGGTATATCAGGTCTGATTTTGTTCCCTCTTACTTTCCTTGTCTGTTTCACTAACGGTGCCCCTTCTATTTACTTGTCTCTTAAAATGCAAGATCTGTCTGCATTCCTCTCAGGATCTTTCTCCTCCACAAATTATGCTAATCTGAGCAAGTCAGACAGATTTAGTCACACCCACGTGTATGTAAATGGCTAACGGAGGTGGATGTGGCTTCACTCCTGGGAGAGAAGCCTTAAGGCAAAGTGATGAATCTCCAGTTATGACATTGCAGCAATTAATGGATGGAGCAGAAAGAACCTTCCTATGTCTTCCCTCACCCCTTTCACAACAAGAAACCCATAAAGCTACTGCTGCCTGCTTTGCCTACTCATGATGATTAATACTTAAAAAGAACCCAGTGTACCCTCAAGTGATACATAGTTCCAGAGGGTGTATATATTTTTATTTTAAATGTAAATACCTAGAATGGAAAAAAAAATGTCTTTTTGATCTGAGAGTATGATGATATTTTTAGTTCCTCTCACGCTCACAACAAATTTGCAGAATTAGAATACATTTAGTCACATTCATCAGTACCCACAATGAGCCAATACTTTTCCAAATAAATCGTGAGGTTAAACTATATTATCTTTGTTTTCCCTCAAAAGTTTCTAATAGAAAATGGTTAGGAGTAGTCCGATTGAAAATAGGGGCAGAAAGTAAAGAATTATTTTAAGTACATTTTGGCTTCTAAGGAACTGAAGTGCTTTACAATAAAATGATAATGTGGTTTCAAATAAATGTTTTCGCCCATGCACCACAAATACATACCAGTTTTGTATCTGGCTTCTTCTGAGAATATGTCATGTAAAACGGCCCTCAAACCAAATACCAAAAGACAATTGTCTTTTCTGCCTGTATTAGCACATCCTAGATTCATGGCACCGTGGTTAAGAGCTTGGCTGCTAACCGAAAGGTTGGTGGTTCAACCACATCAGCTGCTCCATGGTCAAAAGACTTGGCAGTCTGCTTCCATAAAGATTACAGCCTTGGAAACCCAACAGAGCCATTCTACTTTGTCCTCTACAGTCACTATGAGTCAGAATCGACAGTTATTGAACAAATGACATTCATTTCTAGCCTAGGAAATAATGGCTTCTTTGCTGTGTTATTTCAGGGCTTCACTTCATGAGGCAGAAGAACATGAAAACTAGCAAAACAGGGACCCCAAGGAGTTCCTGAACTTGCAAATTCTTATATCCTGCAGACTGAACTAATACTGTGCTCTACTATAACCAGAAAACAGACCATTAAAAGTCAAACACTACTGGAACTAATTCATGAATATTTGGGGGCAGTGATTGCAGGTGGGGCTTCTTTCTTTCATGAGTTTTGGGGTTGGTTCTTTTGTTACTCCATTATTCAGAAAAATAATGACTAGCTTAATGATGATTGTTTTTGTTGTTAGGTGCCGTCAAGTCGGTTCAGACTCATAGTGAACCTATGTACAACAGAACGAAACACTAGCTGGTCCTGTGCCATCCTCACAATTTTTAAGCCCATTGTTGCAGCCACTGTGTCAAAACATCTCATTGAGGGTCTTACCCTTTTTCATTGATCCTCTACTTTACCATGCATGATTCCTTCTCCAGGGACTGATCCCTCCTGATAACATGTCCAAAGTACTTCAGACGAAGTCTCGCCATCCTTGCTTCTAAGGAGCATTCTGGCTGTACTGCTTTCAAGACAGATTTGTTGGTTCTTCTTTTTAGTCCATGGTATATTCAATATTCTTCGTCGACACCATAATTCAAAGGCATCAATCTTTCTTTGGTCTTCCTTATTCATTGTCAGGCTTCCAAATGCATATGAGAAGATTGAAAATACTATGGCTTGGGCCAGATGCGCCTTAGTCCTTAAAGTGACATCTTTGCTTTTTAACACTTTAAAGAAGTCTTTTGCAGCAGATTTGCCCAATGCAATACATCTTTGGATTTCTTGACTTCTGCTTCCACGGGCATTGAGTGTGGACTCAAGTAAAATGAAATCCTTGACAACTTCAGTCTTTTCTCCATTTATCATGATGTTGCTTACTGGTTCAGTTGTGAGGATTTTTGTTTTCTTTATGTTGAGGTGCAACACACACTGAAGGCTGTGGTCTTTGGTCTTCATCAGTAAGTGCTTCAAACCCTCTGCTTTCAGCAAGCAGGTTTGTGTCATCTGCATATCACAGGTTGTTAATGAGTCTTCCTCCAATCCTGATGTCACATGCTTCTTCATATAGTCCAGCTTCTCAGATTAGTTACTCAGCATACAAGTTGAATAAGTATGGTGAAAGGATACAACCCTAACACACACCTTTCCTGATTTTGAACCACGAAGTATCCCCTTGTTCTGTTTGAATAACTGCCCCTTGGTCTATGTATAGGTTTCCAATAGGCACAATTAAGTGTTCTGAAATTTCCATTCTTTGCAATGTTATCCATAATTCGTTATGATCTACAAAATTGAACGCCTTTGCATAGTCAAAAAAAAAAAAAACACAGGTAAACATCTTTCTGATATTCTCTGCCCTGTCGATGTACTGCTGCAACCACTTTTGAATGATCTTCAGCATAATTTTACTTGCATGTGACATTAATGATATTGCCTGATAATTGGCACATTTTGTTGGATCAGCTTTCTTTGGAATGGATACAGATATGAATGTCTTTCAGTCAGTTGGCCAGGTAGCTATCTTCCAAATTTCTCGGTGTAGACAAGTGAGTGCTTCCAGCACTGCATCTGTTTGTTGAAACATCTCAATTGGTATTCCTCAATTCCTGGAGCCTTGTTTTTCGACAGTGCCTTCAGTGCAACTTGGACTTCTTCCTTCAATACCATCTGTTCTTAATCATATACTACCTCCTGAAATAGTTGAACATTGACCGATTGTTTTTGGTACAGTGACTCTGTGTATTCCTTCCATCTTCTTTTGATGGTTTGTTTAATATTTTCCCTGTAGAATCCTTTAATATTGCAACTCAAGGTTTGATTTTTTCTTCAGTTCTTTCAGCTTGAGAAATGCCAACTGTGTTCTTTCCTTTTGGTTTTCTAACTCCAGGTCTTTGCACATTTCATTATAATACTTTATTTATTTATTTTTATTGTGCTCTAGGTGAAAGTTTACAGCTCATGTTAATTTCTCATCCAAAAATTTATACACTTTTTTGTGTGTGACATTTGTTGTAATCCCCACAATGTGACAGACTCCCCCTTTCCACTCCAGGTTCCCCATGTTCATTTGTCCAGTTCCTGTCCCTTCCTGCCTTCTCCTCCTGCTTATGGACAGGAGCTGCCTATTTGAACTCGTATATTTGATTGAACTAAGAAGCATGTTCCTTATGTGTATTAATTTTTTGTTTTATAGTCCTGTCTAATCTTTGAAAAGCGGGCTTCGGGAATGGCTTCAGTTCTGGGTTAGCAGAGTGTCCGGAGGCCATAGTTTTAGGGGTTCCTCCAGACTCTGTCAGACCATAAAGTCTGGTATTATTACATGAATTTAAGTTCGGTTCTACATTTTTCTCCTGTTCTGTCACGTGGTGCGATGTTTCAAGGATTCATCATTGTTCTTTATTGTTGCATACTATTCCATTGTGCGTACGTACCATAATTTGTTTATCCATTCATCTGTTGACGGATATTTAGGTTTTTCCATCTTTTTGCTATTGTGACCAGTGCTGCAATGAACATGGGTATGCTTATGTCTTATTTCTCTAGGGTATATTCCTAGGAGTGGGATTGCTGGATCGTATGGTCATTATTATACTTTAATACTTGGTTGTTTTTAGGTGCCATCAAGTCAATTTTTGACTCGCAGTGACCCTATGTGACAGAGTAGAACTACCTCGTAGGGTTTCCTAGGCTGTAATTTTTATGGGAGCAGATCACCATGTTTTGCTCCTGTGGAGCTGCTGGGTAGGTTTGAACTGCCAACCTTACGGTTAGCAGCTGAGATCTTAACCATTGCACCACCAGGGCTCCAATTATGATTATATGACTTCAAATAATATAAAATAAAGTAATAATTACAGTCAATAACTGGTTGTGGCTTATTCTGCCATTTGTTAAACAGTTCTTGCAACTGGACAGAGACTGAGGCAATAGGTCAGACACTACAGATAGAGATGTGTAAGCAGGAATTCCATGTTTTTAAAATCATTCCTCTAGCTATGCTATTTAAGCCAGATTTTTTCCACCATTAGTGACATGAACTATATAACAAGCCTATGAGTTGCACACTAGATTTCATTATATGGAGGTTGGGAGAGTGTGTCTGGCTGTCTGGCACTTGCTGAGCCCCTCGTGAGTCATTTTCCATGTTGCAAGCTGTGCTAACAGCTGTGCCATGCCCATTTCACAGGGGTAGCTGGTGAATACAATCATGCCTTCCGTAAAGTTTGCAGTGCAAGGCAGGTTGTCATTTGACCAGAGTCAAACAGTGTTCAGTGACCCATATAAAAGATAGGCCAGTTTTTACTGCTCCTGCTCTCCGGTCAGCACAAGTTGTTCTTTGAGTGTTTTTGGAGAACACAGGGTTGGACTATTTTGGGGGATCAAGAACTTACAAGATTGTACTACTCTGTTTCAACCTTGGGCAATTTCAAAGGACAGAGCTTTAGGGACTTGGAACAACCCGTACTACTTCACTATCATTGGGTCTTCCCACATATGGAAAACCATAAACTCAGCTCACCTCAAATTAAGGGCCATGGAAGAGTGTCCAGATGCCTCCTGGGATACTATGACCCAATGAGAAGGGAGTGAGTGTTGGGGTAGGAACCGTACCTCTATCAGAAACTGAAGGAAAAACAAAGCAAAGCAAAACAAACAGAAAAATTGTTACCAAAGTATTTGCCTCATTTAATTAAAATCAGCAGGAATGTCTATTCATTTTACAGCCCCAGCACAGGGAAAGTGAGCGGCAGACAGGAGCCAAAGCCAATTTGGTGTTGAAACTCTAATTATTAAGACAACCAAGCGGATATTATTGCCCATTGCAGGGTGGTCAGAATTTGGGCTGGGAACTGTGTAAATGAACAAATCCTTTCAGAGAGCTTGATGTCATTACTATAATTTATGATAAGTAGAGTTGGGATCTGGAGTTCCTGGGTGGTACACCAAGTTAATGCACTCAGCAGCTAATCAAAAGTTTGACTGTCGAGTCCACCCAGAGGTGCCTCAGAAGAAAGTCCTGGTAATCTACTTCTGAAAAATCAGCCATTGAAAACTCTACGGTGCACAGTTCTACTCTGACACACGTGGCATCACCATGAGTCATAATTAACTAATTTAAAAAAACAAACGTTGAAAACTCCCTGAAAGAGAAGTTAGACCTGAAGTTCTAGCTGTAACGTATATTTGAAACCAGAGGAAGAAGCAGAATCTGGGACCTAGGTGCAATCACCAGAGTAGCTCCCTAGCCTCTCTCTGGGTACAAACTGACCTATCCTGAGCCATGCTTGATATCATCTGTGCATTCTCAGTAACCCACATCACAGATCCTTCAAAGACCTTTGCAAAAAACTGAAGAGACGCTGGGGCTGAGAGATGACTAGATTAAATCCTTTCTAAGGTAAAGCAGATATTACCAACTAATAAAGAAAATCAATTAAAGAAAAATTCATCATCCCATCAACATCCTTGGGTGCTCAGGTGTCCCTCAGAACAAAGTTCATGTGTAAGCTCTCCTGTCTTGGCATCGTCAATATAAGATAAAGAATAAGAAAGCTTGAGGTGAGAGATCAGATAAAGGGGAAAAAGTAGCTTTTAACAAAAACAGTGAGTGTTAGAGTACACAAACCCCTGCGGTAGCGCATTATAATCTCCCAGCACCACTGATGACAGCACAACTGCCCGTCTAGAAAGGGCACCATCACAGAGAGGTTTTGTGCTCAGTCACAGCGAGGACCGGCGCGAGAGTGAAGTGACAGGCGCTTTAGCCTCCCCAACCGTCCGACTCCCAGATGGGTCCTCACGGGTCATTTGCTCCCTCTGGGTCCCGCCTCCTCCGTCCTCCAAACCTAGCCAGCGCCCGCCCCTGCTCCCGCTGACTGACAGGCAATCCTGCTACTCCGGGGAACCTGGCTTTTGCTTAGCAACCCGGGAAGAGGTGACAATCCTGCCATAACCAACGGGAGCCAAGGGGCGGGGCCGGAGGGAGGAGGTGGTGCTGGTCAGGTGCTCTGCGCAGAGGCTGCGTGCAGGTGAGCGGTTACTGATTCAGGGGCGACCCTCGCTCCCGCCACCTCCCCTCCCATATCCCCAAGCAGACGTGGACTGCTGTGATAGCTTCGAGGGTAAGAGTCCTGCGAGAGTGGGCGGCTTGCTTTCCGGGGACCCTCATGGGCCCTATCGGCCCCCAAAGCTGTCACCGCTCTTTCCAGTGCACACATAGACACAGAGCCCTGTCTGAGGTATCTGCGGGCCTCGGTGATCGCGATATCTCGGAGTTGAGAATTTACCCTACGCCGCGACCCTCCCCGGTGGCTACAATGGAATCCCAGTCAGAAGATGGGGCGATGCACCCCCCTCCGGCTGACTTATACTTGCCCCACACAGACTTACTCCTTTACTTTTCCTCTCCTTCCCTTTTCTTGGTGGCGCTTCCCTCCAGATTTCCGAGGCTGTCTGTGGTGGAAGGATTGGAGGGGAGGAGAAACTGCAAAGCAGCCCAGTGAAATCTGGATCCAGATCTAGGGACTTCACTGCATTCTGTAACATTCTATGCGCGGAAGGGTCCACCCCTACCTCCCTGTTTATTGTTTTCTGTCATCAAGGTGATAATGTTGGTTCTTCTTATCAAGCATTCGTAAGCCTTAGACAACACTTAACCTTAGTTTACTTTCGTTTGTTCCAAAGCCCATTCTCTCTTGCTTACCCCAAATTGCTGAATTAGTTAACTAAGATGGAAGAAACTCAAAGAGTTCCATGCGGTTGATTCTGGCCTTCACTGTGTTAGGAAGGATGGAAAGAAAATAGAGAGGAGCAGAGAGAGAGAGGGAGGAACCACCATCCTCAGCCAGATACAGCAGTGCATATATTTGAAGTTCTCTATTGCAACTGATTTTAACGTTCCTTCCAGAATTGGAAAAAGTATTGCCATTTAAGAAATACTTTTTTAACTTAATTTTTGAACTTTTGTCTTGAGACCTATACTTAAAACAACTTCAGTTTAAGTAATGTTCTAGGTATGGTGAATCCACAGTTAAAAAACAAACAAAATTATTGCTGAAGGTAAAACATAGTTGATACGTAGTTTGTGCTTCTGAAAGCAAAGCAAGCCTGCCAAGCAATTTGTATTTACTTGTATCAAGGCAAGTCAGGGTATGTTTTTGAGATTTAAACATATCTTTAGTATGTTCAAATTAGGAGATCTCAAAAGCCAATTCAGAGATTCCTTAATACAAAGTATTGTTAGATCCACGTTTTGGTGGACTTATAAATACCTTCATGCAAGAATGGACAGGAAAAAAAAAACAAAAGATCCTGCTTGAAGTTCAAGCCTGATGATATTGACAAAATTTACATATTTATCCTTTATCCACATTAGCGAATGGCTTTCATAAATAGCATAAAAGCTTTTGGAAATATATGCAAATTAAATTTTTTTTTTTTTGCTCCAAAAAGATTGAATCTTGGGAAGTGCTTTTTCTACACATATCACTGATAAGATTATTAACTAATTTTCACATTAAGAAAGTCAACATCAAATTTCAGAATTATGTTTCTGTTTCGACTTAGTTCAGAACCTAATTGTTTAAAGAAGAGGTTACACTTTGATTATTAATAAATGAATGTGCATTACATTTCATAGATATATTTGAATGTCACAAACTTTACTTCAGTTCAAGAAACAAGTTCATCTATTTTCTTCTCTCACTGATCACATCTCTAACCATGATGAACTGAACATCAAGGTGTTGGCTTTAAAAATAGAGATGTATTAAAAAAGAAAAAAAAGCACCATTATTGGATTTGCTAACGGTACTCCCTTATTGCTAGGTTCGTGTAATTGGTCTAGTCATAACGATAAATACGTTCACAGCTATTTGACTGTATAAATGTTTCTGACTAGAAGTCAGACGTCTGAGTCAACCTGAAAATGTTTCTGAAAAGGTATATGCAAATTGTTTTAAAACGCTATTGGGGAACTTATTTAAATAATCCCTTTGAGGAATGTTTTGATAAATTCTTGCAAAGTATAAAAACATTTTATAATACAACTAAACTTCTGGGCTTTATTATACAGATAGCCCTAGGTCTCTAGTGTAAGATGGAGTTCTGCAACATAATTCTTCCAAGCTGTGATTTATGATATAACTGGGATTAGTAAACACCAGCACTCTCAGTTTAGGATAAAGAGTATGCAGCAAAATTGTTGCCATTAACTTCTATATGTTTATTCTACAGATTATTTTATGCTGAACTGATCAAGCACTTTGAAAATGACTTCAAAACTTCCCTGGGCATCCTTCATACTTGCTACACTAATGCGTTCAACTACATTTTCCCTCCAACCAGGACAGCAAAAGGTTCTACTAGTTTCATTTGATGGATTCCGTTGGGATTACTTATATAAAGTTCCAACACCCCATTTTCACTATGTTATGAAATACGGTGTTCATGTGGAGCAAGTTACTAATATTTTTATTACAAAGACATACCCTAACTTTTATACTATGGTAACTGGCCTCTTTGCAGAGAGTCATGGGATTGTTTCAAATGACATGTTTGATCCTATTCTGAACAAGTCTTTCTCCTTGGATCACATGAATATTTATGATTCCGAGTTTTGGGAAGAAGCAACACCAATATGGATCACAAATCAAAGGGCAGGACATACTAGTGGTGCGGCAATGTGGCCTGGAACAGATGTAAAAATACACAAGAGCTTTCCTACTCACTACATGCCTTACAATGAGTCCGTTTCATTTGAAGATAGAGTTGCCAAAATTATTGAATGGTTTATATCAAAAGAGCCTATTAATCTTGGTCTTCTCTATTGGGAGGACCCAGATGACGCAGGCCACCATTTGGGGCCTGACAGTCCACTCATGGGCCCTGTCATTTCAGATATTGACAACAAGCTGGGATATCTCATAAGAATGTTAAAAAAGGCAAAGTTGTGGAACATGCTGAACCTAATCATCACAAGTGATCATGGAATGACACAGTGTTCTGAGGACAGGATAATAGAACTTGACCAGTATCTGGATAAAGACCTCTATATCCTCATTGACCAATCTCCAGTAGCAGCGATCTTACCAAAAGAAGGTAAATCTGACCTGAAAGGTGATCTGAGGCTAGATGTGAATGTTTCCTTTTCTTGTAGAGATTGTACAGTGTGATTAAGTGAATGGGGAATTTTTTATCTCTGTGTCTTTAAAGCATACATGCCTATGTCATGGTAATACACTAGGATTGAATCCTTAGACTGAAAATACACTCTTTTTCCCAGAGTCTAATTATTTCTGTTATCTTAAAATGTTGAAATTGATGCTCTCTGGGTGGGGCAAGTGGTTAAGCACTCAACTATTAGCAAAAAGTTGGTGGTTCGAACCCACCTAGAGGTGCCTCAGGAAACAGACCTGGTGATTTGCTTCTGAAAGGTAATAGCCTTGAAAACCCTATGGAGCAGTCCTAATCTGCACACATGAGGCTGCCATGAGTCAGAATTCACTCACCAGCAGCAACAACAATATATTTACAGCAGTAGGTTTTAGCCGTTTTGGAATCATGTAATGTGGTGAAAACTATAGTCTCCCTTCTCAGAAAAATGGAGAGGGGAAGATACATACAAAAGTTGCATACAACTGCAATGAATTCCTGGAAGCCCTAAAGCCTTCTATAGCCTACTTGGTTAGAACTTTCTTTGTAAGAAGGAAAGTATGGAAGTACATTTTGCTATACATAGCAGAATATAGCAAGGAGAAGGAGCTATGGACCAGACAACATAAGACTTCTGTTCACCTTAAGATTTATTTTACTTATCTATAAATAAGGGGAGTCCCTGGGTGGCACAAATTGTTAAACTACAAACCGAAAGGTTGACAGTCCAAATCCACCCAAAGGCACCTCAGACGAAAGGCCTGGTGATCCACTTCTGACAAATCACAGCCATTGAAAATCCCCATGGAGGACAGATCTACTCTGAGACACGTGAGATAGCCACGAGTCGGAACTGACTTGGTGGCAACTTTTTTTTTTTTTTTTTTAAATAGGAAAAGTAATAAAAATACTTTCAACTTTTTGTAAACCTCTCCTCAGATCTTCATATCAGCCTTGTCACCAAGGCATTATCTTCATTTTAAAGAGGTTATTGTTCTTGTTGTGTGTCATCAAGCCAATTCTAACACATAACAACCCTATATGACAGAGTTGAACTGCCCCATAGAGTTTCCTAGGGTGTAATCTTTATGGCCACCACTCATCTGTCAGTTTGTCATACTGTAGTGGCTTTTGTGTGTTGTTGTGATGCTGGAAGTTATGCCACTGATATTTCAAATACCATCATGGTCACCCATGGTGGACAGGTTTCAGCAGAGCTTCCAGACTAAGATCAACTAGGAAGGACCTGGCTGTCTACTTCTGAAAAAATTAGCCAGTGAAAACCTTATGAATAGCAGTGGAACATTGTCTGATATTGTACAGAAGATGAGTCCCTCAGTTGGAAGGCACTCAAAATACAGCAAGGGAAGAGCTGCCTCCTCAAAGCAGAATTGACCTTAATGATGTGGATAGAGTTAAGCTTTTGGGACCTTCATTTGCTGATGTGGCACTACTCAAAATGAGAAGAAACAGCTGTGAACATCCATTAATTGTGGAATGTATGAAGTATGAATCTAGGAAAATTGGAGATCACCAAACATGAAATGGAAGGTATAAAGATCAATATCCTAGGCCTTAGTGAGCTGAAATTTACTGGTATTGGCCGTTTTGAATCAGATAATCATATGGTCTACTGTGTAATGAATGACAAATTGAAGAGGAATGATGTCACATTCATCATCAAAAAGAACATTTCAAGATCAATCCTGAAGTACAAAGCTGTCAGTGATAGGATAATATCTATACGCCTACAAGGAAGACCTGTTAATACGACTATTATTCAAATTTATGCACCAACCACTAAGGCCAAAGATGAAGAAACTGAAGATTTTTACCAACTTCTGCAGGCTGAAATTGATCAAACATGCAATCAAGATGCACTGATAATTATTTGTGATTTGAATGCAATAGTGGGAAACAAAGAAGGACCAGTAGTTGGAAAACACGGCCTTGTTAATAGAAACGATGCTGGAGATAGCATGATAGAATTTTGCAAGACCAATGACTTCTTCATTGCAAATACCTTTTTTCAACAACATAAACAGTGACTATACACATGGCTCTCGACAGATGGAATACATATGAATCAAATTGACTACATCTGTGGAAGGAGACGATGGAGAAGCTCAATATCATCAGTCAGAACAAGGCCAGGGGCCGACTGAGGAATAGACCATCAATTGCTCATATGCAAGTTCAAGTCGAAGCTGAAGAAAATTAGAGCAAGTCCACAAGGGCCAAAATATGACCTTGAGTATATCCCACCTGAATTTAGAGACCATCTCAAGAACAGATTTGAAGCATTGAACACTAATGACTGAAGACCAGACGAGTTGTGGGATGACATCAAGGACATCATGCATGAAGAAAGCAAGAGGTCATTAAAAAGACAGGAAAGAAAGAACAGACCAAAATGGATGTCAGAAGAGACTCTGAAATTTGCTCTTAAGCTTAGAGCTAAAGCAAATGGAAGAAATGATAAAATAAAAGAGCTGAAAGGAAGATTCAAAGGGCGGTTCAAGAAGACAAAATAAAGAACTATAATAAATGTGCAAAGACTTGGAGTTAGAATACCAAAAGAGAAGAAAAGTCTCAGCATTTCTGAAGCTGAAAGAACTTAAGGAAAAATTCAAGCCTTGAGTTGCAATATTGAAGGATTCTACAGGGAAGATACTGAATGACACAGAAGCATCAAAAGAAGACGGAAGGAATACACAGACTCACTCTACCAAAATGAATTGGTTGATGTTCAGCCATTTCAGGAGGTAGCATATAATCAAGAACTGATGGTTCTCAAGAAAGAAGTCCAAGGCGTATTGAAGGCATTGGCAAAAAACAAGGCCCCAGGAATTGATGTAATACTTATTTAGATGTTTCAACAAATGGATAAAATGCTGGAGGTGATCACTCATCTATGCCAAGAAATTTGAAAGACAGCTATCTGGCCCACTGACTGGAAAAGATTCATATTTGTGCTCATTCCAAAGAAAGGTGATCCAATTGAATGCAGAAACTATTGAACAATATCATTAATATCACACACAAGTAAAATTATGCTGAAGATCATTGAAAAGCGGATGCAGCAGTACATCAGTATGGAGCTACCAGAAATTCAGTCCAGATTCAGAAGAGGACGTGGAACAAGCGATATCATTGCGGATGTCAGATGGATCTTGGCTGAAAGCAGAGAATATCAGAAAGATGTTTACCTGTGTTTCATTGACTATGCAAAGGCATTCGACTGTGTGGATCATAACAAATTAACATTGCAAAGAATGGGAATTCCAGAACACTTAATTGTGCTCATGAGAAACCTATACATAGATCAAGAGGCAGTCACTCAGACAGAACAAGGGGATACTGCATGGTTTAAAGTCAGGAAAGGTGTGCATCAGGGTTGTATCTTTTCACCATACTTATTCAATCTGTATGCTGAACAAATAATCTGAGAAGCCGGACTATATGAAGAAGAATGAGGCATCAGGATTGGAGGAAGTCTCATTAACAACCTGCCATATGCAGATGACGCAACCTTTCTTGCTGAAAGTGAAGAGGACTTGAATCACTTACTGAGGAAGATCAAAGACTACAGCCCACTGTTGAGATTGCACCTCAACATAAGGAAAACAGTTCCTCACAACTGAACCAATAACATTATGATAAACGGAGAAATGATTGGAAATTGTCAAGGATTTCGTTTTACTTGGATCCACAATCAGTGTCCATGGATGCAGCAGTCAAGGAATCAAACATATTGCATTGGGCACATCTGCTGCAAAAGACCTTTTATAGTGATAAAAAGCAAAGATGTCACCTTGAGGACTAAGGTGTGCCTGACCCAAGCCATGGTATCTTCAATCACCTCATATGAATGCGAAAGCTGGACAATGAATAAGGAAGACCAAAGAAGAATTGATGCCTTTGAATTATGGTATTGGGAACGAAAATTGAATATACCGTGGACTGCCAAAAGAACGAACAAATCTGTCTTGGAAGAAGTACAGCCAGAATGCTCCTTAGAAGCAAGGATGGCGAGACTTTGTCTCATGTACTTTGGACATGTTATCAGGAGGGACCAGTGCCTGGAGAAGGGCAACATGCTTGGTAAAGTAGAGGGTCAGCGAAAAAGAGCCTCAATGAGATGGATTGACACAGTGGCTGCAACAATGGGCTCAAGCATAACAATGATTGTGAGGATGACGCAGGACCAGACAGTGTTTCGTTCTGTTGTACATAGGGTTGCTATGAGTCAGAACCGACTTGACCACACCTAACAACAATCTTTATGGGAGCAGATCACTAGGTCTTTTCTCCCTTGGAGAGGCTGTGGGTTCGAACCGCTGATCTTCTGTTTAGCAGCTTAGCGCTTAACCGTTGCATCACCAGGACTCCTTTAAAGATAGATAAACATGCTAAAAAGATTTTTAACATCCCCAAGTTCACAAAGTAGCATGCATGACTCAGATCTGCTTTTCTGTCTTTTAGCGTGACCTTGTAGGGGTAGTCCCTGAGTGGTACAAGTAGTTTGTGGTTGGCAGCTAACCTAAATTTTGGCAGTTCATACCCACCTATGGGCACCACAGGAGTGGCTTGGCAAACTGCTTCCATAAAAATTTCAGCCAAGAAAACCCTAAGGGGCTGTTTTACTAGAGAGTCACAATCAACTCAGTGGCA
This sequence comes from Trichechus manatus latirostris, assembly GCF_000243295.1. Taxonomy (NCBI): domain Eukaryota; kingdom Metazoa; phylum Chordata; class Mammalia; order Sirenia; family Trichechidae; genus Trichechus; species Trichechus manatus. The sequence goes on along the minus strand of NW_004444001.1, from coordinate 12,002,963 downwards.
ACGGGTTTGGTTTTTTGGTTTTAGGTTGGTCTAGGTCACAAATGGATCCCTCGTGGCTCAGTGGTTAAGAGCTTGGCTGCTAAACTAAAGGTCAGCAGTTCCAATCCACTAGCCACTCCTTGGAAACCCTATGCGGCAGTTCACTTCTGTGCTACAGGGTTGCTGGGAGTCAGAATCAACTTGACGGCAGTGGGTTTGGTTTGATTTTAGGTCTCAAATGAGAGAAATGATTTTGAAAAGCTGGAATACCTCACAAATGAGAGTTATAGCCCTCGTCGGAAAATTAAGGGAACCATATGAAACAATGGATGTTAAAATATGCATGTGCACCTACACAAAGTTTTCAGCAAATTTGATATAAAATAGCAAGTTTTTTGTTGTTAAATTTAAGAAAATCACACTAACCCTTCTGTGTCCATTATAAATTGTAACAGTGTTTCATCTTTGGGGTGTGGGAGGCAGGGAGGAAGCCCCAACAGATGGATTTTAAAAATAAGGAAAGGATTAAAGATAGTGCCCAGGTTTGTTGCATTTGAAGTTACAGGGAGTACTTTTGTAAAACCTCCAGTGATTTGAGGACCCTTCCATTTTACAAGCTGCTTTCCACCCACAGTCTGTCCCTTCCTAATGCCTAGCCCCCACTTAAAATAGTTTCTTGTCTAGAGATTCTCTATGTCTGCATTCAGAACGACCAGAATTTAACTCTTTAATTTGGTGTGTATTACAGTACCTTAGACATTTTACTCAGTGCCACTAGTTAATACATACATGTGTGTTTGTATTTGTGTGTGTATTTAAGTCTTTAAATTAGATTAGAGACTTCCGGTTCTATAAAATGTCCTCTTAATTCTATAAGGTGAACTTTCGTACAACAGAAGATTAGTGTTTTTCTCTCAAGATTCTTTCTTCAAAGGGCATGGGAGCTCTTCCACATAAAGTGCCTGGCTATATTTCATTATGTTCAGCTTGCTGGCTTTACACCTCAAATGCAGGGAGTCTGCATTTAAGAAATATTAATTGACCTCGGTTGCCCATAGTTGTTTCTTTGCATGAATGAGTATCTTGTTCTGAGTGCATCTCCTGCCTTCTCTTTAGGTAAATTTGATGAAGTCTATGAAGCTCTAGCTCATGCTCATCCTAATCTTACTGTTTACAAAAAAGAGGAGATTCCTGAAAGATGGCATTACAGACACAACAATCGAATTCATCCAATCATAGCGGTGGCTGATGAAGGGTGGCATATTTTACAGAATAAGTCAGATAACTTTCTGTGTGAGTATATTACAGTGTTTCTTCCCATTCAGCATCGGTTTTTGCTAAAGTGTGTACTATGGCTAATATAACAATTTATTTACTAATCAAATAACTAGTGTTATACATTAATAGCAAAAGAAGAATCCTTGGGGCTTTAAAAGGGGGTAACCTTTTAAAAGTGAAACATTTACTTCTCTTGAAATCGTCAGGCCAGGATAGGTACAGTGGCGTACACTGATATAAATTATATCTTTTCTGTTTCTGAGAAAAACATAACTGAAATTTGTAAACTGGATTATATTCCACATCTGTTTTACATTCTAATTTAATAAAAATTTAATCCTTATTTTTATTTTGCAGTAGATAGGCTTCTAGTGTTTTTGCCCTTTTGGTTCTACCAAATATAGGCCAACTTTGCTTTACATATTGGAAACATTTCTAAAAAGAAGTACATTTGGCATGGATAATAATATCTCAAGAAATATTTTCCTAATACCTTATGAAATAATTTTGGAGTAATTTCCACTGAATAAATTTAGAATCCATTTAGAATATGGAGCCCTGGTGGAGCAGTGGTTAAGAGCTATGGCGAGCTATGGCTGCTAACCAAGATGTTGGCAGTTTGAATCCACCAGCTGCTCCTTGGAAAACCTATGCGGCAGTTCTGCTCTGTCCTATAGGGTCGCTATGAGTCAGAATCGACTTGTCAGCAACGGGTTATTTAGAATATAGTGGATATCCCATTTAAAATTCCAACACACAAAATAAAGCCTTTTAGTTTTCTTAGGTTGCCATTTTTATCAGCAGTAGTAGTTCCTTTGCCTTGCACCCTGATGTTACACTGGGCACACATGTCTTTAAAATGCAAGATTTCTCTTCCATCAATTTTGTATCACTTGATACATCAGAAGGCCCCTAAAGTTTTGACTTTATCTGTAGCCACACTAAAGCACATGATGCTAAGTTGGATCCTGATCTGAACATCCAAAGTCAATATTTTCCCACTCTACCCACAAGTCCTGACCTTTGGCTTTTAGTAGTGGATTGTAGCTATAACTAAAGGTCTGATTTTTGTGCTTTCTATTGTGTTTCTTTTTGTTTTTTCCCTCTTTACTGCTAATTATGAATTTAGGTGTTGAATGCCTTCCTGAGACTAAGAGCGCCTTTGTATTTAGAACAATAATTGGAACATGGTAGGTATCCAATAAGTATTTGCTGAATATTAGTTTACCAGCCACCTCTCCCCTGCAAAAGAAAGGATTACTCTCATTTTCCCCTAACTTGGCTCAGTTTTTCTTTTTTACCTTTCCTTCTCTGCTGCTTAAGGGAGTGTTAGCATGATAGAAAGATTTGTGATCATTTGACTTTTCATTTCCTGAAGAGAACTGCGATGTTGACATCAGAGATTGTATGATTATCTGATTTTTAAAGTCAAATTAGATAAAATTTACGTTTAAGTTCAGAACTTGACCGTACAATTATTATTTCCATTTTAATGCCATCTGGCTGGCTAACTTACTCATGCATTTTCTCTTTACAGTAGGTAACCATGGTTATGATAATGCATTACCGGAAATGCATCCAATATTTTTAGCCCATGGTCCTGCCTTCAGAAATAATTTCACAAAAGAATCCATGAACTCTACAGATCTGTACCCATTATTGTGCTACCTCCTCAATATCACCGCCATGCCACACAATGGTTCATTCGAGAATGTCCAGGATCTGCTCAATTCAGCAACTCCAAGAACAACTCCTTATATGAAGAGTACTACACTCCCCCATGGTAGTAGCAAACCAAGAGAATATGAGCAAGAAGAGGCATATGCTTATTTCATAGGGGTCTCTCTTGGTAGCATTATAGTTGTTGTCTTCTTTGTGATTTTCATTAAACATTTAATTCGCAGTCAAATACCTGACTTACAAGATATGCAGGCTGAAATAGCTCAACCATTACTACATGCCTAATGCTTCTTTGAAATGGAGAGTTCATAATTATGTCAGTGTTTAATGGTTTCAAATTCTAGGAAACCCATTTCAGACATTTGCACAGATCATCTAGCAGTTATACACATACACAGACACAGTGTCTCTCTCTCAGATGCACACACATACATACATGGAACAAAGTACAAATACTTGCAAAGGACTAATGGTGTGCAAGTATGTCCATTTTCTATGTAGCTTAGGGGTAGATAAGATGCTGCTTTATTTGGACTTGGCACATATGCTATTACATAGCAAGTTTGCACTATTTAAAGTATCTTACATATTGCACTTTATATTACTCCCCTAATGAGTACTTTTATTTGAAATGTACTTTATGGACAATTATGTCTTATAATTTAGTTGAAAAAGATAACTTTTTATACCCATATCACAGAATACATGTTATTATGTGCTCAAACTGAATGAAATTTCCAATAATTCCTTAACAATGTAGAAATCTATCTCCTTATACTGGGAAAGCAAGAAGAAGGTGAAAACCGTTTAAAATTAAATGTGACGACTTTCGTACCTTGATTTTTGGAGAAAGGCATTCCTAACAGCAGGTTGCATCTGAGGGTATTCCTTGTCATATTTTTCCAAAGGACATGGTTTTCATTTTATTTGTCCCACAAAAGTGATTGAAATATTGATAGTTTCATTCTAAAGATAATTAATTGTTTCTGCCATAAAATTATTGCTATTTTCTGTTTAGTCATTTTACTCTGATTTCTATAAGAATGAAGGCACCATGAATATATATTTCCTATGTAGCCCAGCAATAGCCTGAATAGAAGTAAGAGATCGGGCATCATCCCAGCAATGTTTTCTCTTGTTCTGTAATTATTTGGTTCTTTGAAAACTAAATCACTATTAATCAAATTAAAAATCAAATTAGATAAAACATTTTTTTTCTCTTTTTATTCTTTTGGCAACATGTCATAACAGCACAAGCATCTTTTAGATTTTGAGCATTTGCAGATTCAGAGTTGGAAAAGAGCATAAACTGTAGTAGGTAAAACATGGGCCAGCTAAGCCTTGGAAAGAGCTGTGTGAAGCCTAAAAAGAAAAATAAAAACATATTATTAGGCAGGCCCAAGTCTGGGATGTTCACTCTGTACCCAGACAATGCTAAAGGATGCCTCGTTAGTTGCCATTGATTCTAACTCATAGCGACCCCATGTGTACAGAGTAGAACTGTTCCATAGAGTTTTCAAGGCTGTAAAAAGGTAAAAAAAAGTTGAAAAGACTAGCAAAATTGAGGCAACAGGTATTGAAACACAGAGGAGCTGAGATGATATCCCTGTTTCAAGAAATAATTGAATACACATCTGCCAAGTACTCGGTGGAATCAACGATGAATCCAATTTCACAAATAGATTTTCACCTCCTGGTTAGTATTTTTCACCTGCCTAGTCATGTCAGCCCCTCTCATTCCAACTGCCTAAAGCTGTGCTTTAGATCTCCTAAGTAATCAGGACACAAGAGGTTTGAGAGAGGCATGGTATTTCCTATGGCTTCTTAGAGGAAAGAGGAATCCTGGAAAGAAATGCTTTCCTTGAAGAAAATAGAAAACCAGTTTACAGAAACATGGCCTGTAGACAATGTGATTTAATGCATATTTATGCACCAATTGGCTAATGAGTAGCTAAAATGGCATCAGTACTCCAGAAAGAAAGGAAAAATTAGGTATGAACAACAGAAGTGACATCATTAAAAAAATATAAGTGAAATGCTTCCTAAAATAAAGGTGAACAGATCAGTTTTTTAAATGATAACACCAATCAAGAATGTTGACTCCTAATTTTTACTTCATTATACGACCTCAGTAATAGAATGGAATCATTGGAAATGGATGATAGATATAAAAGTTGAGCCTTACAGATGATAGGTAGCAAACAACCCAGGAAGCCTGGACTATGGAATATGTAAGCACTCATGTTGGCTTGCTTTGCAGCTATGAACGTATCTGCATTATTGAGCTAGTAGTATAGTGACTGAAAGGTGGTAATTAGCCCATTTTAAAGCATTACTATTCAAATACTGGAGCCCTGGTGGCACAGTGCTTAAGAGCTTGGGTGCTAAACAAAAGGTCAGCAGTTTGAATCTACCAGCCACTCCTTGGAAACCTTATGGGGCAGTTCTACCCAGTCCTATAGGGTCACTATGAGTCAGAATTGTCTCCATGGCAATGGGTTTTTTTTTTTTTTTAATTCAAATACTACCTGTACATTTAGGTTGATTGTTGCACTACGCTCATTTTAGAAGGTGATATATTACCTTAGTAAGAAGAAAGTAAATTCTGTAACATTGATGAAAAGATTAAAATTCTGACTTGAAGATTTGACTACTGAATGGTCTCTTTTATTTACAAATACTTATTTTCCTGTAAGATACCGGCAGGAGAGTTTACCTGAAGGAAAATAAAGTTTTAAACCTTGCTGGTTAACTCCAGTCACTCATCATCCTTAGTAGCTTTTTTGTTGTTGTTTTTGTCTTGCTTGTGTTCATGGACAAGATTTGTATGCAGAAAACACAAATTAGCATATGGAAATGAAATTTAGACTAGTTAAGTTTACTTCCAGAATTTTTAAAAGGTGAGAGGAATGGAGCTTTTTTTTTCCTCCTCCATTTTTGCTCAACATCTTCCTTCACCAGTCACTAACTGGTAAGATTTTTCTTATTTATTGTGTGTTTTGCAGTTTCTTCTCCCTCTGCCACCTGCCATTTAAATTTAAAATTGCTTTTAAAAAATGCTACGTGACCCTGTAGGGTGAAACTAGCACTCTATTATTAGTCTCAGTTTCTCACGAGAACCTATTATAATTAGCAAATCTAATGAAGGACCCGAGTCTTCCAGTTGTCAAATTTTTCAGTTATTCATTAAGTGAGGGGACAAAGGATCAAAAGGATCACTGAAACACCTGATTTAACGAGAGGCCTTGTAAAGTAGTGAAGTGATTTGCGGTACATATTAGTGCCAGAGCAGCATCCAGGTATCCTCATTCAATTTTTACTGCCAAACTGCAGTCCAGGTTGCTTTACTTCTGGTTCATTCTGGAGGGCAGGGGTAGGGGATGGGGTAGCCCTTTGGGCCCCCAGATCAAACCCATTGCCATAGAGTGGATTCTGATTCATAGTGACCCTAAAGGACAGAGTAGAACTGCCCCATAGGGTTTCCAAGGCTGTAAATCTTTACAGAAGCAGACTGCCACATCTTTCTCCAGGCGGTTGGTAGGTTCAAAGCACTGACTTTTTGGCTAGCAGCCGAATGCTCAACCACTGTGCTTATTGTTGTCATTAGGTGCCGTCGAGTCGGTTCCAACTCATAGTGAACCTATGTACAACAGAATGAAACACTGCCCAGTCCTGCACCATCCTCACAATCATTATGCGTGAGCTCATTGTTGCAGCCACTGTGTCAATCCATCTCATTGAAGGTCTTCCTCTTTTTCCATAACCCTCTAGTTTACCAAGCATGATATCCTTCTCCAGGGACTGATCCCTCACGATAACATGTCCAAAATATGTGAGACGTGGTCTCACCATCCTTGCTTCTAAGGAGCATTCTGGCTGTATTTCTTCCAAGACACATCTGTTCGTTCTTTTGGCAGTCCATGGTTGTCTTAGTCATCTAGTGCTGCTCCAACAGAAATATCACAAGTGGATGGCTTTACAAAGAGAAATTTATTCTCTCACAGTCCAGTAGGCTACAAGTCCAAATTCAGGGCATCAGCTCCAGGGGAACGCTTTCTCCATCAGCTCTGGAGGAAAGTCCATGTCATTAGTCTTCCTTTGGTCTGGGAGCTTATCTGTGCAGGAACCTCAGATCCAAAGGATGCGCTCTGCTCCCAGCACTGCTTTCTTGGTGGTATGAGGTTCCTTAGTCCATGATTTTTCCTTTGCTCTTGCTGTATGTTTTTGATCCTTGCTCTACTCTAAGATGTCTTTACTGTTCTATCAGGAATGGTCCATATTTGCAGCTGAGTAGCTTTCTCAGTTTTCTTCCTATTCCTATGGATGATCAGGATCCAGAGTCCTCTTTTCACATTGAAATACCTCAGATTCTTTTAGTTCAAGCTGGTGGAGCTTTTGCCAGAATAACTCTCTTAAAATTTGTCATTTGCCTATGATACTTATTGCGATTCACTCTATGTCCCCAAAGCCTCATCGGTAATTCTTTTTTGAAACAGATGTCTTTCTGTTTTGTACTAGTCACATTTCTGTGGGCTACACTCATGATTATTAGAAGACATCTTGTCTTCCTAAGAAAGACTATTAGGCACAGCCTTAAATTTTTCTGAGATCTTAACAAAAAATATTATAGTTACTATTAATTTGATCATCATTCTGAACTCATTTCTTACTGTCAGGATATTTTGCCAAGTTGTGGAAGAATTTTATTTCCCAACCCAGTGAGTCTTAAAACATCTATATTTACTCTAAATGTTTCTTAAGAACTGAACAGTTCCCTTGAGGTCATCTCTCTCTTCTCATACCTCATCATATGCTGGTTTAAAAAAAAAAAAAGTATTTTTTGGATCTTGTCTTAGGCTGGGTTCTCTAGAGAAGCAAAACCAGTAAAATGTATAAATATATATAGAGAAAGATTATATCAAGGAAACAGCTCACGTGATTGTAGAGGCTAGAACGTCCCAAGTCCGTGGATCAGGGTAGAGGCCTCTCCCAAGTCACACAGCTGCAGAAGCTGGCAAGCCCAAGATCGGAAGGTTGGAGAGTAGGGCTCCCACTCACAGGCTGTGCAGATTGATGAATCCCAGGTTCAGCAGATAAGCTGACAGCTCAAGTCCCAAGAACGGGAGATGAGCCGACCAGGAAGCAGCCACAGGATCCAGAGAGAGCAAAAAGCCAGAACGTCTGCTTATATACAGATGCGGGCCACACCCAAGGAGACTCCCTTTCATCTGATTGGCTACTCACAGTATATTCAGTCATGGGAGTGATTACATTAAAACACGGAGAATCATGGTCCAGCCAGGTTGACACACAATCTTAACCATCACAATGGTATATTCAATATTCTTTGCCAACACCATAACTCAAAGGCGTCAATTCTTATGCAGTCTTCCTTATTCACTGTCCAACTTTCGCATGCATATGAGGTGACTGAAAACACCATGGCTTGGGTCAGGTGCACCTTAGTCTTCAAGATGACATCTTTACTTTTTAACACTTTAAAGAGGTCTTTTGCAGCAAATTTGCCCAATGCAATGCGTCTTCTGATTTCTTGACTGCTGCCTCCATGGGTGTTGATGTGGACCCAAGTAAAATGAAATCCTTGACAACTTCAATCTTTTCTCCTTTTATCACGATGTTGCTTATTGGTCCAGTTGTGAGGATTTTTGTTTTCTTTATGTTGAAGTGTAATCCATACTGAAGGCTGTGGTCTTTGATCTTCATCAGTAAGTGCTTCAAGTCGTCTTCACTTTCAGTAAGCAAGGTTCTGTCATCTGCATATGGCAGGTTGTTAATGAGTCTTCCTCCAATCCCCTGATGCCTCGTTCTTCTTTATGTAGTCCAGCTTCTCGGGTTATTTGCTCAGCATTCAGAGTGAATAGGTATGGTGAAAGGTTACCTTTCCTGACTTTAAATCATGCAATATCACTTTGTTCTGTTTGATCACTGTGCTAGGAGGTGGTTAATCAAGGCTCCCACTCTTGGCAGGCTCTGTACTCCAACTTCTGTCCTTCAGCTCTGCAAGGCTCAGCTGTCTTCCAGAATGGTCAATGTCTCCAGGATAAAAATAGCCCCAAATGCTGGACTCATTTCTCAGGATTTCACTCTTCTCTGAATCTTATCCTGATAGTTCCTCAATACCTTGTGGGCAATCTGGTACTTTTAAAAGAGACATTTAAAAAACTATTTTGAACTTCTGCTCTGGACGACATTGCGTGGACCTACTCTTCCTCGCTCCTTCTGCCAAGCCAACTATAACCTTGAAAATGGTGCAAGAGACAACCAAAGGATAATTCTGAAAAGTGCTAAGAAGAAGGAGAGCTGGTTAAGAACCCTTTGATTGGAAGAGCAACACAGTGGAAGGGCTTATTGTGTACCCCTACCCAATAGAAGATAGCCACCCAGATCTGGTGTTTCCTGACCCCAGACGGAGCAACAGAAAGCAGCCAAGGTAGGCTTATTCATTCTCTGGATCAAACAGGAGCCTCTGGCAACGTCATATGAGTCTAATATCACCAGCAGGGGGTATTCGCATCATCCCCACAAGGTATCCATTGGGAGCCTTGCTAAAAGTGGACAACTGAAACATTCTCCTTTCCTGCCTCTGGACCTGAGTCTCCCTCTTTCTGCTGAGAAATACAGAGGCGGACAAGCAGAACCCGCAAGAGAGACCCAGCTATAGTAGGTGCTTCGGCGAACTTCTTTGTCCACACAGGCCTGAAACGCCCTCTCCCAGCCAGAGATAGTGAACTGAGCAGGCAATACCTAAAAAAGAGACCCACTCACAACAAGTGGCCCAATCTGGGAAGTTTCTTTGTCCCCGCAGGTCAGAGACTCTGCTTCTGCACACAGAGCCACTAGGGATGAAATAGAGGCTATCACTACAGATCCTGCAGGTATTAAAAAGTTAATAAGAGAAAACTATAAATGACTTCACGCTCATAAGTTTAACAACTTAAAAGAAATGGGCCAATTCCTCAAAAACCAAACTACCAAAACTCAATCAAGATAAAATAGACAATCTGGATAACCCTATTAAAGGAATCATAATTTAAAGGCTCTTGAAAAATTAATCTCCAGGCCCTGAAAGTTTGGGTGGAGAATTCTATCAAACATTTCCAGAAGAATTAACACCATTATTACACAGTCTCTTCCAGAAAATAGGAGAGAACAATTCTCAACTCATTTTATGAGGCCAGTATAGGGTCTCTATGAGGCGGAACTGACTTGATGGTAAAGGGTTTTGTTTTGGTTTTATTATCCTAATATCGAAACCATCCAAAGAGAAAAAGAAAACTACAAACCAATATCATGAACTTAGATACAAAAATCCTCAACATAATATTAGCAAATAAAATCTAGGAATGGTTATTATACAAGTGCAAAGACTGACTCAATGGTCAAAAATCAGTCAATGTATGGGTTAAAAGGCTTGGGACCTTAGTCTCTGGGGACAACTCGGTCAATTGGCATAACATAGTTCATAAGATAATGTTCTACATCCCAGTTTGGTGAACAGAGTCTGGGATCTTAAAAGCTTGCAAGCAGCGATCTAAGATACGACTATGGGTCTCTGCTTGTCTGGAGCAAAAGAGAATGAAGGAACCCAAAGACTCAAAGAAGAAACTAGTGCACAGGACTAATAGCCCAAGGCTTCATCTAGCCCAAGACCAGAAGAACTAGATGGTGCCCAGCTACCACTACTGACCGTTCTGACCAGGGACACATAGAAGGTCCCAGAAAGAATGAGAGAAAAATGTAGAACAAAATTCAAATTCTTAAAAAAAGACCCGAACTACTAGACCGATAGAGACTAGAGGATCCCCCAACACTATGGTCCTAAGATACCCTTTGAACTTGGAACTGAAGCCACTCCTGGAGATCACCTTTCTGCCAAATAATAGATTGGCTTATAAAATAAATAATATTACCTGTGAGTACTGTGCTCCCTTAAATAATCAACTACATGAGACCAAACAGTCAACATTTACCCTAAAGCAAAGATGGGACAGTAAAGAGGGGCAGGGAAGCTAGATTAATGGAAACAAAACAAACAGAATGAAAAATAATGAGTATGCTGACAACTGTGAAAAACATAACCAATGTCACAGAACAATTTGTATAAAAATTGTTGAATCTAATTTGCTGTGTAAACTTTCGCCTAAAACACAATAAAATACTATTTAAAAAAAAACAAAAAAAATCAGTCTATGTATTCCATCATAGAGGGGGCACTAAGCTTCTGTTAAACATGATGGAAAAGTTTGGAAATGGATTGTGGTAATGGTTATACAACAAGATGAATGTAATTAATGTCACAGAATTGTACCTGTAAACAATGTTGAAATGGCAGATGTTTATATAAATATATATGTATATTTACCACAATTTAAAAAAAATCAGCAACTAAGTCTACTCACCATAATTCCATATTATAAATTGAAGATCTTAAAATGACAGATTAAATAAACTATCAAACTAGTTTTGATCAATGTGTATTTAACATTTCTGAAATTGATTATTTTTAAGTATCTGATTTCACAATTAAAAGATCCTGAAAGAAAAAAAGAGAGAGAAATCATATGATCATCTCAACTGATGCAGAAAAAACATTTGGAAAAAAAAAAAAATCCAACGCCAACTCATGATAAAAACTCCTGGAAAACTAGTAATAGAGTGGAACTACCTGAACTTGATAAAGAGCATCTATAGAAAACCCACAGCTAACATACTTCACAGTGAAAGACTGAATGCTTTCCCTCTAAGACTGGGGACAAGGCAAGGATTCTGTTCTCACCACTCTTAATTAACATAGTACTGGAAGTTCTAGCCACTGCAATAAAGCAATAAAAAGAAATAAAAAGCATATATATTGGAAAGAAAAAATCAAACTGTATTTGAAGAAATGTCGATACCATATTATCTTAATTACTATAATTTTAGAATAGGGCTTGGCACCTGACAGAGTAACATTTGTTTTTCTTCAAGATCGTCTTGGCTATTCTTGGTCTTTTGCATTTCTGTATAGAGTCAGTTTATATATCTGCATAGAAAATAACCCTACTGGAATTCTTGGATGCAATGAATGCTCAGTGTGGTGAGAATTGCCATCTTTACAATATTGAATCTTCCAGTCTGTAAACATGATATAGCCTTCTGTTTCTTTTGGTCTTCCTTAATTTCTCTCATTACTGTGTTATAACTTTCTGTGTAGAGATTCTGCGTATGTATTGTTAGACTTATTCCTAGATATTTCATGTTTGCTCATACTAATCTAAATGTTTTAAAATGTCATTTTCTAATTGTTTTCTCTTGATATACAGCAATACACTTGATTTCTGTATTAAAAAAAAACAAACAAACTCGTTGCCGGTTGCTAAACCAAAGCTGTTGCCATCCAATTGATTCTGACTCATAACGACCCTATAGAACAAAGTACAACTGTCTCAATAGGGTTTCCAAGGAGCAGCTGGTGGATTTGAACTGCCCACCTTTAGGTTATCAGCCATAGCTATTAACCCCAGCACCATCTGTATATTGACCTTATATCCAGCAATTTTGTTAAACTCACTTATAGTTTATCTGCAGATTCTTTTGGATTTTCTATGTATACAATCATATCATCTGTGAATGTGACAGTTTTATTTATTTTTTTCCAATTCTTATATTTTTCTCTTGCTTTATTGTACTTGCTAGGACCTACAGTGCAATGTTAAATCTAAGTAGAGAGAGTAGACATACTTGCCTTATTTCTGAATTTAGGAGAAAAACATTCAATATTTCAACATTCAGTATGATATTAGCTGTAGGCCTTTTGTGGATGCCCTTTATCAGCTTGAGAAAATTCCCTTCTATTCCAAGTTTGCTGTGGTGTTTTTGGGTTTGGGTTTCTTCTTTTTTTTTTTTTTTTAAATCATAAATAGATGTTAAATTTTGCCAAATGCATTTTCCACATTAATTGAGATGATCATTTGTTTCTTTTTTCCCTATTAATGTGGAGGTTAAAATTTTCAAAAATCAAACCAGTGTTGCATTCCTGGGATAATCCCACTTATTCATGATGTATTATCCTTTTGAAATACTCCTGAATTAAATTAGCTGATTTTTTGTAAAATTTTTGTTCATAAGGACATTGGTCCATGATTTTTTCTTTTAATGTCTTTGCCAGGTTTTGGTACCAGTGTTAAGGTGCCCTCATAAAATCAGTTAGGATATATTCTTTCATCCTTTATTTTCTGTAAGAGTTTGTGTATGCTTGGTATTATTTCTTCCTCAAATGTGTGATACAACTAATCAGTGAAATCACCTAGACTTGGATTTTTCTTTGTGGGGATGTTTATGACAACAAATTAATTTGCAATAGATGTAGGCCCTATTAAGAATTTTTATTTGATTTTGTGTCAGCTCTGGTAAGTTGTATTTTTCAATGAATTTATCCATTTTCTCTAAGTTGTCAAATGTATTGACATAATATTCACTTATTATACTTTTTGATATATATAGGATCTGTAGATGATTTCTCTTATATTACTAATATTGCTAATATTTGTTCTCTCTGTTTTCCTAATCAGTCTTGCTAGGGGCTTATCCATTTTTTTAATCTGCTGAAAAAAGAAAAATTTTGGCTTTTAAAAATTTCTCTATTTGTCTTTGCCATTTCATTAATTCGATTTTATCATTTCCTTCTTTCCACTTTATTTTCTTCATCTTTTTCTAGCTTTGTAAAGTGGAAACTTAAACACTGATTTTAAACCTTATTTCCTAAGGTAGGCATTCAAGGCTATAAATTTCTAAGTACTGCTTCAGCTGCATACCTACAGAATCTGATGTTATATATTCATTATCATAATTTCAAAATATTTTCTCATTTGCCTTATGATTTCTTCCTTGACTCATAGGTTATTTAGAACTGTATTGCTTAATTTCCAAATATTTAAGATTTTTCTAGATCTTATTGCTATTGAATCTAAGTTGTGATCAACATGCAGACTTTGTAAGATTGAAATCCTTTGATATTATTTACTGAGAATTGTTTTATGGCCCAGAATATGGTCTCAGTGAAGCTTCTATGTGCACTTGAAAAGACCATGTCTTCTGCAGTTTTGGGCTGTAATCTATAAATGTCGTTTAGGTCAAGATGGTTGATACCATAACTCAGATCGTCTATATCCTTACTGATTAATTTTTGGTCTAGTTATATCAATTACTTTGAGAGGCATGTTAAAAATCTTCAGTTTTGTTTATGGATTCTGTAGCTGTAGCTCTTAACCTCTGCACCACAAGGGTTTGGCTGCAAACCAGAAGTTTGGCAGTTCGAATCCACCAGCCGCTCTTTGGAAACCCTATGGGCAGTTCTACTCTCTCGGGTAGGGTCACTATGAGTCAGAATCAACTCAACGGCAACAGTTTTAGGTACATACGCTTTTATAATTAATTGTCTTCCAGATTTCCTGATGCACTGGCCCTTTTATTCTTATGAAACCTACCTCTCTACCTCTGGAAATTTTTGTCTTGAAGACTACTTTGTCTAATACTAATAAAGGCACTGTAGCTTTCTTATTTTTAGTGTTTGCATGGTATATCATATTATCCTTTTACTCTCAATTGTCGCTTTGTATTTAAAGTGTGTTTTTTGTAAACTACATATAGTTAGGTCTTGCTTTCATCCAATCTGACAATCTCTGCCTTTTAATTGAAATAGTCTATTTATATTTAATATAATTATTGATATTGTTGGATTAGATTTTCTATTTTGCTTATTATTTTTTATATTTTTCTCACTCAGTATTGGTGTATAGTTTTTTTTTTTGATGCTGTCATTATCAGCTTTGATATCAATGTTTTATTTATCTCAAAAACTGATGTATTCCTTTTTCTAAAATACTAGTTTTATGAAGCAAATAGAGTAATGCTATCCAAACCTGATAAAGCACTTTGAAAGGTATTGGGATTATCTGGTCTTTGAAGGCTTGTCTCTTGGGTCTGATACTTTTTTGTATAATAGTTATGTTGTTGTTAGGTGCCATCGAGTTGGTTCCATCTCATAGTGACCCTATGTACGACAGAATGAAACAACGCCTGGTCCTATGCCATTCTCACAATCATTGCTATGGGTGAGCCAACTGTTGCAGCCACTGTGTCATTCCATCTCATTGAGCGTCTTCCTCTTTCTCCATGACCCTCTACCAAGCATGATGTCCTTCTCCAGGGACTGCTCCCTCCTGATAACATGTCCGAAGTATGTGAGACAAAGTCCTGCCATCCGTGCTTCTAAGGAGCATTCTAGCTGTATTTCTTCCAAGACAGACTTATTCATTCTTCTAGCAGTCCATGGTATATTCAATATTCTTCACCAACACCATAATTCAAAAGCATCAATTCATCTTCAGTCTTCCTTATTCATTGTCCAACTTTTGCATGCGTATAAGGCGATTGAAAACACCACGGCTTGGGTAAGCTGCACCTTAGTCCTCAAAGTGACATCTTTTTAACACATTAAAGAATTCTTCTGCAGCACATTTGCCCAATGCAATACACTGTTTGATTTCTTGACTGCTGCTTCCATGGGCGTTGACTGTAGATCCAAGTAAAATGAAATCCTTAACAACTTCAGTCTTCTCCATTTATCATGATGTTGCTTATTGGTTCAGTTGTGGGGATTTTTTTTATGTTGAGGTGTAATTCATACTGAAGGCTGTAGTCTTTGATCTTCATCAGTAACTGCTTCAAGTCCTCTTCACTTTCAGCAAGCAAGGTTGGGTCATCTGCATATGGCAGGTTGTTAATGAGTCTTCCTCCAATCCTGATGCCCCGTTCTTCTTCATATAGTCCAGTTTCTCAGATTATTTGCTCAGCATACAGATTGAATAAGTATGGTGAAAGGATACAAACCTGACACACACCTTTCCTGATTTTAAACCACACAGTATTTTCCTGTTCTGTTTAAAAGACTGCCTCTTGGTCTATGTAGAAGTTCCAAATGAGCACAATTAAGTGTTCTGGAATTCCTATTCTTTGCAGTGTTATCCATAATTTGTTACGATCCACCTATAACACAGTCGAATGCCTTTGTATAGTCAATAAAACACAGGTAAACATCTTTCTGGTAGTCTCTGCTTTCAGCCAAGATCCATCTGACATAAGCAGTGATATCCCTCGTTCCACGTCCTCTTCTGAATCTGGCTTGAATTTCTGGCAGTTCCCTGTCCAGTACTGCTGCAACCATTTTTTAATTTTCTTCAGCATAAATTTACTTGTGTGTGATATTAATGATATTGTTCGATAATTTCCACATTCTGTTGGATCACCTTTCTTTGGATTGGGCACAAATATGGATCTTCCAGTCAGTGGGCCAGGTAGCTGTCTTCCACATTTCTTGGCATAGACAAGTGAGTGCTTCCAGCGTTGCATCCGTTTACTGAAACATCTCAGCTGGTATTCTGTCAATTCCTGGAGCCTTGTTTTTTGCCAGTGCTTTTAGTGTAGCTTGGACTTCTTCCTTCAGTACCATCAGTTGTTGATCATATGCTATGTCCTGAAATGGTTAAACATCAACCAATTCTTTTTGGTACAGTGGCTCTGTGTATTACTTCCATCTTCTTTTGATGCTTCTTGTGTCATTCAATATTTTGCCCATAGAATCTTTCAGTATTGTAACCCAAGGCTTGAATTTTTTCTTCAGTTTTTTCAGCTTGAGAAATGCTGAGTGTGTTCTTCCTTTTAGGCTTTCCAACTCCAGGTCTTTGTATGTTGTTGTTGTTGTTAGGTGCCCTCGAGTTGGTTCCGACTCATAGTGACCCTATGTATGACAGAATGAAACACTGCCCGGTCCTGTGCCATCCTCACAATCGTTGCTAGGTTTGAGCCCATTGTTGCAGCCACTGTGTCAATCCATCACGTTGAGGGTCTTCCACTTTTTTGCTGACTCTCTACTTTACCAAGCATGATGTCCTTCTCCAGGGACTGGTCCCTCCTGATAACATGTCCAAACGTAAGACGAAGTCTCATCATTCTCGCTTCTAAGGAGCATTCGGACTGTACTTTCTTCCAAGACAGATTTGTTCATTCTTCTGGCAGTCCATAGTATATTCAGTATTCTTCACCAAGACCATAATTCAAAGGCGTCAACTCTTCTTCATTCTTCCTCAATCATTGTTCAGCTTTTGCATGCCTATGGACGACTGAAAATACCATGGCTTGGGTTAGGTGGAGCCCTGGTGGTGCAGTGGTTACACGTTCGGCCGCTAACCAAAAGGTTGGAAGTTCAAATCCACCAGCCACTCATTGGAAACGCTATGGGGCAATTTAAGTCTGTCCTATAGGGTCGCAATGAGTCAGAATCGACTGGACAGCAATGGGTTTTTTGGGTTAGGCACACCTTAGTCCTTAAAGTGACATCTTTACATTTTAACACTTTAAAGAGGTATTTTGCAGTAGATTTGCCCAACGTGACATATCTTTACATATTTCATTATAATACTTTACTTTGTCTTCTCAAGCCTATAATACTTTACTTTGTTTTCTCAAGCAACCCTTTGAAATCTTCTGTTCAGCTCTTTTACTTTATCATTTCTTCCTTTCACTTTAGCTACTCTACATTCATGAGCAAGTTTCAGAGTCTTCTGACATCTATTTTGGTCTTTTCTTTCTTTCCTGTCTTTTTAATGACCCTTTGCTTTCTTCATGTATGATGTCCTTGATGTCATCCCACAGCTCTCTGGTCTTCAGTCATTAGTGTTCAATGTGTCAAATCTATCCTTGAGATCTCTAAATTCAGGTGGGATATACTCAAGGTCATACTTTGGCTCTCTTGAACTTGTTTTCATTTTCTTCAGCTTCAGCTTGAACTTGCTTATGAGCAATTGATGGACTGTTCTGCAGTCGGCCTTTGGCCTCATTGTGACTGATGATATTGAGCTTCTCCATTGTTGCCTTCCACAGATGTAGTCTATCTGATTCCTGTGTATTCCATCTGGCAAGGTCCACCTGTATAATTAATTGTAAACTGCCATTTATGTTGTTGAAAAAAGGTATATGAAATGAATAGGTCATTGGTCTTGCAAAATTCTAGCATGCGATCTCTGGCGTCATTTCTATCACCAAGGCCATATTTTCCGACTACCCATTATTCTTTGTTTTCAACTTTCACATTCCAATCACCAGTAATTATCAATGCATCTTGATTGCATGTTTGATCAATTTCAGACTGCAGAAGTTGGTAAA
>NW_004444001.1:11924163-11984704 GCF_000243295.1 Trichechus manatus latirostris | reverse complement strand
TTTTCAACTTTCACATTCCAATCACCAGTAATTATCAATGCATCTTGATTGCATGTTTGATCAATTTCAGACTGCAGAAGTTGGTAAAAATCTTCAGTTTCCTTCTCTTTGGCATTATTGGTTGGTGCATAAATTTGAAAAATAGTCATATTAACTGGTCTTCCTTGTAGGCATATGGATATTATCCTATCACTGACATTATTGTACTTCAGGATAGATCCTGAAGTGTTCTTTTTGACAATTAATGTAACGCCATTACTCTTCATCATTTCCAGCAGAGCAGAACATATGATTGTCTGATTCATATGGCCAATTCCAGTGCATTTCAGCTCACTAATGCCTAGGATATCTGTCTTCAATCATTCCATTTCATTTTTGACAACTTGCAATTTTCCTAGATTCATACTTCGTACTTCCAATTTCTGATTATTAATGGATGTTCACAGCTGTTTCTTCTCATTTTGAGTTGTGCCACATCAGCAAATGAAGGTCCTGAAAGCTTTACTCCATCCACGTCATTAAGGTCAACTCTACTTTGAGGAGGCAGCTCCTCCCTGTCATGTTTCGAGTGCCTTCCAACCTGAGGGGCTCATCTTCCAGCTCTGTATCAGACAGTGTTCTGCTGCTATTCATAAGGTTTTCACTTGCCAGTTTTTTTAGAAGTAGATTGCCAAGTCCTTCTTCCTAGTCTGTCTTAGTCTGGAAGCTCCACTGAAACGTGTCCACAGTGGGTTACCCTGCTGGTATTTGAAATATCAGTTGCATCATAGCTTCCAGCATCACAACAACATGAAGACCACCATAGTACAACAAACTGACAGATGAGTGGTGGACAACAGTTATAACTTCCCCAATTTTTTCAACTCAGAAAATGGTCTGTTTTCATTTTCTTTCTCTACTGGAGTCCATTCTGTTCATGTGATGAATATGCCCCTTCTAGTCATGGTCTGGTTAACTCCCACAAGATGATTGGGTGGGACTATGCAATAAGGTGTGTGTGGCCCACCAAGGGATTGGACAGCCTGCTAATAATGCAAATAAGATGCATAGCACCATTGTGGGGGTGGGACCATACAAATAAGGTGCCTGGAACCCTTGTAGGGGATTGGCTACTTTTGTCATCCCTCTAGGCTTGAAGGGAGCCAATCCCAGAGGCAGAGGGGGGCCTCACTATCATCAAGATGTAGAGCCAGGAGCGGAGCGTGTCCTTTGGACACAGTCCTTACAGAGAACCTCCTAGACCCAGGAGGCAGAACTGTTAACACTGAAGATGGCATGGGACTGGCAGGCTAGGCCTGCTGACCCAGAGTGAGACAGCTGAGTACCTTTGGGCATGAAGCTTGCTGGCAAGAGTGGGGTGCCTCTGGGCACCTGTCGGCAGAGCTAAAAACCTGTGATACCTTCCCGAGTGGGGCAGAGGCCGGGCTGAGGGCCAAGGGCTGAGGCCAGGAATGAGGTCTTGGTGGCAGAGGCCAGGCCCAGTGAACGCCTGGCAGCAGCAGGCCAAAGAAAAAACTATATCCTGAGTTGTTCCTGTTACTTCCAAGTTGGTAATTGTAACCTGTTACTTCCCTAATAAACCCCTAATCTTTAACTACGGTTTGTGAGTTCTGTGTGGCCACTGCAATGAGTTAGCGAACCCAGAAGAGAAGTAGAGTGCTGTGGGAGGGGATGGCTGGTGTCAGAATAGGTAAAAAGATTGGAGAGTGGAGGTATGCTTGACTTCCTCCTCCTCATAGGATTCAGCTTTGGGTTGACGCCGACCTTGATTCTCCTCTCTCCCCTTGAAGTTAGAGGAGGTTTGACGCCATCTCATTTTTACAGTTCAATATTTTCCTGAGAAATTTTCCATTTCACCCATATTTCCAAATTTGTATTAGTGTGGCCTGAGTTAAAAATGTTCTGCTTCCCTTTTCTTTTTTTAAATCTGTGCTTTCTCTCCTTTCTTTTTGTCTTGATTAGCTTCTCTGCCTCTCATCTGACTCTTCTAGAATTGGCAGATGCCATTAGAGGCCTACCTTTGTGATTTTCTTCCTTCTGCATTTTTGTCTGTTCTTCATTTTCTTGGTAATTCTTCAGTGCCTTAGCATAGATCTTTTATATTTTGTCCATATTTCTTCAGCAAGAGGATTGGTTTGAATTACATAGTCTACGATTACTGGAAGCAGAACTCCCACATCCTTCTCAGACTTTTTTTTTTTTTTAAAGGCAGCCTTCACAGAAATGTTGGGTGTGAAAAACATCCTCCTCAGTGGAGAAATCATACAATGTGTGAATCAATAGTACTGGAACTGACCTGACAGCAAAACTTTCATAAAATGTGTTTTTGTATAGTGAGGTTATCTAGATTTGTTTGGGGGTTAATTTCTGTTGATCCTTCCTACCATCCCTGTGAAAGTGAAATTAAACATGGTAGATGTGAAAAGAACGTTGTTCAGGTGACTAGCATTTCAAATCTTTAACACAGAAAGGAGTTCTAGGGTGGAGATGTATCAGTAATTCATCATCATAGATCTGACAGTGGAAAAACTCACAACTGACAGCGGGAATCAGATTTCAGAGGTTGGAGATAAAAGATATACGTGGAAAGGTAGGAGCCCTGTACAGCAGTTTGCTCTCTGGATAGACTCTGCCTTTGCCTCCCAGGTAATTTTAACCATGGGACAAGAGTCAGAGAACCTCAACATCAACAATCACCTGCACACACGTATAAACACATATACATTAGGATACAGAACTATATACATGTGATCAGTTTGTCTGTGTGACAGGCTGCCAGGACCCAACTGATTCATTTGGATTCTCACATATTCTGTCAAGCAATGGTGTGGGGGTGGGGTGGGGGTGGAGGCTGGGAGGGTGCAATGAAGGATTGCGATGATATCCAAGCACATGCACCAAAGGTTGGGGGTGAGAAGAGAAGAAGGCATCCAAACTTCAGGAAGCAGAAGGCCCGGAAAATGGTTCTGGATCCAAGGATTTCAGCAGTACAAGCTGCACCATGAGTAGACATAATTAATTTGCTGGCATAAAGCTTTTTTTGAAGTGCTATAGAACTCTCTTCCAGAGTAAAAAAAATGCCTTTTATTCTTTTGTTTTCCCAGCTCCTAGCAGTGTTCACTGAATATAAAAACAAGAAATGAATTAATCACTGTTTTACTAGAGGAAATTGTTGAATATATATTAGACAAGATATTTGACCTTTATGGCTATGTACAAAGTTAAATACCATAACCCCCTCTCTTATCCCAGTGTTTTATAATCAGCTTTTTCAAAAATCTTCCCAATAAATGACAGTTCTTGAAGCTGTGCAAAACTACCTTGGCTTTCTTTCTGGTGATGTCATTTTGCTGGATTGTATATTTGTAGTGTTTTAAAAATTGGATTAAATGTAAGACAATTAATCCTGACCAAAAAAAAAAAAAGTATCAATGCCTGTGTGGATTTATATAGTGTTACTAAGTCATGACAACATTCTATTATAGTATGTATATTTTAAAAGTGACAAATTAAAAAATTATCAATGACATTGAAATTAAGAATTTATATTTAATAATTACAACAAGACTGTTTTGGTAGACTTTTTTCACATAAAAATTTTTAATCATAAGCAAAGTCATTAACTATGAATTCAAACAATATAGTCAAAATATTTTACTTTAACTTAAGGCACTACATATAAATTTCTTTAAAGCATACTCATGACATTTTATTTACACACTATTTTAAAAATTGACAATCACACTTCCCATCTCATCTTTGTCCTTCATTTGCAGCTTTGTGTACTCACCATGAAGTAAGTCCTCCAAATAAAAGGAATTAAATGCAATTATCTTCAAAGCTTGCTAGATACAGGTAAGAGAGGGATCCACCCAAGAACAATGAAATGTACTTGTAATCCTTCAATGTTCCAAGAACTTTAATCTTCAAATACTTATACCAAGCCCAATGGAACAATAACACAAAGCCTATATAGTCAAAACATTCAAATACATTTTATTCTATTGCTGTTTATGAGAACTTGTACATTAATAATAGCAGCAGAACTGTCCATATAATATACTTCTTATTCTGAAAGCAGTCACCCACTGAATTAATAAGAAAACACCTAATCAAAAGTTTTCCTGTTACTTTTGACTGTTGTTGTCAGAAGCAACTGAATGTTTTCTGGAGCCAAATGCTTTCTACCACTCAGAAGCATAGCAGCGTATTAGTGCATTATTTAACAAAATACATATTGAAACCTTAATGGAAAAGGCTAGCTTTACCAAAAGATTTTCTCAGTGTACTATAAGAGTCAGTGGCTTGAACAGTATAAGTTTTTAAAGACACAAATGAATTAACACAAAGTTCAATATAATAATATATTAACTTCTCTTATCAAATACTATTTTCATCCCATCAACACATACATATAAAAGCAGTTTATCTCATTTAAAATAAATCTTTTAAGAATGAAATGAAAGACAAATAGGTAAATGTCTTTTGTTGAAAGGGTTAAGACACTGACAGGCCATCCCTTCTTATTCAATCACATATAAAGCCTACTCACAGGCTGGATGCCACAGATCTGAAACGCGTAACTACCAAACAAGCTGATGCAATCACTCAAATGCACACCACTGCAAAGACCAAGATCTACTCAATTAGTATAAAATATCCTGCTACTATTCAGGATACTTGAAATTACGTCCACTCTTCAAGGAAAAAAAAAAAGCTTTCAATGTGACAGTTCAATTCTGTTATTTTTTTAAATTAAAACTCAATTAGAAAGGAATTTTTCTATTCTTTCATTCAAATCATCTCTTAACCTTTAGGATAACCATTTTATGTGAGGGAAAAAAAATCAAATAATATTTGCCAAGAAGCAATTAGTCCTATTGGTTTTATTTCGTTTATTATGCTGTTCTTAATACAATCGACTCCTATGATCAGTAGTGTGAATTACTTACACAGGGTATGGAGAGGCCTCTCAAGGGCCCCAAATACAAATGGCATCGAAGACCAGGCTCTGGAAATTAGCAGTAACCCAAGAAGATGAATTAATGTTTCACTGGTATCGTTCTTCACCATCACAAATAATAAACATCTAACTATGCTGCATATTCACTGTACATTATTTTTGCACCTGCAAAACTGTGACCAAGTTTATTTAATATTGTTAAAGCTTTAAAGATCACACTATTAATACTAATTGCTTGTCTCAAGTCCTGAGTGGTTCCTGAACCCAATTATTCCCCTAACAGATAAAATCTGGTCTGTCGCAACTCAGTTTCTTCACGTTAATTTTTAATTATTAGAAGGTACCACCTAGCAAAGGTAGGATGATAGCTCTTCAAAATAAATCCTTGACTCTGAACAAGCATGTTAAAAGATACAGAGTGATTATTTCTGTGACCCAAAGACTGGAGAATAAAGCAGAGGCAGCACTCAGGCTACTGAATGCTAAGAGTTCTGAGTTTATTCTGCCCCTTAACATATGAATGACTGAAAAAGTCAAAAGATACACGTTCCATTTTCAACTTCCTATCTGCTCTAATGCCTAAAAAGTAAGGCAAAAAGGTCTCTCTTCCTCATTCTGACCTAAGCAAAACCAGATTTGTAATCAGGTAATAAATTCCTCTGCAGCACTTGGATACCTCTTGTTACAATAAACAACATGAGAAAGTTAAAAATCGTAAAGAAAATTCATGATTTTTTTTTTTAAACTATGATTTTAACTTGCATGAGGAGAAAATAAACAAATACGAAGAGCAAAAATAACCTTTCCTGAGAGCTGTGTTTTACAGGAATGTGAAAGCCCAACTACAACCCAATTCACCTTTGACTTCCTAAGTCAAGACATCTGCGAGTTTGCACACACGCAAATACACACAGCTAGATAACTTGCACAAAAGCATTAACCAAATGCCTTCAGCACTTTTCTCTATTCTGAATTTCTTATTAGCAACTATCTTCAAAAGATAAAACTTTAAGATTTCAACAGCTTATGTGTCTTAAAAAAGACACAATGGTAACAACTGAGTCTTTATATCACAGTCTTATTTTTTTTTTAAATAGCTTTCCTTAAAATAATTTATTCATATGCTAAATTGCTTCCACTTGGTTAACCAATTTAATTAACCATTACAGAGAATTTCCTACCTCAAGTGTTTACTTGGGATACAAATTCTAGTAAATGTAAATATAAAAATATAGGAAACATTTCTTCCCTGATACACAAAATTCAAGAATTGTATTTTAAGGATTTCTGTTCTTTCATTTACAAATATACAAATTTATTAGAAATACATGCCTACTAAATTCTGGTATAGTCTTGTTTAAAGATGTATCACATCTACATCACACAAAACATACAAAAAAGCAGGAGTATTTTTCTCAAAAGATGTTTCTAGTTAGAGAAATAGATTGTGTTAACCATGAGCAATTTTAACTATGGTCAGTTATTTATATTGGCTAATGTGCCAAAACAAAATAAAAAACAAAAAATTTCAGCATGCTTGGTCTAACTGGTCTTTTAAAATAACTTTTCACAGTTATAACACCATTGCTTGGGTGTATCCTTAGTTTTGTGACTAACTGAAGACACTATAAAAAACCCCAGCACATGTTACCCAATTAAAGGATCATCATCATCATCATCTTGTAATTGAAGTCGGGAAAATGAATGTGGTACAGACAGTCTATTCTTCATGATTATTATGAGGCACGTTAGAGTGGTTAACACCAAAAGCACACCGATAACAATTCCAATGGTTTCTGGGAGATTAATGCACCACTGGTCAACTAACAAACACCTAGTATTACTAAAGGTTCCATTATTGGGGCGTGGTTTTAATCCCAGGATGTGGCACATCATTGGATAAATATCCACACTGTTAATTGTGCTGTGCTTGTAGCCTTTGTGAAATGCAGGACCGTGGGCAGCTAAAAACGGATGCATACTAGGCAATGAATTATCATAACCATGGTCACCTACTGAAAAAGAAAAAACGATGTTAGTAAACAAGATCAGAGTTTCTGTCACAAAATAACTTATTTCTAGTCCCTAGGCAGTACAAATGGTTAACACACTTAGCTGCTAACTAAAAGTTTGGCAGTTCAAGTCCCCCTAGAGGTGCCCTGGAAGAAAGGCCTGACAATCTACTTCTGAAAAATCAATCAGCCATTGAAAACGCTATGGAGCACAGCTCTACTCTGACTCACATGGGGTTGCCATGAGCTGGAATCAACTCAACAATGGATAACAGGTTCGTAGGTAGTGCGAACAGTTTGAGCTTGACTACTAACCTAAAAGTTGGTAGCTTGATCCGACCCAGCAGTACCGTGGAAGAAAAGACCTAGTGATTACATTAAGATTACAGCCAAGAAAACCCTATGGAGCAGTTCTACTCTGTAACACGTGCGATCGCTGAGCTGGAACTGACTGGACGGCAACTAACAGCAACAACAAAGTGTTTCTTGCCAGTATAATCCCCACCCATTGAAATTCTGGTTAACTGAACCAGACAGAAATCGGAAAAAAAAATTTCTATATTCTTAAACTGGGCTATACTTCCTATTTCACATCCTTCTCTCCTCCTTATCCACCACTTTCCCAATCTTTCATGGCCTCAGGCTTTAACACTTGTTCTCAATCTAATGTACTTACCTTTCACCCCTAGCCCCACTTACTTCACTTGTCAATCTCCAGCACTGTTTGCAAAAGCCTGCTGCAAACAGCACTAGTGATAGCAAGAATGGTTTCCCCAGAAGTGAGTAAGAACAGTGAATGGGGAAGAAGTGAATCTGCAGTCTCACCTATTTCAACTACTCCTGTGACACAATATAAGAAACAAGATTACATAATGTTCTACCGGTTTACTGACAGCAGGGCCAGATAACTGAGAATGCTGCAGAAAGAATTCTAGTATTGAATATGACATCTAACCAGGTGACTCCAACTTGTAAGTCTAGTAAAAGTCAGACTCAAAGAAAAAACATGTGATAGTCCTTGATATAATTCCAATACCAGATTCCTAATCTTTAGCTTTATTTTAACAAATTTTGCCTTTTACTATATACTGGAGCCCTGCTGGCATAGTGGTTAAGAGCTCAGCTGCTAACCAAAAGGTCGGCAGTTCAAATCCACGAGGTGCTCCTTGGAAACCCTGTGGGGCAGTTCTACTCTGTCCTATAGGGTCGCTGTGAGTCGGAACCGACTTGACGGCACCTAAAAACAACAACAACAACTGTACACTAGTTACATTTAATAAGCTCCCATCTTTTATACTTAGTATAGGTCACTGAGTGATGAGTATATCAGTGTTTGTTATATTATTATCTGTATGCTTGAAATACTTCATAGTAAAAAGAGCACATGCCCAATAGGATAAAAAGGCAAATATAACACTACACATACATACTATTATTTCAATAATATAAACATATATATACACGTATATGTATGTATATGTATATATACACACATATACATATATACACCATTTATATACACACATATACATATATGCACATATATTACAGAAAAAAAGATGAGGGGAAAAATTCACAAATATGTTTGCATCTTTGCATTGTGGGAGTATAAATAGTTTTTGTTCTCTTTTCCATGCTTTTCTGTATTTTCCAGGTTTTCAACAATGAGTATATAAAATAACAGAAATGTAAATAATATATAAACTCCATTGACCCCTAGGTCTTATCTTTGCCTAATGCTTCTGATCTGCTATAAACCAGTGATTTGTAAACTACAGCCAAAGGCCCAAATTCAGCCTGCCACCTGTTTTTATAAACAAAATCTCATTGGAACATAGTCATGCTGATTATTTACATATAGTCTATGGCTGCTTTTGAACCATAAAGGCAGAACTGCGTAGGTGAGACAGAGACTAGCTGGTCCAAGAGCCTAAAATATTTACTATCTGGTTCTTTATAGAAAAAGTTTTCTGACCCCTGTTACAGACCACAAAATTAGATTTTTTAAAAAAGTATTCAAATTGAATATAAAACAAGGATAAGTAAATTCCAAATGAGGGAAGACCTGTAACACTCTTCTATAAATTTCCTCAGTTTTAGGAAAGCTTTTGATACATGTATTTTGTTTACTTGGTTGAGTTTTGTTTAATTTCTGGTATTGCCAGTGTTCTAAATACTTGTGGCATTCAGGTAAATGATTTCATCATTGAGAAATGACATAAGACTTCTTGGACAAATTTTTTTAACACACACACAAACAAAGCAATTTGAAGTAGCTAATCCCCTTTGAGGGCAGTGGTGGTTCAGTGGTAGAATTTTTGCCTTCCATTCAGTTCTCAGCCAATGTACCTCAAGCACAACCACCACTCATCTGTCATTGAAGGCTTCTGTGTTGCTATGATGCTGAACAGGTTTCAGCAAAGCTGCCAAACTAAGACAGACTAAGAAGAAAAGCCTGCTATAATCTGCTTCCAAAAATCAGCCAATGAAAACCCCATGGATCACTATGACCTGATCCCTGCACAGGGTCACCACGAGTCGGGGACCAACGTTAAGACAGTCAAGAACAACAATCCCCTTTTACTTTGTTTCTTTATTTCTCTTTTATTTTCTACAAATCAGGAGAACCAATTTTGAAAGTTACTGATAGTAACTGCAGTTGTGGTAAGAAAGTAAAACTACACTTTCACCCTAATTAATGGTCGACCAACCTTCCAACCTAAGGGTTAAATTTTAATTATAAACCACTATCGAATGAATACATGAAAATTATCTAGTCGAAAATTGAATATCATGTAAGCATCTCTAAATCAAAGCACTATGTTAACACAGTGTCACAATTGTGATTTATCCCTAGGATACAAAAGAAAGATCCTAAATAAATACTTACATTTTCTTAATGTTTTATTTTGCACAATTGTCCAGCCTTCATCAGCAACCAAAATAATAGGCTGAATGCGGTCATTATGTTGGTAATGAAATCTTGCAGGAATATCTTCCTTGAGATAAACGTTCATGTGAGGGTTACAGATTTTCAGTTTGTTATAAACCTCTGTTCTATCTGGAAAAAAAGAAACAGCAAAGAAGAAAAAGTCATGGTTGGCTGATAAGGAGACAAAAAAAAAAAAAAGGCTCTGAATAACTGGAAATAAATTCTGAACAATGACATTTACTAAGTCACTTTTTAATTCTTAAGAAACAGCAATAATAATTATGTGACAGTCTTGAGGACTGACTACACACGCATACACATGCACCTTTTTATATTTTATACACTCCACATACACACGCACAGGCATGCACACATATATCTCTTTTTCACTCTGGATTATCGCTGGTGGACTTTTATAGAAAGGGGACAATTTTCATGTCTAGCTTTCTAAGGAAACATAAACTTACTACAAAATCAGTAGAAGAAAGGTATATCTCACACAAAAATCCCAGATGTTTTTAAGGATATATATTCCCTCTTTCCATTAGTGTGAATAATTAAGAAATTTTATTTCAAAATGCAAAGAAATAATCACTTTGAACCCAAACCTTAATTCCCTAAAATTTGTAAACTATGGAAAAAAACACATAATCTCACTTTAAGTGGGTGTAATTGTATGTGATCCTGAACTACAAAAAGCCAGAAGCTCCATTATTTTACACAACTCCCCATCCTCAATTGCCCGATTCAAATAACAGCATTCTTAGGCTGAAAGTGTACTTACTTATTTTGGGAAGTATTGCAGCAACTGGGGAAACATCAATAAGAGTATAGCTTGTATGACTGATGCAGGTGTCCAAGTTTATCAGTCTTTCCTTAGAACACTGGGTCATCCCATGATCACTTGTTATGATCACATTAAGATTTTCCCACAATCCTAACACTTTGAGTTTATGGACTAGGTCACCAATATGATCATCTACTTCTTTCAACACTGTACGCATGTTTTCTTTATCTTCAGGTCCATATTTGTGGCCACCTGCATCTGGTTCTTCCCAATAGAGTGTTGCAAAGGTGACTGGTGGGTTCGAATTGCTCAGCCACATAGTAATATTATTTAGTCTCTCGTCAAATGACACTGAAGAGTTATAATTCATAAAATAGGAAGGTGTGGTATTGTGAATGAGTACATCAGTACCAGGCCACATAGCAGCAGCACTTGATCTGTTTCCCTGAAGTTGATTGGTCACCCAAATAGGTACTGCCTCATTCCACCAAAAAGGATCCTTGTCATTCAAGTCAGAAAAATGTTTCTTTGTGATTACATCATACATGGAGTTAGCCACAATGCCATGGCTTTCTTCATACAAGCCTGTGACAATACTGTAGTGGTTTGGAAATGTTTTTGTGATAAAAACATTTTTAACATGTTCTACCAAGACACCTTCTTTAATAAAATTCTGAAGATGAGGAAATTCATAGTTCTGTAGATAGTCAGCTCTGAAGCCATCAAAGGAAACCAGCAGTAACTTGGGTGGCAAGCTATAAGAAGAGTTACCTCTAAAACCAGTTATAAGTCCAGAAAATATAAGTATTATTAATAACTTCATCATGAACATGTTGAAGAAGAGCAATCAGTGTTCCTAAAAAACAAACAAACATAATTTGTAAGTAGTAATGACAGGGTCGCTATGAGTTGGAATCGACTCAAAGGCAAATGGGTTTGGCTTTTGTTTGGTTTAATGATATTTGATTTCGATTAAGTTTCAGAATTTTAGCTAACGGGAGAAGGGAATCAACATTTATAAGCATTTGAGATGCCAGCTTTCCTATATCAACTTAAAAATTAAACAATGTCATTTATTGAAAGATAACTGAATAAAGCTAAATTGGAAAAAATGAAAACTGCCTTTACTTGTCTAATTTTCTATTTATATATTTCCTATCCCATCCTTACACTCTGAAGGAAAAACAGGCCATTATTAGACTCCACATAAATACTCCTATTTGGCTTTCTGAGGTTCCAGAGAAAGATTATTTATCTAGTGTAATGACTGTTAGATGCTGGTGCCCTGATGTTGCTGTTAGATGCTGTTGCCATGCTGTTGCTGTTAGATGCTGTCGAGTTGGTTCCAACTCACAGCAACCCTATGTACAACAGAACAAAACACTGCCCAGTCCTGTGCCATCCTCACAATCATTGCTATGCTTGAGCCCATTGATGCAGCCACTGTGTTAATTCATCTTGTTGAAGGTCCTCCTCTTTTTCAATGATCCTCTACTTTACCAAGCATGATGTCCTTCTCCAGGGACTGGTCCCTCCTGATAACATGTCCAAAATACGTGAGGTGAAGTCTTGCCATCCTCATTTCCAAGGAGCATTCCCGCTGTACTTCTTCCAAGACAGATTTGATCGTTCTTCTCAGAGTCCATGGTATATTCAATACTCTTTGCCAACATCATAATTTAAAGATGTCAATTCTTCTTCAGTCTTCCTTATTCATTGTCCAGCTTTCACATGCATTATGAGGCGAATGAAAATACCTGGCTTGGGTCAGGCATGCTTTAGTCCTCAAAGTGACATCTTTGCTTTTTAATACTTTAAAAAGAGGTCTTTTGCAGCAGATTGGCCCAACGAAATGTGTCATTTGACTTCCTAACTGCTGCTTCCATGGGTGTTGATTGTGGATCCAAGCAAAATGAAATCCTTGACAACTTCAATCTTTTCTCCATTTATCATGATGTTGCTTATTGGTTCAGTCGTAAGAATTTTTTGTTTGTTTATGCTGACATGTAATCCATACTGAAGGCTGTAGTCTTTGACCTTCATCAGTAAGTGCTTCAAGTCCTCTTCACTTTCAGCAAGCAAAGTTGTGTCATCTGCATAGCACAGGCTGTTTATGAATCTTCCTCCAATTCTGATGCCTCATTCCTATTCGTACAGTCCAGCTTCTTGGATTATCTGCTCACCATACTGACTAAATCAGTATAGTTAAAGGATACAACTCTGATGCACACCTTTCCTGACTTTAAACCACACATATCCCCTTGTTCTGTTCAAACGACTGCCTCTTGGTCTATGTACAGGTTCTGCATAAGCACAATTAAGTGTTTTGAAATTTCGATTCTTCACAATGTTATCCATAATTTCTTATGATCGTCAAAGTTGCATGCCTTTGCACAATCAATAAAGCACAGGCAAACATCTTTCTGGTATTCTCTGCTTTCAGCCAAGATCCATCTGACATCAGCAATGATATCCCTCATTCCACGTCCTCTTCTGCATCCAGCTTGAATTTCTGGTAGCTCCCTGATGTACTGCTGTAACTGCTTTTGAATCGTTTTCAGCATACTTTTACTTGTGTGTGATATTAATATTGTTCGATAATTTCCGTATTCTGTTGGGTCACCTTTCTTTGAAATGGGCACAAATATGGATTTCTTCCAGCCAGCTGGCCAGGCAGCTGTCCTCCACCCTGCTTGACAGAGATGAGTGAGCATCTCTAGTGCTGCATCCGTTCATTGGAACATCTCAATTGGTATTCCATCAGTTCCGGAAGCCTTGTTTTTCACCAATGCCTTCAGTGCAGTTTGGACTTCTTCCTTCAGTACCATCAGTTCTTGATTATATGCTACCTCCTGAAATGGTTGAATGTCAACCAATTCCTTTTGGTATAGTGACTCTGTGTATTCCTTCCATCTTCTTTTGATGCTTCCTGCTTCGTTCAATATTTTCCCCATAGAATCCTTCAGTATTGCAATTGGAGGCTTGAATTTGTTCTTCAGTTGTTTCAGGTTGAGAAATGCCGAGTGTGTTCTCCCCTTTTGAATTTCTAACTCCAGGTCTTTGCACATTTCGTTGTAATACTTACCTTGTCTTCTTGTGCCGCCCTTTGAAATCTTCTGTTCAGCTCTTTTACTTCATCATTTATTCCACTCCTTGTAGCTACTCCACATTCAAGAGTAAGTTTTAGAGTCTCTTCTGACGTCTATTTTGGTCTTTTCTTTCTTTCTTATCTTTTTAATGACCTCATGCTTTCTTCATGTATGATATCCTTGATGTCATTCCACAACTCGTCTATAGTTTCGGTCATCAGTGTCCATGCGTCAAATCTACTCTTGAGATGGTCTCTAAATTCAGATGGGATATACTCAAGGTCGTATTTTGGGTCTCAAGGACTTCCTCTAATTTTCTTCAGTTTCCACCTGAACTTGCATATGAGCAATTGATGATCTGTTCCGCAATCAGCCCCTGGCCTTGTTCTGACTGATGATATTGAGCTTTTCCATCGTCTCTTTCCACAGATGTAATTTATTTAATTCCTGCGTATTCCATCTGGTGAGGTCCACATGCCTCTCTAGGGTGCCCTAGACTTTCCTTTAATCTACAGAAATAGGAGGTAGAAATTCTACCATATTTTCCCCCCACCAATTCTTACTGAAAAATATTACCATAAAAAAGAGTAAGAAATAAATGGTATTTTAGAAAATGTCCCACCTCCGTCTGTACCTGCCCCAATATTCACACAAGGCTGACAACAAATGACATGACCTTGTGGGGAGCTGGATGCCAGTACCTTCTGAAGAAATCCAATAGCTGTAGAGATGAATTTTATCACCACATCCTACTTAAAACTTCCTTTTACAGTTAAAGATATAACTATTCTCCCTAATATCCTAGGCTCAGAGCTATTCCTGATTCTTCCTTCTTTTTTTATTATCCATTGATTACAAAAGCAACTTTCCTCTAATAAATCTCCCTGCCTTCAGTCTCTACCTTCTTTGATCCCCAAGAAAATGGGATATTTGACTTAGGTGGAATGAATTGCCTTAGATGGACAGGACACTTTTCTCATTTTAACAGGAAAGAAGGAGCAAAGGATAGATAAGCTAACAGGTTTGAGGTGAAGGCAGCTGCTTTCTCTGTGCTGACGAAGTAGGATTAATTATTGAGAGGGAGTAGGGTGATGAAAGTTTCAGTTTTAGGAACATGGAGAATGTCTGAAACAGCCAATCTGAAGAATGACTACCAGGAAACTTTAGGATTGGTGGGCAATGATGACAGCTGGTAACAAGAATTTTTATAGTGACACTGTTGATTGATTTTCTCTAGCAATTTGGTGGCCCTGGCATAGGCATGAACAAACAGGCAGCTGATCCTACCCAGGCTTGAGATTCTACCAGATACTAAAGGATGAAGTTGAAGATACTGACAAAAGTGTGGCTGAAATCTGAGCGGCAACAACTAAACTGAAGCTGATATAGATGTGAGAAGTAGAGAAGGGTTTGGTCTAGAGGTTGTGATGAAGTCAAGTAACTGATGTTTTGAGAGTATTCTGTAGAAATTACAAGGATGCAGGGTTGTGATCAGAGTTAGGAGAGTGAATTCTTCATTTCAAAGTAATAAGACCCTAGGTACAGCCACAGGGTATGCACCTTGAGGTCCCAAACATGAGCAGCAGTGAGGCAAGTGTGCTGGTGGGATTGCTATGAGAATTAGAAGAAGGTATGTGAAGTTATCAGCACAGTGGGTCTGGCACACAGTCGGAGCTCAATATGTGCTAAATAGTAAATATGGTAAATATGAGTCATTTCTTATAGATTCATCTTTCTTCCAACTAGACTTTCTCTTTTTAAACATACCAGATAGATGATTTGTGTACTTGTAGTCATTCAAATACTTACTGATTGAAGCTGTCATTTCTCTTTCCTTTCCTCCCAGAACCACTGACTTAAATTTTTGAAGATAAAAGCCACAAGATCTTATTTATAAAGGATCTTTGGGTCTGGAAAATTCCTACCATTTTAACATGAGATGGGCTGCCTTCTGAGTGTGATGCATGACTGGCATTGCCCGGGCCTTTCTAAGAAACTAAACACAGTATAGAGTAACAAAATCAAACCATCTCTCCAAAGGAAAGAGCAACAATCCCTAATAACTAATGAGTGGTAAAAGAGACATATACCCCACAGACACAGTCCCAGTCATATGTCAGCAATTTAAGCTAGCAAGACAGTGGTGCTTTCATTTTCATTCAGTAGTTTGTGCCCTCTGACATAGAGTTTATGTACAACCCATCTCTTCCCTCAGACAGTCATAACTGGGCTTAGCTAGACAACACTATCATGCAAGCAGCTGCCTTAGGTTCCAGCAATCTTAGAACTTGTGTAAAGAGCATGCAGGTCTCCATGAAAGTTCGGAATGAGTAAATTCCCTGGTTTCTCTCCGGGTATAGCTACTTCCCCATACTCAAATACTTTTCCCTAATAATAGAGTAGATTTAAAACAGTAAATGACATAGTATTGATGATACAGTACTTTCTCAAGGGGAATTTAAACAAAAACATTCCTTATTTACTGCCCTGGCTCTTTCCCTGAATAACCCTTGTAAAATCCCAACCAATCCCATTGTCACATAGGTGTTCTGCTGGCAAGTCAAATCTGATATATGGCAACTGAATGCATTCTCTACACCTCCAAATTTGCCCTACTTCCTTAGTTCCTTAGTCCTCTAAAACAGCTTTACCATCCTCTCAGTCACACTGAAATTTCCCAAGCACACCATTAATTCTACCTTTACATCATCTGATACAGCAGAGTAGACCGTAAGACTCATTAATCATTGTTAAACGTACAATTGTCCAGTCTCTACATCTAGAATATTCTGATTTAGAACATAGGTATAGAGTAAAGAAGTCAGGAATCTGCATTTTTTTATAAGCATTTTTAACAGCTGCGCACTCTTTTCTGTCTTCACTGTTGGCATACTTCTTAAAGCCCTCAATACCTCCTGCCCAGAACACTACGGTTTTTAAACTGACCTTCCTACCTCTATCTCCTTCACCCTTCTTATCCAACATCTGCTGCGAACTTCATCTTCCTGGGCATAGCCCTGTTCATGACACTTCCCTAATCAAAAACATTTAAAGGGTCCCCTGCCTACACATGAAGTCCAAACACCTTGGTCTGGCATTCAAGCCCCTCCATCATCTAGGCTCAACGAGCATGCAAATTACTGTGAAATAACTACAGAAATAATCATCAAGCTTAATTTCCAGTTGCTATATTTCACTGTCACAATCTGTTTGAAATGTATTACAAAGCTACACAAAAGACAATCATCGATTATCTAAGTGACCTATAACAGCTCTTTAGTAATAGTTTGTGTTTCCAGAATATCCTAAAGTTACTTCCTACACATGCAGTCTTGCCCAGAAGACACATGAATGGGCAGAAAGCACATGAAAATATGCTCAACATCATTAGACACTAGGGAAATGCAAATCAAGATCACAATGAGATACCCTTCACACCCACTATTGTTGTTATTTGCCCTCCAGTTGGCCCTGACTCACAGTGACCCCATGTACAATGGAATGAAATGATGCCAGGTCCTGTACCATCCTCATGATTGATTGTAGACTGGACTGTTGTGATCCACAGGGTTTCACTGGCTGATTTTTGGAAGACTGCCAGGCCTTTCTTCCTAGTCTTAGTCTGGAAGCTCTGCTGAAATCTGTTCAGTATCATAGCAACACATAAGCCTCCACTGACAAGACAGGTGATGGATGCGCATGAGGTGCATTGCCCAGGAATCGAACCTCAGTCTCCCAAATGGATGGTGAGAATTCTACCACTGAACCAGAATTCTGTCATCAATGCCTTCACACCCACTAGGATGGCAATAACAAAAAAGATCATAACAAGTGTTGGTGAAGATGTGGAGAGATTGGAAATTTCATACTTTGTTGGTGGGAATGTAAAATGGTACAGCCACTCTGGAAAACAGTCTGGCAGTTCTTCAAGAAGTTAAATATAGGATCACCATATAACCCAGCAATTTCACTCCTAGTTACATACTCAAGAGAAATGAAAACATATGTCCACACAAAAACTTGCACATGAGTGTTCATAACAGCATTATTAACAATAGCCAAGAAATGGGAAGAACTCAGATGTCCATCAACTGATGGCTGGATAAATAAAATATGGTATATTCATACAATGGAATATCGTGCAGCAACAAAAGGGAATGCAGTAATGACACATGCTACAACATGGATAAACTTTGAGAACATTATGCTAAGTGAAAGAAGGTAGTCACAAAAGATCACCTATTATATGATTCCACTCATGTGAAATGTCTAGAGTAGGCAAATCTATAGAGACAGAAAACAGATCAGTGGTTGTCTGCGGCTGAGGAGGGTGAGGAAGGGAGGGAATGGGGAGTAATTGCCAATGATTATGAGGTTTCTTTTTGGGGTAATGAAAATGTTCTAAAATTGATTACAGGGAGTGCATAATTCTGAAACTGTACACATTAAGCAAGTGAATTGTATGGTATGTGAATTATATCTCAATAAAACAATTATATTTATTCAAAAAAAAAAAAAAGAAGAAGAGTAAAGGAAATGATCTTAAATGCATCGGAAATGCCCTGCCACAAAACAGGAAACAGTTTTGAGGTTTCATTTTATCTAAAAAATTATGTGAATTTTGTACTCTACTTCATAAAACAGACTTGTGTTTTTATGTGAAAATGTTTTATACCATTTTCCATATTCAAAACAAAACAAAAACTTGTGTCCACCCCTCCATCACAAACAAAAAATCTTTCTTCCCCAAATCCTTGAGTGAAAAGATGCTGAGGAAACATGTGCTATTTATCCAGTGGTGCAGCAATCCCTGGAGCTCTGGAGGCACAGCAGTTAAGAGCTCGGCTGCTAACCAAAAGGTCAGCAGTTCGAATCCAACCGCCACTCCTTGGAAACCCTGTGGGACAATTCTACTCCGTCCTATAGGGTCACTATGAGTCGGAGTCGGAATCCACTCAATGGCAACGAGTTTGGCCAGTAATCCCTTAGCACACTGCTAGGATCCAAGAACCTGTGCACATACTTAGTAGCTGGAGGATCTTGGGCAGATCTAACCTCCTAGCTTTAGTTTCCTCTTGCATAAAATGGGGATGCATAAAGTGTTACAGAATACACTGTCAAAATTAGTTTCCTTTTATCTACTTTAGTAAAAAAGTGTTACATTAGAAAAAAATCTGTGGTACCATATCATTGTGAAACTATAAAATACATTAGAAATAATTTAGAGGAGTCCCTTCTTTTTAGATATGATGAAGTCAAGTCCAAGCTTAGAAAGCAAGTGTAGCTTTATTAAGCAATTACTAATTTCATACCTTCAACTCCTCAGCAAGTTTATAAGACTAGGAGATGTGGTTAAGCTCTAAACCCATTCCCATCAAGTTGATTCCAACTCATAGAGACCATACAGGACAGAGCAGAACTGCCCCATAGGGTTTCCAAGGAGCAGCTGGTGGATTCGAACTGTCCATCTTTTGGCTGCTAACCAAAATGACGGCAGCTGTAGCTCTTAACTACTGTGCCACCAGGGCTACTAAGCTCTACTAATTGTTATTAATTTCCAAACTATTAGCAGAGCTTATTCTGCCAGAACATCATAAATTAGTAGTGCCTATATCTGTCTACCTCATTCTGTTTCATTTTAACAGGAAGTGTTAAGCAATAAGCAAATCTCCACTGAGAAGTTCTCAAGTAGTTTTCAAGAAACGCAACTCAATAGTTGTTATATTACAAAATACTGGAAAATTCCATAATTTTTCAAAGCAAAAAACATCGAAGGGAAGAATAAAGCAGACCTATCTGGACTACATTCAAATATCCCAACGGCAACTGGAAGTATGAGGCTGTCATCTTCAACTTGGGACAAAACATATTCTACCCTCTTTGGGATGACTACCTTTGGGATTGCTTTCTTGCCTGATGGAATGCATGTCAGGCAACTTTGACATTCTTAGGTCATGTGAAATTTGGAGACTGGAACAGTTACAGGATATACTGAAAGACATTTGTCACCATTTGCATATCACCTATTCTGTAATACGGAAGTCTTATTCTAAGCATTATTTATAATGAAACTCTTGCTGTTAGCTGCCATCCAGTTGGCTCTCACTCACGGCGTCCTTATGTATAACAGAACATTGCCCTAGACTGCTTCATCTTCATGATCTTTGATATGTTTGAGCCCATTAGAATTCTTACACTGCTTTAAAACAGCATTACTGTCTATGCACAGATAACTCAGGTGATTACCTTTAGATTATTATTAGTTATTTTCTTAATATTCTAAGGAAAAAACATAACTTTTCCCTAAAAAGCTTTCCCAGGTCCTAAAAATTCTAGGATTCTAAATTATTCTCCAATTCTTTAGGACACACAAAATTTTTAGCAACCACCTTCAAAACAGCTATGCTTATCTTACTCTCTACATAGTAAAAAAAAAAGTCTCCAAGATGCACTCCTTGTGATTTTAACAAAATTTCTCCCAAATTCTATTTTGCAACTAATTGAACAGCAAGGATCTATATAGTTTAATTTCCTTAAAACAGACTGAAACAACCTCTGGGGAAAAAAGTAAGAAAAAAAAAAAAAGAAAACCAGAACACTAAAACTAGCAGTTCATTTCCTACAGCTCTCAGCAAGTTTTCAAGGTAGGTACACTAGATCGCCCGGTGGTTAAGCAAAGCCCTTCTGGAGTCAGATCTGGTGCAAACCCTTGGGCAAGTCACTTCATTTCTCTGAGACTGACCTCCCCCACTTGTAAAATAGGGATGCTATCTCACAGGGCTGTTGTAACAAGAAGAGGAATTGTTGTATGTAAAGTGCTATTTAGCTCACAAAAGGCAGTTAAATGTTATCTTTTATTGCTTGGTTTTCTAGGAAATTAGTTTTTAAATATAATGACACAGTCATATATCATATGATAAATTATATAAACATAAAGCCTAATCTAATATACAGACAGATGTATCTGAAGACCTCGACAGACAGTGTTCCGGTAAAATTAACGCCTTCCCTCCTGGGCGCCCGCTTCTCCCGCCCCGCCTTGCAGGTTTCGGCTACCCTCATTTTTCACCCCCGCCCTCCTTCACACCCTCTACTGCTGCTCTCCCAACTTCACTCTCTTCACCCTTAACACCAAAGCTTGCCTTTCCCTGTTCCAAACCCACCTGCTTAGTTTTCGTTCCTTTTCCCTCACCTCCCTGTTTACCCCTCGGCCCATTACTTCCCTGCCTCTCAGGGTCCCTTCGCGGACGTCCCCGCCAGCATCCCAGAGAATGTGGGGGGGGGGGGGAGGGTGATCTCACCATCTCAATTTCCAAAGCTTCCAGTGGACTAGGGGGGAGAGGCATTTCTCTCCAGAACGCGGGACGCGCTAGCCTCACACTCACCCGCCGTCGCCGATGCCGCAGCCGTCGCCGCTCGTTCCGCGCACTCGGAACCCGATGCTGGCGGAACCCAGCGCCGGCGGGCACTGGGGACAAGGAGGACCGAGACGGGGGGGGGGCGGGGAGGACCAATGCCTGACAGGCAGAGGTCTTCGTAACGCGCCTGCGCAGTAGCGGGCCTCCGCGCTGCGGTTAACTGCCGGAGCCTGCGGACGATTGCGCGCCTGAGAGCGCTCCGGAGTATGCGCAGCTGCGGGGTGCGCGACTGCAGCGCAAAAGGGCTGGGATCGCTCCGGCGGCTGTGTCTGAGACGCGTCCTCAGATTGGATGCCGCGACCAGCCTTGATGTGACTCACTTTCTGATTGGTTAGATTCCAGTACCACTGGGCGACAGGTGGCTTGGCTGAGTCAAATTACAAACGTGTTGCCTTTGAGTCGATGCAGACAGAGTAGAACTGCTCCATAGGGTTTCCAAGGAACAGCTGTTGGATTTGAACTGCTGACCTTTTGGTTAGCTGCCGAAGAAAAAAAGTTCCTTCCTCTGTCACCATGCCTCTTACCATCATAGGGCTAGGTGCCCTTCCGGTGACCTGGAACCAAGAGAGTCCTCGGAAGGCCTGGGGCAATTGCTAAACCCAAGGCCTACTGCCACTCCCAGTGGCTAATGTGCACCAGACGGCTTAGATGGCTGCGGGAAAAACGACTTTGGCTGCTTCAGGGGCCAGCACAAATCTAGGGGCGCTTCAGCAAAGTCCAGTGAGTTGAGGTAAATGTCCAGTGGTTGTAGCAAATCAGCGTCTGTCTTACTGGAGAGATAGGAATTGAACACCTTTACCTTATACGCAAAGTGGAGCCCTGGTGGTGAAGTGGTTAAGAGCTTGACTACTAACCAAAAGGTTCGCAGTTCAAATCCACCAGCTGCTCCTTGGAAACCCTATGGGACAGTTCTACTCTATCCTATAGGATCCCTATGAGTCGGAATCGACTTGACAGCAACGGGTTTAGTTTGGGTTTGACAGCAAAGTTAGGTACTAGGCAGTTTAGTGGTAAGGTTACAAGAAACACAGCTCCTGCAGTCGAGAACCAGTAATGGGTACCAGCTGAGAAGTAGGCACTTCTTTTGACAGATATGCATGTGAGATTGTGCTCCTGCATTTAACTGGAAAGTTAGTCAAACAGTCGAATGTGAATTTAAACTTACTAGCAGAAAGAGAAATCACCAGACAGAAGTAGATTTATAATTAACCATCGGGCCACACAAGCATATATTTGGTAAGGAGAGAATAATGTCTTTTTTTGTACCTGCAGTGTCTAACACAGAACCTGGATTAGAGTAAGTACTCAACTAGTTGCTATGGAGTTCATTCCATGACTTATGGTGACCCTATGTTTTCCAGAATAGACCTGCACTCCGTAGGGTTTTCATGACTGTGACCTTTTTGGAAACATCACCAGGCCTTTCTTCTGAGGTGCCTCTGCGTTCGTT
Organism: Trichechus manatus latirostris; assembly: GCF_000243295.1. Classification (NCBI taxonomy): domain Eukaryota; kingdom Metazoa; phylum Chordata; class Mammalia; order Sirenia; family Trichechidae; genus Trichechus; species Trichechus manatus. Next base: position 11,962,053 of record NW_004444001.1, on the reverse strand, counting down.
GGAACCTCCAACCTTTCAATTAGTAGTCAAGTGCAAACTGTTTGTGCCACCCAGACTCCAAAGTAAGAACTAACTGATTGTTGAATTTAATGAAACTTTTTAAGAAGCCTCAGGTTTACATCTATTAATAGCTGAGGATATTACATTTGACTGGTATTTTTCATTCATTTAATGTGTACTTTTTTGAGCAGCTGCTAGAAAGACAGTGGTGAACAAGAAGGAAAATATCCTCTTGAAGTTTGCATTTTAACAGGGGAGACAATGAACAAGTTAACAGTGTCAGATTGTGATATGTACTATGGGAAAAAAAAAAGTCACAACTAAGTTGATTCTATAACCTATAATCGATTACAAACCACAGTTGGGAAAACACTGCACTAGAAAACTAAAAAAGGACACATTGATGAGCTGTCATAGCCTGTGTACCAAGAACATACCCCTTCCCCTCCAAGTGTTTTTTGAGAGAAGCAAGTATAGATTGGAATTCGTGTTTATGCTGGAACAGTGCTTTTGGCCTGGATCCCACTGGGCAAGGTTTTTCTATGCTTTATTCTTTCCTCAAGTCAGAAATTTGTCATCTTGGTATCTTCTTTTCCATCATTCCTCAAATTCAATCCAGCTACCAATTTCTGTCAATTATATGTACAAAATATCTCATTACTTGCCATTCTGCCAGAAACTACCATAAATTTTTTTATTGCGAAAACAATTTTGATGGAAATAATTCTAGCCTAATACTACCACTAGTACAGTATCTGGGTTAGTATCCTGCAGTGATGGACCCTAGAAGTCAAGGTCTGAGGTTGATCTGCCTGATCTGAGCTTTTAGAGTACAAACATTACTAAGACCCCCAAGTCTGGAAGCAGCTGTGGAGACAATTTGAGGCTGGATGTATTCTATTGATAATTAGTTTGTGCCTTGATAAATTAATCCAGTTTCAAGCCTCAGGGTTGCCCCCGTGTTCTGGTGAATTTGAGGCATCTAGATAGCGGACTGTCAGAACTGGAAGGCATGGTAGAGACCATGAATTTCAGTCCCTAGAATCTGCCACACTTGAGTTTGAATACTTGCACTGCCTCTTGTTAATCGAGCCATCTTGGGCCAGTGTCTCAATCTATTTGAACCTCTGTTTTCTCAGCTGCAAAATGAGCCTCCTTATAGAATCAGGCTCTTAGAGTTACTATCTAAAGAAATGAGATAAAGCAAGTAAAGTACTCAGCACAGTATCTAACACATGGTAAGTGTTAGTGATTATTATCACTATGACCAGGCAATGTTCCCCAATTTGAACAATAGTCAGGAGAAGGCCAAGTTCCAGGGAAATTGATATAATGTCTAATTTAGTGGAACTTAAATTTTCTGGTATTTGGGGCATATAATTATGGATAACCTGTTTGTCTAGTCACCAGGTACATGATGGCTTAAAGAGTAGACAAAATTGACTACCATATAGGTCAGATGTGTAGTGGACTGTGTATGTGCCTGGTGCTATCAGGGAGTCCCATGTAGTCTGGTCTCCTCTAAGATAATATGGCTGGGAACAGATGAACAAAGTGACACATAAGGAACTTTTGGTGCCAAACTTTTGTTGTCCTCTATATATTTACTAGTTCAGCCACAATTGAAAACCTGTTTCAAATGGGCTTTAATAATAAAGATATTCATCGTCTCCTGGAACAGGAAGTTCAGAAGTAGGACAGGCTTCAGCACTGGATGAATTAGCAGGTCAACAATGTCATAATGTACTGGATTCTTTCTGACTCTCCAGTCAGCTATTAACCGTGTTCACTTCTTCTTCCTGTAGTGGTCAGATTGACTATCAGTAGCCACAGGAACCCTATGATTTATTTTTCCATTGGGAAATAGAAGTGGCTTCCAGGTTTTCTTTCTTGGGGAAGCCTCCCGCACCCATCTCCTTCAATCACTTTGGGTAGAACTGTGTTGCTTGCCTAAAGCAGTGGACCAATTCAGTTTCCACCTTAAGCTGAGGTCTCTGTCCCAAATTCCACTTCTTTTCTCGATGGACGTGAGGTGGAATGGATGCTGGAAAATCCACCACAAAGTCCACTGTAACTTTGTCCTAGGAATTTAATGATAATAAAAGAAAACATAATATAAACTCCTCACTTCCAATATATTTTTAGATATAAATATTGTTTTATTTAGTTAGGCTAAATAGTAACATTCATTTATAGTGTTCTCTCACCTTAGTTTTTGAAAAAAGAATTTTATTTAAATCTTAGAAGCGTAGAGAACTTTTAAACCCATTTTTCGTTAGAGATTGAAATAAATTAGAGGTAATAATATAAACCTGTCATTTACAAAGGAATGTTGTGCTCCAGAGAGAAATAACTTGGCTAAATTCACAAAAACTAATTACAACTAGAGTTTTTGCCTTCATGGGCAATATTAGAAGTGGAAGCGGTATGTCAGCGGGAGTTTCTCTTTTTCCATATCAAGACTTAGTATGTATTGATTAGCATAAAATGTTTTTAAAATCTTATCCTGTTTTTAAAATCAAAGACATAGCTCTTTATGCAATTATTTCTCTTTTAAACTCCTAATTGTGATACATAACTCATTGCTGGCAGGAAGGCATCAGAAGTTAGATGTTAACATGAAAAAGATTTCAGAGCAAAAGCCGCACACTGCCCAAAGAAAAACAATTCCTGTCTGCTGCTCAGCCCTGATTAAACAACAAAAATGCAAGTATGGAGTTAAATTTCAAATTGCTAGAACAGTATTTTAAGTTTCACTTTTAAATATATATCAAATGTTTAAAAAAAAAGTATAGGTTTATTATCTTAAATCTGAGGAAGGAAAAAGGATCTTATAAGTCATAGAACTTCAGTGATTTCAAAAGTTTATTTAACCAAAACGTACCACCCACCCCATTTTTTTCAGCAAGATTACATTTAAACCCCTTCAGGAGCAAGGGAGAATGAAGAAAACAAGATACAAAGGAAAGATTAGTCCAAAGAACTAATGGACCACAATTACCATGGCCTCCACCAGACTGAGTCCAGTACAACTTAGATGGTGCCCAGCTACCACCACTGACTACTCTGACAGGGATCACAACAGAGGGTCCCGGAGAGAGCTGGAGAAAAATGTAGAACAAAATTCTATAACTCAAAAAAAAAAAAAAAAAAAGACCAGTCTTACTGGTCTGACAGAGACTGGAGAAACCCTGAGAGCATAGCCCCCAGATACACTTACAGCTCAGAATGAAGTCACTCCTGAGGTTCGCCTTTCAGCCAAAGATTAGACAGGTGCATAAAACAGAACAAGACTAATGGGGCACAACAGCCCAGGGACAAGGACTAGAAGGCAGGAGGGGACAGGAAAGCTGGTAATAGGGAACCCAAGGTCGAGAAGGGAGAATGTGGGGCTGTTCACCAATGTCATAAAACAATATGTTTACTATTTAATGAGAAACTATTTGTTCCATAAACCTGCATCTAAAGTACAATAAAAATATTAAAAAAGAAAAAGATTACATTTGATTAATCTCAACTAAATAAGATTATAAACCATTTTTAAATATTCCTCTTCCGGGTATTATCTATCATTAACTATGTGTTAGACGTTATTCACTGTAAGGACACTTTTTCAAGTATTTAATAAAGTTGTGTTAGAAGCAGTATGAGGTCTTTTGAGGCTTTCCTATGTGCAAGGCGATGTGCTCAGTTTTTCAGAGGATATAAAAATAGCTAAGATTCAGTCCCTACTCTCAACCTGTATCTAATCCGGAAAGAGGAACGGAGAGGATGTTACTCTGCTGCTTTTTTTTTTACCCCTGTCAAGCATTCATTCCCTCTTTTCATAATGGTTCCTCTAGGGAAGCACCCTGCCTTGGCTCTTAGTCTATGGAACTTACATGGGGCTGACCGCAACTCCCCTCATATCCAGGGTGAACTTGTAGGGTGACCAGTTGTCCTGGTTTGCCCTGAACTGAGGGATTTCCCAGGGCATGGGGCTTATAGTGCTAAAACTGGAAAAGTCCTGGGCAACTGGGGTGGGTTGGTCACCCTAACTCTGATGAAGCCTGGCAAAGTAGAGCCCATTCCACTTCTTGGCCATAGAAATCGGTTCAGTGATGGGCACATGCCCCAAATTAGGCCAAAACAAACAAAAAAACTTAATCCGGAAACTTGTTGAAACTATTGGGAAAGAGTCAGTCTTTCAGCAGCAGCTGCTAAATAGGTAGAACACAAGCCTGGAGCTCCTGGTAGTTGTCATTGTCATAAAGGGAAAGCCTACCTGAGTATGAAGCCAACAGAGAGGAAAGCAGAGCCACAAAATGGAGTCTGACACCCGATGACATTGAACAGTTGGATCCAAGTTTACTTGAAACTCTACCCTGGGACTTTTCTATTACATGAGTCAATAAATTCTCCCTTTGCTTAAACTAGTTTGAGTTGGGTTTCTATCACTTATATCTGAAAAGATTTTGACAAATACGAGTGATAAGAAAAACAAACATTTGCTTGCACTGCACCATCTTGTAAGGTTTGCTGTAAGGGAGGTCCAAAAGAGGGGAAGGTTAAATCGTGCAGAAGTTAAATCCAGCTGAAGGGTTAGGTAATGGATCCAGGATGAAATGGCATTTGATTGGTTCTTGTAGATTAGATGCTGTATTAGTTTCCTATAACTGCTGTAACAAATTACCACAAATTTAGTGGCTTAAACAATACTAATTTAATATCTTGCAGTTCTAGAGTTCAGAAGTATAAAATGAGTCAGCAGAGCAGCATCCCTCTGGAGACTCTTGGGTAGAAGCCTTCTCCAGCTTCTAGATGCTGCCAGCATTCCTTGTTTCATGGCCCCACCCTCTATCTTCAAAGCTACTAGCATAGTATCTTTAAATCTCTCTGAATTCTAACTCTGCTGCTTCCCTTATAAAGACCCTTGTGATTACATTGGACCCACCCAGATAATCCAGGATAATAGCTTGTCTCAAGATCATCGACTTAATCATAGCTACAAAGTTCGTTTTACTATGTAAGGCAACGTATTCACGGATTCTGAGGATTACGATGTAGACATGTTTAGGCAGCCATTACTCAGCCTGCCACAGATGAGATTTTTGTCTGGCTGAGAGAACAGCTTAAACATAGGCACCAAGATAAGAAAGGGGGTGTGTTAGTCCTTGAAAATAATTCCATTTTCCTGGAAAATAATTAGATATTCTTGGAGTATCTTTGGGATTAAGGCTGGAAAGGCTGATTAAAACTATATTATTTCGTAGACAGAGAAGGAATTATACTAATATTGTGGGTAATAAGGTACAAAGCACTGTGCTGTTTGCATTGGGGAAATAGGAATGAGGATAACATTGTCCCTGCCCTCAAAAAGTGTACAATCTGATAGAAGAGAAAGACCTCTATAGGTAGATTGATCATGTTTATCCAGAAAAGTCCTGGTTTATGCCTGATATCCCACATAAATGTTTATAGCTTCCCTTTTTACTCTCAAAGATGTCCTAGTTTGGATGATAAAGTATATGGTCACCCTACTTAAATGCCATCATTACCCATATTTGTTGAATATTGCCAGGCAAGGACTCTGTGTTAGGACCTAAGGAAAAGCCAGAGATACAGGCAACTCTTCTGTACTGAAGGTGTTTACCATTTAGTTTTAGAGTCTAAAGATACTTAAAAAGCAATAACCAAAAAACCAAACTCACTGCCCTCAAATCAATTCTGACTCATGGTGACCCCGTATGTTACACAGTAAGACTGCTCCATAGAATTTTCTTGGCTGTAATCTTTACGGAAACAGATTGCTAGGGCTTTCTTCTGTGACACTGCTTGATAGGTTCAAACCACCAAACATTAAGTTAGTAGACGAGCACAATAAAGTGATAAGATGATACAAAAATTAATTTGTCAACAAGGGAGCTAAGCAAGGGAAACAGAAAAAAGATACTACAGACAACAAGAGCTATACGAAGAAGAGAGACATCCTCGTAGTCTGGGTGCACAGGGCAGGCTTTAGCAAGTGGGATGGACTCGTTGGAACTGCAAGTGGGGCCAGGCTTGCTCAGATGTTGAGATAGGGGAGTCACCCAGTCAAGAGGATACACTTAGATCACTTGTATTTGCCACTTGAGATAGAGAAAAATGTCACTATCTTTTGCTCAATTTCAGCATTTCATCATATCCAAGACATTATGTTAAGAAGCTATCTTAGGCTGGGTTCTCTAGAGAAGGAGAACTAGTGAAGCATACATATGTATATATAAAGAGAGAGAGAGAGATTTATCTCAAGGAAATGGCTCACATGGTTGTAGAGGCTGGCAAGTACCAAGTCCATTTCAGGCATCAGACTGGAGGCTTCTGACTCACATAGCTGCAGGGGCTGACAAACCCAAGATCAGCAGGTCAGACAGCAAGCCACTGGTTCAACGGCTACAGAGGATGACAAATCTAAGATCAGCAGGTAAGACACCAGGCTATTGACTCACAGGCTATGGAGATGATGAATCCCGAGATCAGCAGGCAATACAGCAGGCTGCTGGCTCAAGTCCCAAAAACTAGAGGTTAGAGAATGATGAGCCAAATGCAGAAACCAGAGCAAGCAGGTGAGCTTTGCCAGAACATCCATATATATGTTGGATGCAGGCCTCACCCTCAAAGAAACTCCCCTTACAACTGATTGGTTGATCACATCAGATCACATCATGGAAGATAACTACAACATTACATAATGGCCAAATTACATCATTACATAACTTCCAACTACATCATTGCATATCGGCCACACCACTGAGAGTCATGGCCCAGACAAGTTGATACACAACTTTAACCATCACAGTCTACCCCTTCTCAGCTTGGCATCTCTACACATCTCCTTAAACCATACACAATCCCTAAATAAAGACAATTACAAAGTCATACTTGCACCTAACATGATACAACACGTGTACAACCAAAAATACACTAGCTCCGTTTACATCTTTTATAAGTGATGAAAAACAAAAATATTTGATGCACACATACAAGGAAGAAATATTCATAACAATTATAGTCCTCATTTCTGCAACTGGTCATGTCATCGTAACTAGTATTTAGAAGTATCTTCTTCCAACCACCCATTCCATATTCCCTTTACCCTCAGCAAGCACCACAGCTAATTGTGGTTCTTTGCCTGGAGGGGTGACCCAAACTTTCATTCCTGAAGGGTATTGGCCATTAGTAGTCATGTCGGAATTGGGTTGCTGTAGTTTTCCATTGACTTTAATCACAGGGCATGGTAGTACTAAGAGATGCCCTAAGGGATCTCCAACTCATATGACTCGCTACAACGGGTTTGGTTTCTTCAAGGGATGTCCTGTATTCCAGACATAATCTTATTTATCTCAATTATGCAACACCAATCTGATTTCCCCTTGGTAGTCAGGATCAATACCACCAGCCAATAAAGTAACTTCCTTCTTTACCTGTGATCCAAAGGCATGAAGAGCCCAAAGTGGCCGAGTGACATTAACTTCCAGTTCAGTGGAATCTGTGGTCTGTCTCCAGGTGGGAGCGTTTCTCCCTTTGGAACTGAGACCTCTAGACCTACAGAGCATAGGGTCATGGGGACAGGAAGCAAAAATTTTTGGAGTGGGTCACTAGGAGTAATAGTGAGTGATGCCACTCTCATCTCCACCCCTTGATTCCTGGAACCATGAATCATGGCTATAGGAGAAACAGCACCATATATTGGTTGCTGGTTTAGAGCATATACAGCCTCCTGGAGAACATTGCCCCAACCTTACAAAGTATTGCCACCTAGCTCGCACTGTAATTGTGTCTTTAGGGGCCATTCCATTGTTCTATTGAGCCAGCTGCTTCAGGATGATGGGGAAAATAGAAAGACAAGTGAATTCCATGAACATGGGCCCATTACCTGGCATGAGTTTTCTCTTCCTCAGTCAACTGATCATAAGGAACTCCCCATGAAGCCATAAGTTCAGACTGGGATACAGCAGGTAATATGACAGGAGTGGTGACCATGCACATTTGGGCCACTTCCTCATGCAACTTACTTGTGCCTTCAGTTCCTGCTCAGGCACAATTTTGTATATACCACTTCTGTTTAATGATGGAATGCTGCTGTGCGCATCTGATTTTATGACTCTCTGGATCAGACAGCAGCAGGTCATGATGGGCAACTCGGGCCACATGGTGACTTGGTGGCCCATGATTAAGCATCCAACCTCTACTAAGACCCAATAACAAGCCAAAAGCTGTTTCTCAAAAGGAGGGTAGTTATCTGCTAAGGACGGCAGGACTTTGCTTCAAAATCCTAAGGCTCTGTACTGTGATTCACCAATAGGGCCCTGCCAAAGACTCCAAACAGCATCTCTACCTGCCACTGACACTTCAAGCACCAGTGGATCAGCCAGATCATATGGTCCAAGTGGCAAAGCGATTTGCATGACAACCTGATCTGTTGCAGAGCCTTCACTTGTTCTAGGCCCCACTCAAAACTAGCAGCTTTTCGAGTCACTTGATAAATAGGACAGAGTAGCACACCCAAATGAGGGGTATGTTGCCTCCAAAATCCAAAGAAGTCCACCAGGTGTTGTGCCTCCTTTTAAGTTGTAGGAAGGGCCAGATGTAACAACTTATCCTTCATTTTAAAGGGAATATCTCAACATACGCCACACAACTGGGCTCCTAGAAATTTTACTGAGGTGGAAGGAACCTGAGTTTTTGTGGAATTAATTTACCACCCTCTAACATGCAAATTGTTTACCAATAAGTCCAGAGTCATTGACACTTCCTTCTTTCTAGTTCCAACCAGCATAATGTCATCAACATAATGGACCAGTGTGGTAGGGAAAGGTGATCAAGGTCCCTGAGGACTAAATTTTGACATATGGCTGGAGAGTTGATATAGTTTTGAGGTAGGACACTGAAGGTGTATTGCAGGCCTTGCCATCTGAAGGCAAGCTGTTTCTGGTGTTCCTTTGAAACCAGAATTGAGAAAAAGTCATTGGCCAGATCAATAGCTGCATATCAGGTACCAGGAGATGTACTCATTTGTTCAAGCAATGAAACCACATCTGGAACAGCAGCTGCGATTGGAGTCATCACCTGGTTAAGTTTATGACAATTCACTGTCATTCTCCAAGATCCATCTGTTCTTTGCACACACCAAATGGACGAGTTGAATGGGGTTATGGTGGTAATCACCACCCCTGCATCCTTCAAGCCATTGATGGTGGCAGTAATCTCCGCAATCCCTGCAGGAATATGGTATTGATTTTGGTTTACTATTTTCCTAGGTAGGGGCAATTCTAATGGCTTCAACTTGGCTTTTCCTACCATAATAGCCCTTACTCTATTTGTCAAGGATCCAATGTAGGGGTTCTGCCAGTTGCTCAGTATATCTATTCCAGTTATGCACACCTGAATTGAAGAAATCACTACAGGATGGGTTTGGGGACACCTTGTGAGATGAACCTGAGCTAAGACTCCATTAATAACCTGACCTCCATATGCCCCCACTCTGATTGGTGGGCCACAGTGATCTTTTGGTTCTCCTGGAATTAGTGTCAGCTCAGAGCCAGTATCTAGTAATCCCTGAAAAGTCTGATTATTTCCTTTTCCCCAGTGAACAATCAGTCTCAGAAAGACCATAGATCTCTTTGGGGAATGTTGGGAGAAATATTAACAGTAAACATTTCTGGCAATGTAGTGGAGTTCTTCCTCAAGGGGACCCAGCCTCCCCTTCATTCAAAGGGTTGTGGGTCTGTAAACTGGATCAAGTCTGTGAATTGATTGAGGGGCCATGACTCTCTATTCCGGCAATTCGAGTTAGACTGTTGTTCACTTTACTTAGAATTCTTCTGCTTGTAGATCAAGTAAATATTTAGTAGACTCTCCATCTGTTTCACTCCTAGGGATTCCATGACTAAGTAGCCAACACCATAAGTCCATACCAGTCAGACTTTTCTGATGATTGCTTTCACTCTGCTGTCTATTACAGTAACCATGCCCACCTTGTCTTTTTTTATTTCAGTGCTGCCACTTGGCCCCTACCACCACGGGGTCCAATCAGCCCCACTGTAGTTAGGTGTCTAATTCAGTTAGGGCATTTCTCACTGTTAAATTTGACTTACATAAAATAGCAATCAGCAGTCTTCAAGGATGCTGGATCTCCCTTCACAAATTTGTTCTTCACCATTGTAGTAAAAGGTGTGTCCTCTAGGCATTCCATGTGTGTGACTGTAGGTCTAACCTGATAACACTCTAACATGCCAATTTCCCTAAGCCTTTGGATACCTTCTTCTATAGTATACCAAGGCAGATCTGGTACATTGACTTGAGTTAGGGTATGCTACTGCGTAATCCATGCTTCAGTGAACCAACCAAATAAACTATTAGATCTTTTCCTAACCTTTCCAGCTGAAACACTGAATGAAGCATCTGTGCTGAGTAGGCCCATATCAATAAACTCAGACTGATCCAACTTTATGTTCCTTGCACCATTATCCCACATCCTTAATAGCCATTCTCACACATATGCCCCAGGTTTCTGTCTGTATGTATTAGAAAAGTCAAACTCTTCTGGAGTGTAGTGTACCTCCTCCTGTGTCACACTTTGTACTTCCCCTTTTGGGACTCACTGGGACTTAAGTCTAGTTATAGGTGTAAAAGCAAAAATGATGGTGGGGATGAGTCCTGGGGACATTCAGCAATGTCTTGTAAGGCATCTGCCCCAGGTGATACCCAGGCAATGACTCAGATGCCACCCCAGGCGAAGACTCAGATGCTGCCCCAGCCAATATCTCAGACAAAGGCTCTTCAGACACTGGGTTAATCTTATCAGATGGCAGTGGAGGGGTTAATGGTTTTACTAGGGATAGTGGTTAGCAGACAAAGATGGAGTAATCTCTTCAGACAGGAGTAAGAGGGCTGATTCTGTTGGCTGGAATGACTCAATTGAATTTAGGGGTTCAGTGTCCCCAGCTTCCTGATCATCTGCCCATAGGTCCCCGTTCCAAGTTTCAGGACCCTATTTCTTCCCAATCAATGCCCACACTTTATCTTCAGACACCATTTGGGGTTGGGAATTCAATTGACACTGTAATTCAGCCATTCTTATGATAAGACTCTAGGTTTGGTTTTTGGCAATATCAGCTTTCTTTCAGGGCACAAGTGGCAACTTTGAGGTCTTTTATGCAGCACTTGAGCTGTGACTTTAAAGTCCTGAGCCCATCTCTTTCTTTCACCACTTTGTCTAGCGCAAGTAGAACCAACTAACCAGCTTCCTTATACTTCTCATTATGACAAAATTGTAGAAAAGTATCAAATATGTGATTTCCTAGAGCCTTGCTTCTCACCAATAGTTGATCTATTGGTAGTGATATTTTGTATATTAATATTGCCACCTCATGCCATGGATTAGCAATGTCCTCTTTACTACTGAAGACAGAGTCATCAGCACCTTTAAGACTAGTCAGGCTAGTCTTAAATAACTTTAGATAACTCATCATTACAATTTTTTTTTCTCTAGAACCACTCTCTGTACCAAATGTCTTAGGCTGGGTTCTCTAGAGACACAAAACCAGTGAAGCATGTATATATAGACAGACAGAGAGAGAGAGAGAGAGATTTATCTCAATGAAATTGCTCATGCAGTTGTAGAGGCTGGCAAGTACCAAGTCCATGGGTCAGGTGTGAGGCATCAGGCTGGAGGCTTCTCCTGACTCATGTAGCTGCAAGGGCTGACAAGTCTAAGATCAGCAGGTAAGACAGCAGGCTGCTGGCTTACAGGCTGCAGAGACTGACAGATCCCAAGATCAGCAGGCAGTATGGCAGGCCACTGGCTCAAGTCTCAAGAACTAGAGGTCAGATGATGATGAGCCATATGCAGGATCCAGAGCAATCAAGCGAGCTTTGCCAGAACATCCATATATATATTGGATGCAGGCCACACCCCTGAGGAAACTCCCCTTACAACTGATTGGCTGATCACATCAGATCATATCTTGGAGGATGACTACATCATTACACAACTGCCAAACTACATCATTACACAACTGCCAAACCACTGAGGATTATGGCCCCATCAAGTTGACATACAACCTTAACCATCAAAGAAGCTCTATTATTTATATACCAGTAAGAAAAATTGTTGCCAGTCACCTATGAGAAATACTGTAATTTCAGAGATGCTGAAATGTGAAGAAAAAAATTTTTTTTTTAAATCAGTGAAACAAGGTAATATGTTTTTTTAAAATTTAAAAGTTCTTGGTAAGGTAGCTCTTCTTGGGACTTAAATGAATTTAATTCCTTTAAATTTCTTTTCTTTTTTTAAATTATTTGGTGTTTCTAGTCATTTGATCATCCTATAGTTTTTCTTCCAAGAATATTCATATCTCTATTAACTATAGAACTACAACAAATGTATGTAGAATTTTATAAACATTCTTCCGAACAATGTGATTTAAGGAATTCCTTTTACCCATGATTCCTCCTAAGATCCTGCCTGAAATTTCCAGAATTAGAATAGCTTCTTTAGGGTATTTTAAAGCTGTAAATTTTAGTTGGGTTTAGCCCAGATATAGTAATATATTAGTTAAGTAACTCATTTGCATGCATTAATTTACTGTTTCCCAAACTCACCCAATCACAGAATCACCTGCGGCTTTGGTTAAAAATGTCCCAAGTTCTTCCCACGAAGATTTTGATCCAGTAAAATGTGTGTGGTGTCTGAGAACTGCTATTTTTCACAAGCACTAGGTGTCTCTTATGATGGGGCATGTCAGGAAGTATTGAATTAGGTAATAATCAGTAGCTGCCTATTATCCTTCTGTGGCACACAGTGGCATGCAGCCTCCTGCGGGAATGGGACAGAATGGGGGCACTTGGTTGGGGGAGCGGCTATTGTATGAAACATGGGGCTCTCTGCATCAAGCAGCAATGAGCCTCAGATTGGCAATGGGCAATTTGAGGTCACAAAGTGCTTAAGAAAAGGAGCCCTGGTGGTGCAGTGATTAAGCACTTGGCTGCTAACTGAATGGTTGGCGGTTCGACTCACCAGCTGCTCTGAGGGAAAAAGATGTGGCAGCCAGCTTCTACAAAGATTAAACCTGTTGCTGTCCCAAGTTGGACTCATAGTACCCTATAGGTTTCCAAGGAGCACCTGGTGGGTTTGAACTGCCAACCTTTTGGTTAGCAGCTGTAGCTCTTAACCACTATGCCACCAGGGTTTCCCTATAAAGACTATAGCCTGGGTAACCCTATGGGGGCAATTCTACTCTGTCCTACAGGGTTGTTATGAGTCATATTAGACTCGACGGCAATGGTTTTTTTTTTTTTTTATTTTGTTGTTGTTTTCTGTTAAATGCTTATGATAGGGAAGGAGGTGATGATATTAATTGAAATTTGAAGTTGTTTAGTGCTTCACAGTCTATAAAGTACTTTTACGTAAGGGTTTTACTTGATTTTCACAACAGGCCTGTGAAATAAGCATGCCCTATATACCCATGTTATGCCTAAGTCAGAGAAGTTAAGGTGCTCGCCCAAGCCCTACGGAAAGTGTCAGAACTGAGCCCCATTCCTGGTCTGACCCGGCACAGAGGCAGTAGGAGTCAGTGGAGGGAACTCTCCTCTCCTGATGCCCATCCGGCTGCGCTCTCCACTACACATCTGGAGTATCTGGCCGTCAATTTTGTCTGCTTTTCAAGCCATCCTGTACCCAGAGAGTGGAAAAACAGGTTATGCATAATCATATGCCCCAAATCCAGAAAATTTAAGTTCTGCTAAATTGGACATTACTTCAATTCCGCTAGAACTCAGGCGTCCCCTGACTATCGTGCAATCTGGGGAACATTTACCTGGTCATAGTGATAATAATTGCTGACACTTACCATGTGTTAGATACTGTGCTGAGTACTTTGCTTGCTTTATCTCATTCCTTTAGACAGTGACTCTAAGAGGTTGGTTCTATAAGAGGGCTCATTTTGCAGACAAGAAAATAGAGGCTCAAATAGTTTGAGACACTGTCCCAAGATGGCTCGGTTAACAAGAGGCAGAGCGAGTATTCAGATGTGGCAGATTCTAGGGACTGACGTACATCGTCCCTACCATCCCTTCCAGCTCTGACAGTCCTCAGATCTAGTTGCCCCAAACCTACCAAAACACAGGTACAGCCCTGTGGCTTGAAAGTGGAATGAACTTATCAAGGCACAAACCAATTATCAATAAAATACATCCTAGCCTCAAATTGTCTCCACAGCTGCTTCTAGACTTGGGAGTCTTGGCAATGGCTATTCTCTGAAAGGCCAGACCAGTAGAGTTAGTACTCAGCAATCTTGGATGCTGAGGCAAATGTACTGACAAAACAATACAGGTATATTATAGAGGAGGATGAAAAACAGCAAGTTTTTAAAAATAATTATACCCAAGACTTCCAGTAATTTCCCATTTGCATTGAGCTGCTTTGGAATGTTTCAGACTAATTTCCATCCCCAGAGACAACTGTCCCCTCTTCTTTGCCATGAGCAAATTGGCCAGGCCCTGCCCTATTTCTGACCTGTCATGAATGCAGTCTGTCTTACTTAACCTAAGGCATCTGGGACAGTTATTCCTTTTATGAGTAGTGGGGCATACATTTGCCCGCCTACACTTTCTGCCTCTGGTATGTATTGGGAAGTTGCTTTCCTGTTGACAGTGCGTGCTGCTGGCAGGCAGAGCCCTATATAACTGTTTGAAAGAGAAGAAATAGGTGTGTGCCTCAAATTACTGTTTTTACAGGGTATTGTATGAGGTGGTGCTGAATCCTTGAATTTTTGGTAGGAAAAATATGGACTTTGATAAAAATTATTTTGGGACACATATATCCCTTTGGACTCTGAGGGTAGGATTGGTGGGATGGGGAAAGAAACAAAATCCACATTACCTACCAAAAATTCAGACACAGTCAATGACTCAGGATGCATTCCATTAATGAAAAAACATACTGACAAAAAATTAAAAGCAAAAAATAATTGGCCCAGGAAAGGACTATGTAACTGGTTTTGTTTAACACATGTAAATATGCTTGCTCCCGGCATAGGAGCCTTGGGTATTGCAACATTTTTTCATATCCATTAAAAACAAAAGGTGTACTTTCTATATTGGCATAATTTTTCAGAGATATACAGAAAGTTGCTTCTGTTAAGTTCATTTCCCTACAAGGTGTACAAAATTGGTTAGTAGTAATTTAATTGTGCTAGTGCTTACAAGAGGTAAAAACATACAAATAAACAAAAAGGTAAGTTTTAATAAATGCAACTCTTTATAGTAAAACACATAAGTTAAAAAACGTATATATATATAGTCATGACAAAATTTGAGGGCTAGAGGGGGACTACAGAGTTTGGAGCAGCTCATGCATATTGCCTGCCCAGGCCTAGGCCAGGCCTAACGGATTTCTGAAGACCCAGAAACCAATTCAGATGTTGGTAATTTGGTAAAGCAAAATATTTGGTAAGAAGGAAAATCAGAATCTGTGCTCAGCCCCAGTGTCCTGCGTCTTGAAGAAGGAGGTGGATTTCTAGCCTCTTTTGCAGGAGCCAGTGAAGGCCTGGATTCTTCCCATAGCTGCTTTAGATGATAGTGGTATTATTACTGACTCCACCCATGACAGCCCAGGCCCAAATTACACCCAGCCTCATGGTTCTGAATGGCCCTTGCACGCTTCTCAGCCACTAGCCCAGCTGCTTTCCAGAGTCAACTGCTGTGGTGCAGTCTCTAGGGATTCCATGGAGTCACCAAGCTACTCACCAAAATCTCATGTCTTCTCATATTCCTCTCTGCGTAACTCATCTTCAGTGCTCAGATATTCTTGTACCAATGGGTTGTTTTGCTACCATCCCTGGATTTTTGCCAGGGTCACCCAAAAATATGCAGAATTCCTTCAGCAAGTCATGAACCTCATACCATTTTTTCATGTCTTCCATATATTTATCAACCACCCTCAACTACTTACTTGTAACACACAGACACATGTAGAACCTCTCAGAGATTCATGAAAGATGTTCACCTGCTCGAAGAGGTGGCTGGTCTACTTGCCAGCACCATTCACCTTCTTAGCAAGGTGACCTGCCTACTGGTTGGTGCCCCACACCCACTGGCCAGTGTCACATAACTGCTTGCTGGCATCAACCACCTGTCTGCTAACAGCACCTCCCTGCCTGCTGAAGAACCCATCCACTTGCCTGGGTAACCAACATTTTTGCTGAAGAAATCCCTTGCTTCCTGATGCCACATCCTGATTCCTGACCTCACTTCTTTGCGAAACTATTCCCATCTCCCCACCTGTTTCTTATCTCCTCCAGCAATATTTCCTTGGCTCAGGTCACCTCCTCTTCTCCCCTGGATCCTGTGACACCACGTCCTGGGCTCCCTGCTTCCCTTCCTGCTGCTTCTATCTAGTCTTCACTCAGCAGCCAGACATTTTCTGTGGCTCGCCTGCTCAGACTGCACAGATAGCATCTCATCACATTCAGAATGAAAGCCAGGCTCCCTACCGTGGCTACTGATGCCTCACATCATCTGGCCCTAGACCTCAAAAAAATACCCATTGCAGTCAAGTGGATTCCAACTCAGTCGACCCTGTGAGTAGAACTTAAACCACTTAACCACTACACCACCAGGGTTCCTAGGCCTCAGTTCCCTCCAATTCACTGCCTCACACACATCTTTCTTGACAACAAACTGGCCTCCTTCTTATTCTCTCATTTCTAAAAAAAAAAAAAAAAAAAAATGAAGTTCATTCCTGCCTCAGAACAAAGCTTTGCCGCATTCCACCGTCGGAGTCACCCTCCACACAAAGCTTTGCATGTCTTACTCCCTCTCTGTATCCATTAAATCTCTATTTCAATATTAACTATCTTGGTTAATATAGCTTATACAATAGTTAGTAATGTCGAATATTTTGACAATTTCAATGATTTTAAAAACTTAAAGTTATAAGGACAAAATTTATATCAACTAATGTTCTCTTCAGAGCCCTAGCGGTTAAGAGCTATGTCTGCTAACAGAAAGGTTGGCAGTTCGAATCCACCAGCAGCTCCTTGGAAACCCTACAGGGCATTCTACTCTGTTCTATAGGGTAGCTACAAATCTGAATCAACTTGATGGCAATGGGTTTGCCGTTTTTGTTAATGTTCTTTTCAAGAAGAGCTACATGTAAGGCAACATGGTTAGATGATAATTTATCTTATTTTTCAAAGGCCTACAGGAAAAGAGATTATGTAAAAATTTTCAGAAGCCCATTCTGTTTTTAAAGATCTTAAGTATGAGTTCTGTTGAAACTAGTTATGTGGTTACAGGCAAATTCATCTATTATCTTCATGTATCTATTACTTCCCTTGTAAAGCAGAAAAATTTCTGTTTATGATGCTCAAAAAGCTGTGTGACACATGGGACATATTCATAAGAGAGAATGCTTTGAAAAAGTTTTGAACTCGTCAAACGTTTCTTGTTTATTATTTTTTTCAGCTCATCTGGATATTTTGTGCTATTTTTGAAAGTGTGTCGCTCTGTGAAGGACAGATGACAAACATTAATACTGATCCTTTACGTGACACTCTTTGTTGGATTTTGTCCCACTCTTGTTTTTCTTTCTTCTCTAAATTTTACTTTTAGTGTATGTTATGCCCATGAAGTGCTTTCTGGAATAAGGAGAAGTTACACATAAATGCATTTTAAAACAGCATTCACCCTTTGTATACTTGACTCATGCTTAAAAAAAATAATTTAGAAATACAACTACACTTTGAGCTTTATGGTGTGTATTTTAATTTTTTCTTTTGAACCTACCGTTTGAAGATGGCTGGGGTCAATTTGAATATAGGACCAAAACCAAACCCGTTGCCATCGAGCTGATTCCGACTCATAGCGACCCTACAGAACAGAGCAGAGCTGCCCCATAGGATTTCCAAGGAGCAGCTGGTGGATTTTAACTGCTGACCTTTTGGTTAGCAGCTGAACGCTTAACCACTGTGCCACCAGGGCTCCAATTTGAATATAAGGAAGCAGAAAACATTTCAATAACCTAGATATGAGTTTGTCATTCTACTACCTTACCCCCATCCCCCACACATTTTTATTTTGATGTCTCAGTGTCTGGAATGAACAAAAAATATTTCTTCCCTAAGTATAGCATAATGTATAAAATTATTATTTCTAAGGGTATTTAATTTTATGAATGACTAAGAGAGAGTTAAAGCCAAAAAGAACTGTGGAGATGATTGAACTCAACCTTGTATTTTACATGTAAGAAGCTTTAATTACCTGCTTAGTTCTAAATAGCAAATTTGAAACACCCGTTCCTTCCTGGAGCCCCGTTGGTGCAGTGGTTAAGTGCTTAGCTACTAACCGAAAGGCTGGCAGTTCAAACCCACCAGCCGCTCTGTGGGAGGAAGATGTGGCAGTCTGCTTCCATAAAGATTTACAGCCTTGGAAAACCTATGGGGCAGTTCTACTCTGTTCTATAGGGTTGCTATGAGTTGGAATCGACTTGACAGCAATGCGTTTGGTTTGGGTATTCCCTCTCAGAAGCCATTATGAAACTGTCAAATTATATCATGCTCCTCTGAATGGCTTTCTGAGACCCATTTGTACATGCTTCTGGGGTATTTTAAAAACTTTCCAGCAGCGGAGCAGTCTTGTGATCCAATTATCTTCCATCTGAGCAGATTCCTGTGTCCGGACCCCTTTGCTGAGCTGTTTGGCACAGAGTCCAGGATGACTGTGGGTCACTTGACTCAGCAGAGATTTGTCTCTTCTACAAGAGACATTTCAAACTCCCACAGCTTTCACACAGCATTCTTTGTTCCAAGGAGGATTAGGTAGGAAAGGCAAGATGTCTCAGTCTTAATCTTTTCATGCAATGGATTGTTGAGGGCCTAACTTTGTGCCAACCCAGATAAAAGTAAAGAGTTTCCTCCTGCAAGGAACTTGTAATTTAGTTATCTATCAGCTTAACTAAGAGATATATCCCCAAGCAAATTCCTGGATGGTGGTGGTTAGGAGCATGTTCTTTATTCAGTACATAAATAGGTATTTTACTGGTCTAGGTAACATGGCCAGGAGTGGCTTGGGTGATAATGAAAGTGAGTAGTTTCTCCTGTTTCACTAGTGGAGGAAAATGTAGTCTCATTAAATGTTAAATCTCCAAGTTACCTTAGAAGGTACGTAGCCCATCCCACTTGCTGTACTGCTAAGGAAGTTGAAGCCCAGAGCCAGTATCAGACCTGGAACCTCTCTCTGGGTTTCCTGTTGCAAGCCTTGAACTCTTCTCTTCACTTCCTGATAACTACCTCGGTTTTTAAGCAATAGCTCAGTGCCCTGTGGCAACTGTGCTGATGAATCTAACACCGGGTACAGAGGGCAGACCTCACCAATGTGCAGGCATCCCAGGAGGGCTTTATGGAAGGCTTCCTTGCTTTATTCATTATCAGGGTTGTGCAGTATTCTTTATCTCAAGGCAAAGTTTAGGGTGGGAAGCACTGTGAAGTTGATCTGCAGCTCATAACTCATGGTTCATAGGGTTCCAAGCCCCACTTATGCTGCAATAGTGTGCATGAATCACAATATTCAGGTGAATGGAGATGACCACCAGCAACAACAGTGATCATCTGGCACTACCTCTGTGACTGGTGCCCAACGGCTGTAATGTGTGTACACAGAAACTATGGGGAGGGCTCAATGACATAAGTTCTTCCCCAGCTCTCAAGCAAGTACTCTGGACCATGCTTCTCTGCCACCCCCACCTATCGTGTAAATTGCTGTGGCAAAGTTCCCTCACAACATATGTCTTTGCTACCCATTTCTTCCTTGCTTGTATGACCTGTCATATCTTGGGGCATGACAAGTTAACTGGCCCCATTCACAGTGGGGAGAGAGGTGCTAAGAAGATAAGAGATAAGCTGTGGATGCCAGAAGGATGTTCATTCTATCACACAGAGCCCTGGATTAGGGAGGTCCACTGTGGGATATCAGGCTTCCACTCTTGGTTGGGATTTAAGGGCAGGAGACTTGTGAGAGTAAGGGTAGGCCACCAAGTTGAGAGGTTTTTATGTGCTGGGCATGTTACCAAGAAAGTAACATGTCATGGACCCACTTATTAGATCCAGGGTATAAAATCAGGATTGGATCCTAGAAACACACCATCAAAACCAGGTACGAGGCCAGAGCTGGACCAGAAGAAAGGTTGAGTAGACACTGAGTTATAGAGTGCTAGGAAAGAGCTTTTTAAAACTCTCCTTCTTAAGGCCAGCTTTGGTTCTAGAGAATGAGAAAGGCTGTGTACAAGGGTCCCATCTATAGCAAAGGAAGCGCTGGGAAGTGGAGAAATAGGGAAGCTATGAGGTGACCATAGACACACCTGTGCTTAAATAAGGCCTATCCTAAGAATGGGCTTCTCCATACCTGTGCCTTCTGTGCCATTTCCTCTTCCACCGCTCTTGGCCAAACCTACATTGCCACTCCCCTTGCCATTTTTATGAGTTGTACTAGTCCCATTGTCGTATTTCTCCCTTAAACAGGCCCTTACATTTATGGAACATTGAGCTGGAAGGAACTGGAGGAAGAGATATATAGCAGTCACTGGTCCATAGCAAATCTTCCTAACTTCCATTACGGCAGGAAACTATTTTGCCAGTTGTTGTCCTGGACACTATGTTCCAATCATCTCAGTGATCATCTCGGAGAGGCACGTGAGACTGAAAGTGTGTGTGTCTTGAGGCAGGAGGTAGGTGGGCACAGGTAGACGATTAAGAAGAATTTCACTTTTTGTTTTATATTTTTTCATGTTGTTTGAATTTCTTACATTGTGACTGTATTTCTTATATAATTTAAAATAAAAAGTATATATAATAATAACAAAATAGAATACAATGGAGCTCATGAGTGGCACCAGTCCACTTGGGCCCCAATAAATTGCTGCCACTGTGGTCTTAGGGGCATGGAGATAGAAGACTTAAAGTGGCAGGTTAGATAAGAATGTGGGATGTAACTCTGTAGCATGAGTAACAGTACCTCCTGCAGCCTGTGCCAAGGTGAATGGGATCACCAGCCACCCTCTGGCACTCCCAGTGTGCAGGCACAAGAGCAAGGTGGGGAGAGACGTAACTCAGGGCAAATCCCAGAACCTTCTATGTCTCAATCTCCTCATCTTTAAAATGGGAGTAGGGACAATTATCAGTCCCAGCTAACTCACAGGGCTTTTGTTTTGTTTTTTCTAGGTTTGGGTTGTTTTTTTTTTTTTTTTTCCTGGTTGCTTGATATTTCCATGTATTGTATCTCTGACCTAGTGAATGAAGATTGAAACAAGGTGAGGGGTAAAAGCCAAACAATGATGACTGGAGTCAAACTGGGAGGAGATAATGAATTGGTACATGTTGCAATAACCCAGCCCTACCTGGAATCTTAGGAGAGCTAAAGGCAGGACCTAATTAACACCATTTCCAGGAAAAGAAAACTAGCTGGCATTTTGTCAGCACTGGAGACTTTTCCTGAGGTACAAATCTCTCCCTCTATGGCTGTCTTTAGAAGGCCCCACGGACAAGATTCTATGAAAATAATCACTATTCTGCCAGTCATGTTAATGAGGAAATGTGCGTTTTTAATCTGTTTCCCTTCCCTCTCTCCATGGAGCCAGGACACAGGGAATGTCAACTCAAAGGTTTATGTATCTACACATCCACCCACAATTAAATGTGCAGGGAACTGTGGGCAAGTGCATACATTTTATAATTTTTAAACTTATTTTACTGCAGAACTAACTTTATATTTTTCTGAGTTTTAAAGACATGCATGGCCTTTGTATAAATGAATGAATGAATAAATAAATAAACAAGTAGTTTAGAAATGTATAAAAAAGAAAGTGAAGTTTCTCCCACAATCCCACCACTCAGAGATAACCACTGATGTGTGACACTTTTGTGTGAGTGCATTTTTAGAAAGTTTTTTTTTTTTAACGTATATTTAAAATTTCTTTTCCTGTATAGGTAACATTAGGAAGACCCATAGCAAAATTATCGCTGTAAAGCTTTTCACCCCTTAAATGAATTATGATAATGGAGCAAATACTTATCGTCTCCTTTCCAGAAAGTCCTCCTTTTGAGGGAGGCTGTCTTCCTCGAGGCTCTCTCTTACTCACAACCTGGGAGCTGCCCTGCAGTTGATAGGGTGTTTCCACAATGTCCCAAAAAATGTTGTCAGGTAATTCTTCTGCCCCTCTTACTTGCTGCAGTTCAAACATCCTGAAGACCAAGAAGAGTGTTGCCATTTGGGTAAGACTCCTGCTCTTGGAAGTGTCACATGTTTAGAGTCCAGCGGGATACACTGTTTAATGTCTGCCTTCTTCTGGAATTTCGTATTTTGAATTGATGGTTACTGGTCTGATATTATAGCCATTTTCTGTCTCTTTCTCTAAAAAGATAAACTCTAAAATTCTAAAACTTGGGGGTGGAATCTGCCCGGTAAGTTCAGTGACGTTTGTAAACCCTCTATTCTGCCCTGTGGTGTCCCACCACCACTACCACCGCACTGGCAGCCAGTGGCAAGGGAAGCTGGTGCTGGGTCCCTGCACCTGGCCACCAGGCTCTGGAAGCTTCTCGGGCACCAGCTCTGCACTGGCACCAGGCCACACTAGCTCAGCAAACAAAGAACAATCGGCATGTTGTTCTCAACAGAGTTCACAGTGTTAAAACCCTCTGGGCCAGGCACAAACTCCCTCCTCTCTCCTCGGGTACTTTGACTTTCTAATCGACTGGGTGTTGAAGCCTGGGACTTGGGAACTTGGGACCGGGGTGGGAAGAGAAGGTAGGACGTATGGTTATGCTTTCAATGGAGAAGCACCTTCCACTCCTCTACCAGGCTGGTGAAGACCTTTCGTGGTGTTAATACTTGCAAAGGCAAGGTTCTTACTCACCTCACACACGTGGAATGAGGAATGACAAGAAAAACCTGATTTTTTTCACTATCATGACTCCTGCAATGTTATTTTTGAAATATCAAAGGTGATTTGTTTTCCAAAAAATATCTTGGTGCCTGCTCTAAGGACACGCTTAGCTTCCCCATAGGAAAATCCAGCTATGCTGACCCACCACGCACACATCAGAATTTGGGAAAGTAGTAGCAGTTTAATAGATATCAGTTTCAATAAAATTAAAATAACTTTTGCCAGTCAGATCCTGTTGTTTCTGGGAATCCAAAACTAAAGTTTGTTCTATTTATATGTGAACTCACTCATGCATCACACTTAGATAAGTATCTCTAAGAACTGGAAGAAAAAGATACCAGCAAACCTAAAGAAACTTTGCCCTAAACAGCATTCTTTCAAGTAAAACTGTATTTTCTTTGCAAGGTGAAGTCTTGCCATCCTTGCTTCTAAAGAGCATTCTGGTTGTACTTTCTTCAAGACAGATTTATTCCTTCTTCAGGC
Organism: Trichechus manatus latirostris; assembly: GCF_000243295.1. NCBI lineage: Eukaryota > Metazoa > Chordata > Mammalia > Sirenia > Trichechidae > Trichechus > Trichechus manatus. Next base: position 11,938,610 of record NW_004444001.1, on the reverse strand, counting down.
AATTCATGGTATATTCAATACTCTTTGCCAACACCACAATTCAAATGCATCAGTTCTTCTTCAGTCTTACTTTTCCATTGTGCAGCTTTCTAGTGCACGTGAGGTTACTGAAAAGACCATGGCTTGGTTAGGCTCACCTTAGTCCTCAAAGTGACATCTTTGCTTTTTAACACTTTAAAGGGGTCTTTTGCAGCAGATTTGCCCAATGCAAGACTTCATTTTATTTCTTGACTGCTGCTTCCATGGGCATTAATTGATGCAAGTAAAATGAAATCCTTGACAACTTTAATTACTTCTTAATTTAACATGATACTGCTTATCAGTCCAGTTGTAAGGATTTTTGTTTTCTTCACATTCAGGAGTAATCCATTCTGAAGGCTGTAGTCTTTGACCTTTATCAGTAAGTGCTTTAAGTTGTCTTCACTTTTGTTGGGCAAGCAAGGTTTTATCATCTGCATATCTCTGGTTGTTAATGAGTTTTCCTCCAATTCTGATGCCATGTTCTTCTTTCTATAGTCCAACTTCTTGGGTTATTGTTCAGCATACAGATTGAATAAGTAAGGTGAAAGGATATAACCTTGCCACACACCGTTTCCAGTTTTAAACCACATACTATCCCCTTGTTCTGTTAGAATGTCTGCCTCTTGATCCATGTATAGGTTCCCTATGAGCACAATTAAGTGTTCTGGAATTCCCATTGTTCATAATGCTATCCATAATCTGTTATGATCCACAAAGTCAAATGGTTTCGTGTAGTAAACATCTTTCTGGTATATTCTGCTTTTGGCTTAGATCCATCTTACAGTTGCAATGATATCCCTTGTTCCACATCCCCTTCTGACTCTGGCTTGAGTTTGTGTAGTTGTTTTTGAATTATCTTCAGCAAAATTTTGCAAGCATTTGACATTGATAATGTTCAATAATTTCCACATTAAGTTTGATAATCTTTCTTTGGAATGGGCACAAATAAAGAACAGGTAGCTGTCTTCCAGATTTCTTATAGGCAAGTAAGCACTTCCAGCATTGCATCCATTTGTTGAAGCACCTCAGTTGGTATTCTATCAATTCTTGGACGCTTGTTTTTCACCAATGCCTTCAGTGCAGCTTGGACTTCTTCCTTCAGTACCAGTGGTTCTTGATCATATACTATCTTCTGAAATGGTTGAAAGTCAAACAATTCTTTTTGGTACAGTGACTCTGTGTATTCCTTCCATCTTCTTTTGATGTTTCTTGTATTATTCAATTTTTTGTCCACAAAATTTTTCAGTATTGCAATCTGAGACTTGAATTTTCTCTTCAGTTCTTTCAGCTTGAAAAATGCTGAGTGTGTTGTTCCCTTTTGGTTTTCTAACTCCAGGTCTTTGCACATTTCATTGTAATACTTTACTTTGTCTTGTCGAGCTGCCCTTGAAATCTTCTTTTCAGCTCTTTTATTTCATCATTTCTTCCATCCGCTTTAGCTACTGTGAACTTAAGAGTAAGTTTCAGAGTCTCTTCTGATACCCATTTTGGTCTTTTCCTTCCTTTTTAGTGGCCTTTCACTTTTCTCAAGGACTCGTCTTGGAAGACACTCAAAACACAACTAAGGAAGAGCTACTGCCTCAAAGTAGAGTGACCTTAATGATGCAGAGGGAGTAAAGCCTTTGGGACTGTTGTTACTTATAAGGTTTTCATTGGCTGATTTTCGGAAGTAGATTGCCAGGCTTTTCTTCCATCTTAGTCTGGAAGCTCTGCTGAAAACTTTCCACCATGGGTGACCCTGCTGGTATTTGAAATACTAGTGGTATAGCTTCCAGTATCATAGCAACACACAAGCCACCACAGTATGACAACCTGAGAAACAGGTGATAGTTCTACAACTTTATATAAAAGGGAAAAAAAATCATATAGAAAGTATTCTTTTGCGTCTGGTTTCTGTCACTCAATACAGTACATATTGTTAGGTGTACCGGTAGTTCATATCTTTTGATTAGGAAACTTTGGCCCAATATTGATCAAGAAAGCCTTAAGGCAGACCAGGCAGTTCTGTGGGAAGCATCTTGGAGTGGGCCACAGCAGGTCTCTCTTTTGGGTAAGTCATGCTGAGACAAGTCGGCAGCCATGTCATAAGGACACTCAATGGAGTCAAGCCTTTAGATGTTTCTAGCTCCACCCGACATCTGGACTGAAATCTCATGAGACTTTCTTAGTTATCTAGTGCTGCTATAACAGAAATGCCACAAGTGGATGGCTCCAACAAAGAGAAATTTATTCTTTCACAGTTTAGGAAGCTAGAAGTCCGAATTCAGGGCATCAGCTCCAGGTGAAGGTTTTCCCTGTTAGTCATCTAGTGCTGCTCTAACAGAAATACCCCAAGTGGATGGCTTTAACAAAGAGAAATTTATTCTCTCACAGTCCAGTATGCGACAAGTCCAAATTCAGGGCATCAGCTCTAGGGGAATGCTTTCTCTCTCTGTCAGCTCTGGAGGAAGATCCATGTCATCAATCTTCTCTTGGTCTGGGAGCTTCTCTGCGCAGAAGCCTCAGGTCCAAAGGATGCACTCTGCTCCCGGCACCACTTTCTTTGTGGTGTGAGGTTCCCATGTGTCTCTGCTCGCTTCTCTCTTTTATATCTCAAAAGAGATTGCATTAAGACACTATCCAATCTTGTATACCTCATCAGTATAACCTCATCATAGTGATAGAGTTTACAACACATAAGGAAATCACATCAGATTTACAAAATGGTACACAATCATACAATACTGGGAATCATGACCCAGCCAAGTTGACAGATATTTTTTGGGGACACAACTCAATCCATGACACCCTCTCTGTCGGTTCTGAGGGAAGGACCTTGTCATCTGTCTTCCCCTGGTCTAGGGGCTTCTCAGCACAGAGAACTCGGGTCCAAAGGATGCACTCGGTTCCCAGTGCTTCTTTCTTGCTGGCATGAGGTCCCTATCTCTCTACTTGCTTCTCTTTTTATGTCTTGTAGGATAAAAGGTGATGTAGGCCACACCCCAGGAAACTCCCTTTACATCGGATCAGGGACGTGACCTGAAGCAAGGGTGTTGCATCTGACACTCTGACCCTAATCCTCTTTAACATAAACCAATCTTGCCTCATTAACCACAGGCAGAGATTAGGATTTACAACACATAGGGGAATTACATCAAATCATAAAATGGAAGACAACCACACAATAGTGGGAATCATGGCCTAACTAAGTTGAACATATTTTGGAGGAGGGGGGACACAATTCAGTCCATGACAGAGACCCTAAGCCAGTAGCTGGTAAGGAAACTGTGTACAAATATAATTTTATGTGTATATACAAATGTGCATACACATACACAAAAAGGAACCATTCTGATTTTGCTGCAGACAATCCAGAATTTACATAGATGCCCCTATATATTTTCTGTTTCTTTTGAACAGTATGAGTGCTAACAGCTAAGATTTGGAATGATGTTTTATGGGTACATAATTACTTAGGTAATAAGATGAAGCAGGGCAGGAATAAAACACATTCAAAACTAGGTTGTAGATTGACTCTAGGAATAATCCTTAAAGAGAGAAAAATAATAATCAAAAGAAGAACCTTGCAAGGGCTGCAAAGGATGTTTGTAATTGGCATTGTTAAAAAAACTGCTTATCTTATTTGTTTTTGTCCGACAAGTCTAAGAAGAAAGACATAATTAGAATTTAATTATAGTTTCCCTTAAGAAATTGAATTATTATAAAATAGAGTGAAAACGGACATGGGTTTTGGATTCACACAGACGGGTTTGGATCTGGCTTCTCCACTTATCATCTGGCTGAACTTGGACAAATTAATTTCTCTGAAATCACTTCCTTTGGGTGTAAAATAGAAAAACCAATTGCCTTATAGGGTTGTTGTGAAGATCTAATGTGCCTTGAGAGTGTCTTTCACCCTTTATTGCTTTTTTTATTTTATTAAAAAATACATAGAACAAAGCATTTGCCAATTCAACACCCCTGTTTATTTTAAAATTTAGGACTTATTAATAAACTGTAAGGAATTAAAAAAAAAGAAATTGACTCAGAAATTAATCTGACACACTTGGATAAAATATTTTGAAATATATCTTTGGAATTCAAGGCAGCTTAATCTCAGAGGTAAAATAATTGTGAAATGGGAAAAAGCCATCAGGGCAAAGAATCTGTAAAGTGCAACTTTTGCCATTAACTCCAGCCTAGATAGAAGGAAGGTGAGCTCCAGGCACAGGGTCCGTGCTGAGATTGGGCAACAGTGCCCCCTGGTGGACTGTGAATGAGGAAAACACCCACATTTTTCAAATCTTAAGGGTGGTTTTGAACTTGATCCTTTCTTGCATATTACAAGTGTTTGCTTTTGATAAAAACATGTTCATTTTTTATTGAATTATGTATCATTATTATGCATTATAGACATATTGCATTTTCCCTGATTCTACAGACTTCCTTGACTTTTACAGAGCATAAATTTTACACTTCTTCTTTAAATGATCACAGCAAACCTTAGCGGAGGAAGTTCAGTGTCAGCTGTTAGAGAGCTACAGCATTTATGTTAGCTTTATAAACACTTGTAGTGAAACCACAATGGGCCACAGCTTCATATTTTTAAAATGGATTTGACAATACCTGCCTAACTCTTTTTGTGCAAATTGTGCAAAATGCTGTCTGTAAATGTCTTTGGAAGATTGAAAGTACTACAAAGTATGAAATAATTATCAGATATCTGGGTAACTGAAAGAAAAAACTCTCAAAAATGCATAATAATAAGTGAATATTAAGTAGAACTGAGTTCCATTAACACACTAACATGTTGTGATTCCTAATATTACTTATATATTATCCTCTCCCAAGGAGCACTGGTGGCACAGCGGTTAAGCACTCTGCCACTAACTGAAAGGTCAGTGGTTTGAACTCACCAGCCACTCTGACGGAGAAAGATCTAGCAGTCGGCTTCTGTAAAGATTGTTGTTGTTGTTAGGTTCAGTCAAGTTGGTTTCAACTCATAGCAACCCTATGTACAACAACAGAACGAAATACTGGCCGGTCCTGCGCCATCCTCACAATCATTATTATGCTTGAGCCCATTGTTGTAGCCACTGTGTCAATCCATCTTGTTGAGGGTCTTCCTCTTTTTCGCTAACCGTCTACTTTACCAAGCATGATGTCCTTCTCCAGGGACTGGTCCCTCCTGATAACATGTCCAAAGTATGTGAGACGAAGTTTCATTATCTTTGATTCTAAGGAGCATTCTGGCTGTACTTCTTCCAAGACAGATTTGTTCATTCTTCTTGCAGTCCATGGTATATTGAATATTCTTTGCCAACACCATAATTCAAAGGCATCAATTCTTCTTTGATCTTCTTTATTCCTTGTCCAGCTTTCACAGGCGTGTGAGGTGATTGAAAACATCATGGCTTGGTCAGGTGCATCTTAGTCCTTAAAGTGACATCTTTGCTTTTTAACACTTTAAAGAGATCTTTTGCAGCAGATTTGCCAGGTACAATGCGTCATTTGATTTCTTGACTGTTGTTTCCATGGGCATTACTTATGGATCCAAGTAAAATGAAATCCTTGACAACTTCAGTCTTTTCTCCTTTTATCATGGTGTTACTTACTGATCCTGTTGTGAGGATTTTTGCTTTCTTTATGTTGAAGTGTAATCCATACTGAAGTCTTTGATCTTCATCAGTAAGTGCTTCAAGTCCTCTTCACTTTCAGCAAGCAAGATTGTGTCATCTGCATATTGCAGGTTGTTAATGAATCTTCTTCCAGTCCTGATGCTACATTCTTCTTCATATAGTCCCAATTCTCAGAATATTTGCTCAGCATACAGACTGAATAAGCATGATGAAAGGATCCAACCCTGACACACATCTTTCCTAATTTTAAACCATGCAGTATCCCCTTGCTCTGTTTGAACAACTGCCTCATGATCTACGGTACAGGTTCTGCATGAGCACAGTTAAGTGTTCTGAAATTCCCATTCTTCCTAATGTTATCTGTAATTTATTATGATCCACACAGTTGAGTACCTCTGCATAGTCAATAAAACACAGGTAAACATCTTTCTGGTTGGTACTCTTTGCTTTCAGCCAAGATCTGTCTGACATCAGCAAAGATATCCCTCATTCCACATCCTCTTCTGAATCCAGCTTGAATTTCTGGCAGTTCCCTGTTCATGTACTGATGTAGCTGCTTTTCAGTGATCTTCAGCAAAATTTCACTTGCGTGTGATATTAATGATGTTGTTAGATAATTTCCACTTCTGTTAGATCACCTTTCTTTGGAATGGGTACAAATATGAATCTCTATCAGTTCGTTGGCCAGGTAGCTGTCTTCCAAATTTCTTGGCATAGACAAGTGAGTGCTTCCAGGGCTGCATCTGTTTGTTGAAACATCTCAGTTGGTATTCTGTCAGTTCCTGGAGGCTTGTTTATCACCAATGCCTTCAGTGCAGCTTGGACTTCTTCCTTCAGTACCATTAGTTCTTGATCATATGCTGCCTCATGAAATGGTTGACTGTCAACCAATTCTTTTTGGTACAGTGACTCTGTGTATTCTTTCTATCTTCTTTTGATGCTCCCTGCATCTATTAAATCTTTTCCCCAGAGAATCCTTCAATATTGCAACTCAAGACTTCAATTTTTCCTTCAGTTCTTTCAGCTTGAGAAACGCCAAGTGTGCTCTTCCCTTTTGGTTTTCTAACACCAGGTCTTTGAACATTTCATTACAATACTTTGTCTTCTCGAGGCGCCCTTTGAAATCTTCTGTTCAGCTCTTTTACTTCATATTTCTTCCTTTTGCTTTAGCTACTGTATGTTCAAGAGTAAGTTTCAAAGTCTCTTTTGACATCTGTTTTGGTCTTGTCTTTCTTTCCTGTCTTTCTAATGACCCCTTGTTTTCTTTATCATGTATGATGTTCTTGATGTCATTCCACATTCCACAACTCAGTCATTAGTGTTTAATGAGTCAAATCTATTCTTTAGATGGTCTCTAACTTCAGGTGGAATATACTTAGGGTCATTCTTTGGCTGTCGTGTACTTGTTCTAATTTTCTTCAGCTTCAACTTGAACTTGCATATGAGCAATTGATGGTCTGTTCCACAGTCGGTCCCTGGCCTTTTTATGACTCATGGTATTGAGCTTTTCCATCATCTCTTTCCATAGATGTAGTCAGTTTGATTCCTGTGTATTCCATCTGGCAAGGTTCACGTTTATAGTCACCATTTACATTGGTAAAAAAGGGTATTTGCAATGAAGAAGTCATTGCTCTTGCAAATTCTATCACGTGATCTCTGGCATTATTTCTATCACTAAGGCCGTGTTTTCCAACTACTGTTGGTGGCGTAGTGGTTAAGATCTATGGCTGCTAACCAAAATGTCAGTAGTTCAAATCCACCAGCCACTCCTTGGAAACCATAAGTGGCAGTTCTACTCTGTCCTATAGGGTCGCTATGGGTCAGAATCGACTTGACAGCAATGAGTTTGGGTTTTTTGGTTTCTTCTTCTTTGTTTCCAACTTTCGCATCCTATCATCAGTAATTAGCAGTGCATCTTGATTGTATGTTTGATCAATTTTAGGCTGCAGAAGTTGGGAAAAAATCTTCAGTTTCCTCTTCTTCGGCATTAGTGGTTGGTGTGTAAATTTGAACAATAGTTGGATTAACTGGTCTTCCTTGTAGGCATATGGATATTATCCTATCACTGACAGTGTTGTACTTCAGGATAGATCTTGAAATGTTCTTTTTGACTATGAATGTGATGCCGTTCCTCTTCAATTTGTCATTCCCAGCATAGTAGACCATATAATTGTCTGATTCAAAATGGCCAATACCAGTCCATTTTAGCTCATTGATGCTTAGGATATCGATGTTTATGCATTCCATTTAATTTTTAAGGACTTTCAGTTTTCCTAGATTCATACTTGAGACATTCCACGTTCCTATTGTTAATGAATTTTTGCTGCTGTTTCTTCTCATTTTGAGTCATGCCACATCAGCTAATGAAAGTCCCGAAAGCTTGACTCCATCCACGTCATTAAGTTTAACTCTTCTTTGAGGAGGCAGCACTTCCCCAATTGTATTTTGAGTGCCTTCTGACCTCAGGGGCTCATCCTCTGGCACTGTATCAGACAATGCTTCACTGCTATTCATAAAGTTTTCACTGGCTAATTTTTTTCAGAAGTAGACAGGTCTTTCTTCCTAGTCTGTCTTAGTCTGGAAGCTCAGCTGAAACCTGTCCACCATCGGTGACCTTGCTGGTATTTGAAATACAGGTGGCATAACTTCCAGCATTACAGCAACACACAAGCACTCACAGTATGACAAACTGACAGACGTGTGGGGCCATAAAGATTACAGTCTTAGAATCCCTATGGGGCAGTTCTACTCTGTTCTGCAGGGTGGCTATGAGTAGGAATTGACTCAATAATAATGGATTTGGTTATTATCCTCCCCCAGACCCTGCCAGAACTTCTTTATTCTGAGCTCTCAAACTGAGATGGCTTAGATTTAGGAGAGAAAAGTAGGAAACGAATGCTTCCTGAACACTCTTTTGTTATCGTCAGGCTTTGATGTTTCACACATATTATGTCATTTAATCCTTCCACTAACCCTTTGAGGAAGGTGTTATCTCCATTTTTACAAGGTTCAGACATTTTAAACAATTGTGCCTAAAGTCACATAGGTAGGTAAGTGGCAGAGTCAGCATTTGAACCTGGGTCTATCTGGCACCAGTCTTTTCTTACTCCACTTTGCTAAAACAACATACAGTTCATCTTTATCCTCATTTTTCTGAAATAAGAAACATTGCAATAAGCTTATTTTTCTATCCCACAATTCTGTAATTTATCTTCTCTGCCCCCCAGACCTGCCCCCCCCGACCCAAATGTAAAACAACATATAAATATATGTAGATTAATTCGAGCGTACTGTCTGCAGATGAGGAGCCCTGGTGGTGTAGGGTTAAGCGTTAGACTGCTAACCAAAAGGTCGAGGGTTTGAACCCACCAGCCGCTCCGCGGGAGAATGATGTGGCAGTCTGCTTTTATAAAGATTTACGGCCTTGGAAATCTTTTGGGGCAGTTCTACTCTGTCCTGCAAGGTTATATGAGTCAGAATTGACTTGAAGGCAGTGGGTTTTGGGTATGTGCAGACAGGAAAATTTAAAGAGAAATCATATGCCATCTTAACTGTGCAACATATTAAGTGAGCTCTCTCCTGCTGTGAGCATTAGCGAATGTTCTCTGTAGAGTCATAATGTTACAACCTGGCATAGCAGACGGTGGGTTTCCCATTTATTGCCATGCTTGTATTTGCATTGTTGGGCCAATTCTTATTTAAACAAAATGCTTTGCCTTTTAAAAAGTCATTTGGCTCACTAATAAATCAAGATATCATTGAATCTTGTAAAAAAACAAATTAGATCAATTAATACCTGAGTGGAGCCCTGGTGGCTCAGTGGTTGAGAGCTACAGCTGCTAACCAAAAGGTCGGCAGTTCAAATCCACCAGGCACTCCTTGGAAACCCTATGGGGCAGTTCTACTGTGTCCTATAGGGTCGCTGTGAGTCTAAATCGACTTGACGGCAAAGGGTCTTTTAATACCTAAGCATTTACTCTTTGGAAAATCCTTTGATAGTCTTCTATAAATATGCTTAAATTTCATGTACATAGATTATATAATGTTAAATGAAAAATAGCAGAATACAAAGACATAATGATCCCAGTTTAAAAAATATTTATCTATGGGTAGAAAAAGGAGTAAGAATGTTAATGTAATTATCTTTTGATAGTAGAATTTCAAATGATTTTTATTATCTTTTTCTATAATGAACATGGACTACCTTTAGAATCAGAAAAAAATCTTTTTTTACACACTTCTGTCTGACAGGTTTTATTCTTTTTGTTGTTCTTCAGATGGTTTACAGAGAAAATTGATTTCTCCTTAAACAATTAATACACGTGTTCTGTGACATTAGTTGCCAACCCCGTGACATGTCAACACTCTCCCCTTCTCGACCTTGGGTTCCCCATTTCCATTCGTCCAGCTTTCCTGCCCCCCCTTCTCTTCCTTGCCCCTAGGCTGGTGTGCCCATTTAGTCTTGTATGCATGATTGAGCTACGTTTGTTATTGTTTGTTTTATGGGCCTGTCTAATCTTTGGCTGAAGGGTGAACCTCAGGAGTGACTTCAGTACTGAGTTAAAATGGTGTCCTGGGGTCATACTCTTGAGATTTTTCCAGTCTCTGTCAGACCAGTAAGCTGGTCCTTTTTTTTTTTCTTTTGTGAGTTAGAATTGTGTTCTACATTTTTCTTCAACTCTGTCTGGAACCCTCTATTGTGATCCCTGTCAGAACAGTCGGCGGAGGTAGCCTGGTACCATCTAGTTGTGCTGGACTCAGTCTGGTGGAGGCTGTGGTAGTTGTGGTCCATTAGTCGTTTGGGCTAATCTTCCCCTTGTATCTTTGGTTTTCTTCATTCTGCCTTGCTCCCGATGGAGTGGAACCGGTGGAGTATCTTAGATGGCCACTCACAAACTTTTAAGACCCCAGACGCTACTCATGAAGGTAGGATGTAGAACATTTTCTTTATAAACTATGTTATACCAGTTGAGCTAGATGTCCCCCAAGACCATGTTTCCCAGCCCTCAGCCCAGTAATTTGATCCCTCAGGGAATTTGGATGTGTCTGTAAAGTTTCTACGACTTTGCCTTGGTCAAGCTGTGCTGATTTCCCCAGTATTGTGTACTGTCATACCCTTCACCAAAGTTACCATTTATCTATTGTCTAGTTAGTGTTTTTCCCTCTGTATTTGAAGCTTATGGTTCCATGATTGACGTTTGTATCTATTTCACTCAATTTTTCCTGTCTTTGGTGCAAAGGGATGGCACCGCGCCTCTGACTATAGTGCCATGTTGGCTTCGCTTCAGAAAGAAATCTTAATACAAAAATACATGCATCTTAAATGCCATAACAGGAAACCAAGAAACTCAAAATGACAGCTGTTGTACATATTTCAAGCAAAGTTTTTTTTCTTGGGGGGTAACTTGAGGGCAGTAGCAGTGGGCAATAGTGATTAGAAAGTGTAAAACTAAAGTATGAAGGTATATCATACTTGGTGCATGCATCTCCGACTCAGTAGAATTACACGTTAAGTTCCATTTTCAAAACCTTCAGCCCTTTTCCATCTTTCCTGGATGCTTCAGAATAACAATTTGCATTATAAATGGGAAGAAGAGTACTGAGATAGACTGTTTTTGTTTTAATAACACAAATCCAAACTTCCCAGACATCTCTAGAGAAAAAAAAAAAAAAATTCCAAACTCAGGAAAGCCCTGAAACCCCTTGTCTTGGTTTGAATTATGTCCCCCCAAAAATATGTGTATCAATTTGGCTGGGCCATGATTCCCAGAATTGTGTGGTTGGCCTCCATTTTGTGATTGTAATTTTATGTTGAAGAGGATTAGGGTGGGATTGTAACACCACCCTTACCCAGGTCATATCCCTGATCCAATGTAAAGGGAGTTTCCCTAGAGTGTGGCCTGCACCACCTTTTACCTTACAAGAAATAAAAGGAAAGGGAAGAAAGCAGAGAATTGGGTACCTCATACCATCAAGAAAGCAGTGCTGGGAGCAGAGCGTGTCCTTTGGACTGGGATCCCTGCGCAGAGAAGCCCCTAGTCCAGAGGAACACCGAAGAGAAGAAGGCCAACAGAGAGAAAAAACTTCTCCTAGAGCTGATGCCCTGAATTTGGACTTTTAGCCTACTTTGACTGTGAGGAAATAAACTTCTCTTCATTAAAACCATCCGCTTGTGGTATTTCTGTTACAGCAACACTAGATGACTAAGACACCCCTCAAGTAACAAAATAAACTCCAAGATGGAGAAGTGTATTAGTGGAAGAACGTGGAGTGAAAGAGCTCAGTGGAGTCAAGTTGGCCACGGCAGAAAGCACATCGTCTTTAGACTGAATGGTGGAACAATAATCCATTAAGTTACTAAGTGAACTTACTATTTCCACCAGTTCCTTCAGCTCTCATGCAGTGTGCCTTTATCCTTGTCTGAAACAGCTTGGCTAAGAGAGTGCCCACCTATACTTTTCCCTCTTTGAAATTGACTATCGGGGTGCCTCAGTCTTTGGGAATCTGCAAGATCATCTGCTTCGAGTTGCTTCTTCCCACACTGGAGGTTCTAGAGGAGTAACAGAGAACTACTAAGGGGGTCGGACAAGGAAGCTTGGGTTGAAATGGAGACAGCAGAGGGAGGAAACTATACCCACCATGAAGAAGGAACAAGGACAGGGGACAGCTGGAGGCCTTCCCTGAGAGTGGAGCACTGGGGTTGGCTGTGTGGTCCCAGTCTAGGTAAAATGACAGTGCTAGGGCAGAGCATTAGGGGTGGGGAGGGATGAGACAGAGTCTTCCCTGCCTGAGGGCATTAGGGCATATAACTCACCCTATTTAAAAAATGATGGTGTTTTTGGTGATGAATTTCCTTGTTTATTTAAATAGTCTTGTTTCCCCTTCTCATTCATGTTAGATGGTTTAAGTGAAGAGAACCCCATCTGTTTCATCTTCCCCCAGCATTTAATGCTCCCCCTTTACTTATTTTCTTTCTTTATCTCCTCAGAATAACAAAACAATATACATAGCTTTTACTCAAGATCCTCTAGGAAACAAATTACCTTCCAGAATGTATAATCAACAGACAGCACTGAGATGGGCCAACCAAAGTAATGACAAGTCAAGATACAGTTAACTATTTATAGTCTGAGAAGTAAGAAAGTGTGGTAAATTTTGGGGGCCACATGCAAGTAAATGTTTATATAGAGATACCGATGGTGGAATATAATGGCAGAGTCAGAATTGTGGGGAATGAAATAAAAAAGGTTAGAATTGCTAGATGAAGGTCATGAAAACAAAGGCCATGCAATGTCTGTCTGAGGATAGTGTTTGGTAGCGCTCAAAGGAGAGAGAGTGCCAGAAGATGTAGGTGGGAGAGGGGAAAGCTCACAGTGACTGAATGATCAGACATTCTCAGGTGGCTTATATGCAGTCCTCTCCCTGTATCCATGTTGAAATTGGGATATCATGTTGTGATGTGCCTGTAGAACAAGTTGCTCCCACAAAAGATACCAGATACTAGAAATAGTTTTCTCTGAACACCTGTCCTCTGCCTTGAATGTAGCTGGAATTTAAACATTTGTGGAATTGAGCTGCTTTGTTATGTGTCTGCTCATCCTCAGTATCATCCTATGAGCATAAGAGTTAAATTCCTGATCCTGGCATTCAAGCCATCTGCAGTCTAGCCCAGTTCTGGCATCTTTGCTATATTTCCCACAATCTGTATACTTCATTCAGGCTGGTTTACTCTCTATCATTGTGAGTGCTCAACTCTGCATTATATTTCACACCTTAACCTCCCTCCTCTACTCCACCTGTCATTGTCTCATCTACCACCTAAAATACTCACCTTCCCTGTACCCACCCCAGCCCAGGGTGACCTCTCCCTCTTCTGAAATCCTTCAGCCCTGAAGGTCAGTCCACTTATTTGTCATTAAACATAGTGCTTCCATTAACTTTTTGTGTTGGAGTGTTATATACTACACTCTACCAGATATTAAGCACTTTAAGTCATGAACTCTCTCATGTCTCTTTTATAACGTTTATATTCTCAGATCTCATATCTTCAGTTGGATTCAGAATGTTTGTTTAATTCCAAAAAAAAAAAAAAAGATGAATTCAGATTCAGTTATCTAAGGGATAAATTTTAATAGTAACCAAAAACAAAAACAAAAAAACAAACCCGTTCCCATCGAGTCGATTCCGACTCTTAGCGACCCTATAGGACAGAGTAGAACTGCCCCGTAGGGTTTCCAAGGAGCGGCTGGTGGACTCCAACTGCCAACCTTTTGGTTAGCAGCCATAACTCTTAACCACTATGCCACCAGGGTTTCCTTAATAGTAACAGTACCAATTAAAAGCCAACCAGCCACTGCAATAAGCTTGTTACCTATATTATTTAAGTAAATCCTTCAACAATACGTATAATTATTCTCATGGTACATATGGGAAAATTAAGAATTAGTAAAGAAAACCTAAGGTGAGAAACAGATCCTCCTGAAGAGTGGAAAATGAGTTTTTACCATTAGCCATTGATTCCTTTGGGTTAGACCTTGCATTCTTTGAAATAAAAACATGGCTGAAAGGGTAAGCCATTCATTCCTAAAATCTTGCTGACAGTGGGTAGTTCCTGAGTGGGCAGAAGCAGTGATGAGGGAAGAGGGGAGGTGGGAAGAAGTAGGCAGAAAAAAAGCAAGTGGAGGTGCTAGCACTGGAGATAAAATTGCTCTTCTTAAGCGTAGTCAATGTCACTGAACTGTGCATGTAGAAATTTTTGAAATGGTGTATCTTTGGCTATGTGTATTTTCACCAAAAAAAAAGGTTGAG